>NW_004444009.1:10170242-10182362 GCF_000243295.1 Trichechus manatus latirostris | reverse complement strand
TGTGTGTGTGTGTGTGTGTGTGTGTGTGTGTGTGTCTGTATATATATATGTATATATATGTGTGTATATATATATACACACACACACAGCCATATATGTGTATATATTCACAAGTGTATACTAGTATACCTAAATATAGAGAAATCAAGAAAGAAAGGAAAAAATGAGTGAGTTCATTTACAGTGTAAGTAAATAACAGAAATATTTTGTGAACTAACACTATTTCCTATAATAGACATGTTTTATAACTTTATGTACTTTGAAAAGAAAAACAAACATGTTTCACTGGCTTTGGAGTGAACACGAGCCTTGGGGTTAGAGGTGACATTTCCTGAGATGCTAGGGCAGGCTCTTCAGTAAAACATTTTATTTATCAGACAGTAATTATTTTTTTTGTTTTTAAATTGTTATTATGAAATTTTAACCATAAAAATTTATAGAGAATAATGGTCCTGATCATTGAATATCTGGATCTATAGAAGAGATTTATAAGATATAATGAAGAGCAAAGCACAGTAAAAGTCAATCTAAATTAGACATTTTGTTTAATTTACCAAGTTGGAATATTTTACATCCTACAGAAGATGTCCTGAATGAACAAGGTTATTTTTTTAAATTGTTTTATTGTGATAAAAATAAATATAAGAAAAAAGTTTTACATGTACAATTCAGTGACATTGATTTCCTCCATCATGTTGCACAGCCATCACCATTATCTGTTTCCAAATAATTCCACCACCATTAACAGAAACTCAGTGCCCTCTAAGCTAAGACTCCCACTTTTCCCCTTCCCTCCCACTCCTGGTAACCACTAATGAACTTTGGTCTCTATACATTTGCCTATTTCACGTAAGTGGGATCATATAATATTTGTCCCTTTGAGACTAACATTTCACTCAGCATAATGTTTTCAAGTTTTATCCATGTTGTAGCATGTATCAGAACTTCATTTCTCTTTATGGCTGAGTAACATTCCATTGCATGGATATACCACATTTTGTTTATCCATTCATCTGTTAATGAACATTAACACTTTTGGCTACTGTGAACAGTGCTGCAATGAACATTAGTGTACAGGTACCTGTTTGAGCCCCTGCTTTCAGTTCTTTTGGGTATATACCCATGAGTGGAATTACTGGGTATGAGTCAGAACTGACTCGATGGCACCTAACAACAACATGGTAATTCTGTGTTTAACTTTTTGAGAAACCAACAAACTGTTTTTCACAGTGGCTGTACTATTTTGCATTCCCACCGGCAAGGGTTGAGGGTTCCAATTTCCCCATGTCCTTGCCAACACCTGTTATTTCCCACTTTTTTGATCATAGCCATTCTAGTGAATGTGAAGTGGTATCTCATTGTGGTTTTGATTTGCATCTCCCTAATGACTAATGCCACCAGTCTTGTGTCAGACTGAAGAAATCCATATTTGTGCCCCCTCCAAAGAAAGGTGGTCCAATGGAACAATATCATTAATATCACATGCAAGCCATATTTGGCTGAAGATAATTTAAAAATGGTTGCAGCTGTACATTGACAGGGAGCTGCCAGAAACTCAAGTCGAATTCAGAAGCGGACGTGGAATGAGGGATATTACTGATGTCAGATGGATCTTGGCTGAAAGCAGAGAATACCAGACAGATGTTTACCTGTGTTTTACTGACTATGCAAAGGTATTTGACTGTGTGGATCATAACAAATTATGGATAACACTGTGAAGCATGGAAATTCCAGAACACTTAATTGTGCTCATGTGGAACTTGTACATAGTCGAAGAGGCACAAACAGAACAAGGGGATACTGTATGGTTTAAAATTGGAAAAGGTGTACGCCAGGGTTGTGTCCTTTCACCATACTTACTCAATCTGTATGCTGAGCAAATAATCAGAGAAGCTAGACTATATGGAGAAGAACGCGGCATCAGGATTGGAGGAAGATTCATTAACAACCTGTGATATGCAGATAACACAACCTTGCTTGAAGTGAATAGGACTTGAAGCACTAACTGATGAAAATCAAAGACTACAACCTTCAGTAAGGATTACACCTCAACATAAAAAAATTCTCAAACTAGACCAATAAGCAACATCATGGTAAATGGAGAAAATATTGAAGTTGTCAAGGATATTTTACTTGTATCTACAGTCAATGCCCAAGGAATCAGCAGTCAAGAAATGAAACGACATATTGCATAGGGCAAATCTACTGGAAAAGACCTCTTTAAAGTGTTAAAAAGAAAAGATGTCACTTTGATGACTGCCAGAAGAACGAACAAATCTGTCTTGGAAGAAGTACAGCCAGAACGCTCCTTAGAAGCAAGGATAGGGAGACTTTGTCTCACATACTTTGTACATGTTATCAGGAGGGACCAGTCCCCAGCAAAAAAGATGAAGACCCTCAACAAGGTAGACTGACACTGTGGCTGCAACAGTGGGCTCAAACATACCTACTATTGTGAGGATGGCACAGGACCGGACAACTTTTTGTTCTGTTGTACATGCGGTCACTATGAGTTGGAACTGACTTAATGGCACCTAACAACGACGACTGATGACTTCGAGCATCTTTTTATGTGCTTGTTGGTCATCTGTATATCCCCTTTGATGAAATGTCTTTTCAATTCCTTTGCCTATTTTTTGATTGGGTTTTTTGTCTTTTCGTTATTAAGTTGTAGGAGTTCTTTATATATTCTGGATATTAAACCCTTATTAGATACATGGTTCCCCAAAATTTTATCCCAACTTGTAGGTTGTCTCTTCACTTTGTGGATAAAGTCTTTTGATGCACAAACCTTTTTAATTTTGATGATGTCCAGTTTATCGATTTTGTCTTTTGTCGTTCATGCTCTTCGTGTCATATCTGAACAAGGTATTTTTAGGTTTATGGGATTGTATCCTTCCTTTGCAAAGCTCCTAGTGTATACATAATCAAAACCTGCACTCCCTTTTAATCAAGGTAAGACTGAAAAATCCATATGTAGTTCTCACAGACTTTCTAATTCCACAGACAGTATCAATGGAGATGAATAGTAGTGGACTAAGCATATGTTTTTGAAATAGAGCTAGAGGAATTTGCCAATGGATTGAATGAAAGTGGTAAAGAAAAGATGTCATCCTCATTTCAATGGATAAGGAAAGTGAGGTTCATTAATATGCCCACTCTTATACCCAAAAGAAAAAAAAAAAAAACTTGTTGCTGTGTTGTCAATTCAAATACCGTAGTAACTAGAAAAGTCAACATTTCTACTCACATTGGACTCCAAAGCCCGTGTTTTTCTTCTAGATTGTACGTCTTAAGAGCAGTAAGGTTGGGCAGGTAGAGAAGTTTATTTCGCATCAGAGAATCTACCCTCTAGAGTTTTGGTAAGCACCCTTGTGGTGCAGTGGTTAAGCACTCGGCTGCTAACCCAAATGTCATGGTTTGACCCCACTAGCCACTCTACAGGAGAAAGCTGTGGCAGTCTGCTTCTGTAAAAATTTACAGCCTTGGAAACCCTATGGGGCAGTTCTACTCTGTCCGTTAGGGTCACTATGAGTTGGAATTGAGTTGATGATAATGGGTTTTTTTGGTAGGGTTTTGATATAGCACCTCCACCCACCCTCACCTCTAATGGAGAGAACCACTTACTCACCCCTTGTTGACTGCTTACAAATTTTATAAAAGAAAATAACACAGAAGTAATAACGGGGTAAAAATAATAATAAAAGATTAACTTACATTCACAGCCAAGGATGAAGATTGTTATTTTGAAGTTTCTTAAAACTCTATTTTATAGTTAACTGAATTCTGATGCTTTGAGTACTGTGAATAACCATTCAGTAATTTACTTAGCAAAACATTTATCAGTACCAAGTACGTGTCAGAAATTGTGTCAGGCAAGGGACACTTCATTAGGACTTTTTTAACTTATGAGTTTGTAGGAAGTACAGGATGACTTAGCACAAATAACATTCAATTATGAAATTGTTTTGGCTTTTGTTTGGAATTGATAGGGAAGGACATAAGGAATGCAGGTGCTAAAAACTGGTTTAACAGTTGGTAAAGGTGAAATGCTACAGGACTGAAAAACCAAACCAAAGCGAACTCGTTGCCGTTGAGTCTATTCCAGCTCATAACGACCCTATAGACAGAGTACAACTGCCCTATAGGGTTTCCAAGGAGCAGCTGATGGATTCTAACTGCCAAACTTTTGGTTAGCAGCCGAGCTCTTAACCAGGACTGAGGAGGCAGGATAATGAGAAATGATGACCACCAAGGGAAAGGGAAAGAAAAGCACTATACTTTGGTTTTGCTGAATAAAGGATTGTTATATGAAGAAAATGAGAGAGAGAAAGCTGGTTATGGGTAAATAGAAATGATTAAGGGGGGAAGTTGGTCTGAGGAAGGAGTAAACACTGGTTGTATGAGAATTCAAGGCATTTACTCTTCCCCCAGAATAATCTGTGGATTGACACTTGAAAATGAGGAAAATTAGGTAAGATCTCGTCCATTATTTCTAAATTCTGCAAACCCCCTCCCTTTTTTAAAAAATTGCTTATATTTGATTCTTCCTCTTCAATCCCACAGGCACACTCTTAATAATCCAAACTCCTAATCCAGTCTCCAGACTGTTCTGTTCTAACCCTCATCACTCATGCTAGATTCACCTTTCATGGAACCAGTTAAGGGGCCAGACCAACTTTTCCTGGTTACTCCTGTGAGAGGAGAATTGATGGAGAAAGCACTCAAAATGACCCAGTTCATGATTTCCCAGATGTAGGTGAAGTGAACAGCACAGACCCAAGCAGCTTCCTTGCATATTGACCAGAATAGATTCTGTCACTCAGTTGGACAAAACCATCCTTCCCAGTTTCTATCAGTCACCGTTCATAGTATGAATAATCCTCTGTAGGAACCACATTGCTTCTGTCCCTACTATGGCAATAAAACTACTCTCACCAAGATCAACGGTGACCTTCTAATTGCCAAATCCACTGAACACTCTACAGTCCTTATCTGGCTTAACCTCTCAGAGCCTTTGAACATCACAGATTAGTTCCTTCTAGAAGATCTCTTCTAGTTCTCTCCTTAATCAGTTAAGAATGATTTTGGCTGCAAATAACAGAAAACTTGTCTAATAGCTTAAAACATAAAGACATTTATTTACATAAAAAGAAATCTAGGTGATCTATAGACTCAGCACAACCCCTATCAACATTCCAGCAGCCTTTGCAGGAATGGAAAAGTCAATCCTCAAGTTTATACAGAATTGCAAAGGGCCCTGAATAGCCAAATCAATCTTGAAAAGGAAGAACAAAGTAGGAGGACTCAAACTTCCCCATTTCAATACATACTACAAAGCTACAGTAATAAAGACAGTCTGGTACTAGTACTGTACTAGTATAATAGTAGGCACATAGACCAATGGGATAGAACTGAGAGTCCAGAAATAAACCCATAAATTTATAGCCAGTTGATTTTTGACAAGGGTGTTAAATCTATCCAGTGGGGAAAGAATAGTCTCTTCAATAAATGATGCTGGACCAAAAGAGTAAAAAGACAACCTACAGACTGAGAAAAAATTTTTGGCTACGACAAATCCAGTCAGCATCTAATCTCTAAAATCTATAAGATACTGCAAAACCTCAACAACAAAAAGTCAAAATAACCCAATTAAAAAATGGGCAAAGGATATGAATAGGCACTTTGCCAAAGAAGATAGTCAGGTGGCTAATAACATACATGAAGAAATGCTCACGCTCATTAGCCATTAGACAAATGCAGATCAAAACTACCATGAGATATAGTCTTACCCCAACAAGGCTAGCATTAATCCAAAAAACACACAATAATAAATTCTGGAGAGGTTGTGGACAGACTGGAACACTTATACACTGTTGGTGGGAATGTAAAATGGTACCACCACTTTGGAAATCGATTTGGCACTTCCTTAAAAAGCTAGAAATAGAAGTACCATACAATCCAGCAATCCTGTTCCTTGGAATACATCCTAGAGGAATAAGAGCTGTCACACGAATAGATGTATGCACACCCATGTTCACTGCAGCACTGTTCACAATAGCAAAAAGATGGAATCAACCTAGGTGCCCGTCAACGGACAAATGGATAAACAAATTATGGTATATCCACACAATGGAATACTACACAACAATAAAGAACAACGATGAAGCCCTGAAACATAACATGGTGGAATCTGGAAGGTATGCTGAGTGAATGTAGTCAGTCACAGAAGGACAAATATTGTATAAGACCACTATTATAAGAACTCAAGAAAAGGTTTAAACACAGAAGAAAACACTCTTTGATGGTTATGAGGCTGGGGAGGGAGGGTGAGGGTTATTCACTAACTAGATAGTAGATAAGAATTATCTTAGGTGAAGGGAAGGACAGCACACACTACAGGGGAAGTCAGCACTACTGGACTAAACCAAAGCTAAGGAGCTTCCTGAATACAAACACTTTGAGGGACAGAATAGCAGGGGTAGGGATCTGGAGACCATGCTTTCAGGGGACATCTAGGTCAACTGGCGTAACAAAGCTTATTAAGAAAATGTTCTGCATCCTACTTTGGTGAGTGGCATCTGGGGTCTTAAAAGCTTGCAAGCGGCCATCTAAGATACATCAATTAGTTCCAACCACCTGGAATAAAGGAGAATGGAGAACACCAAAGACACAAGGAAAGTATTAGCCCAAGAGACACAAAGGGCCACATAAACTAGAGACTTCATCAGCCTGAGACCAGAATAACTAGATGGTGCCTGGCTACCACCAATGACCGCCCTGACAGAGAACACAACAGAGAGTCCCGGATGCAGCAGGAGAAATGTGGGGTGTAGAACTCAAATTCTAGTAAGACAACCAGACTTAATAGTCTGACTGAGACTGGAGGAACCCCAGAAAGCATGGCCCTTGGATTCTCTATCAGCCCAGAACTAAAACAATTTCTGAGGCCAACTCTTCCGACAGGGATTGGACTGGACCGTGGAACATAAAGTGATACTCGTGAGGAGTGTGCCTCTTAGCTCAAGCAGATACAAGAGACTAAATGAGCAGCTTCTCTCTGGAGGTGAGATGGGAAGGCAGAGAGGGTTAGGAGCTGGTTGAATGGACATGGGGAGTCAGGGGTAGAAAGGAGGAGTGTGCTGTCATAGTTATGGGGAGAGCAATTAGGGTCACATAACAATGTATGTATAAATTTTTCTATGGGAGACTAACTTGAAATGTAAATTTCATTTAAACTGTAACAAGAAACAACAACAACAAAAAGGATGCTGGAAAACTGAATCTCCACATGTAAAAAAATGAAACTGCACCTATACCTCATACCATATAAAAAATTAGCTCAAAATGGATCAAGGACTTAAATGTAAGAACTGAAACCATGAAACTCTTAGAACACCACACAGGAGTAGTGCTTTGAGACCTAGTTTTCAACAATGGATTCAGGGGTAATGAGTATGACACCAAAAGCATGAGTAACAAAAGAAAATAAATTGGACTTCATCAAAATTAAAAACTTTTGTGCATCAAAGGACTTTATCAACAAAGTGAAAAGATAACCTATAGAGTGGGAGAAAATATTTGGGAACTACGTATCTGATAAGGTTTTAATATCCAGAATATATAAAGAACTTCTACAACTCAACAACAAAATAAAAAACAGGCAAAGGACTTGAATAGAAATTTCACCAAAGAAGATATACAAATGGCTACAAACACATGAAAAGATGCTCAACTTCATTAGTCATTACTTCTTGTTGTTAGTTGCCATCCAGTTGGATCCAACTCATGGCGACCTTATGTATAACAGAATGAAGCATTTCCTGGTCCTGTGCCATCCTCACAATCTTTGATATGCTTGAACCCATTGTTGCAGCCACTGTGTTAATTCATTTCATGGAGGGTTTCCCTTGGTTTCACTGACCTTCCACATTGCCAAACATGATGTCCCTTTCTAGTAATCGGTCTTTCCTGGTGACGTATCCAAAATAAGTGAGCTGAAGTTTTGCCATCCTCACTTCTAAGGAGCATTCTGGCTGTGCTTCCTCCAAGACAGATTTGTTCGTTCTTCTAGTAGTCCACGGTATATTCAGTTTTCTTCACCAACACCACAATTCAAATGCATCAGTTCTCCTTTGATCTTTCTTTTTCACTGTTCAACTTTCACATGTATACGAGGAGATTGAAAAGCCATGGAATATTATTCAACCATAAAGAGAAATGAAGTTCTTATACATGCTACAACATGGATGAACCTTGAAAACATTGCTGAGTGAAATGTCAGTCACAAAAGGAGAAATATTGTATGATCCCATTTACATGAAATATACAGAATAGGCAAATGCATAGAGGCCAATGTTTATTAGTGGTTACCAGAGGTGGGTGGGAGGGAGAAATATGGAGATATTGCTTAGGGGGTACAGAGTTTTTGTTAAGAGTGATGAAAATATTTGGAAATAGTGGTGATTGTTGCACAACAGACTGAATGTAATTAATGTCACTGAATTGTACACATAAAAATGGTTGAAGTGACAAATATTTTGTTATATATATTTCACCACAATAAAAATAAAAAAAATAAAAAGAAGTCTAGAAGTGGATAGTTCCAGGTTCCCTGAGAAGCTCAGCCATATCAAGGACCCACTCTTTCATCCTTAGCATGTTGACTTTTTCCTTCATTGCTATTTGTTGTCATTTTGTGGTCACAAGATGGCTGTGGCAGCTCCAGGCCTATCATGTCTTCATGCCTTTGTCCCAGCAAGAAGAGAGAGGCAAGAGCAAAAGATTTTCTTCTCTCAAGGCACTGTCTTTTTTTATCCAAAAGGAAAAATTTTCCCAGAATCTTCCCAGCAGACTTCTTATTCATATTTCATTTGCCAGAACCGAGTCCTATGCCCATCCCTAGACCAAACATTGGCAAAGAGAAATGGAATAATCAGGATTGTTTTAGACTGCTTGTGATTTATCGTCTTAACAGGAGGAGGAACTTACCTTGCTTGAAATCAAAGGATCCTTCTCTCTGAGCAAAACTGGAATTCTATTAATAGGGAAGTGATATAGGGAGTGGCTCTTGGGTAAGTGTGACAGAGACTGGCTTTTTTTTTTTTTTAAACTAAATCATATCTCTTTTCCTCCTGAACACACAGCTAGATTACATTTCCTAGTCTCTCTTTGCAGTTAAGAGCATCCACATTGCTGAGTTCCCATCAACGTAAGGTGTGCAGAAGATATGTCTGTTTTTGCTACCTGCAGGCCTGGCCTATAGAAACATCCCACACAATTCTCCATTATTTTCACTCTTTCCTTTTCTGCTGACCAGATGCAAAAGATCCAGTGGAGAAATCCAGGGAATGGTGAAGCCACAAGAATTCAGATGGAAGGTGCCTACTTCCCTGAATGACTTCATGGTGTACAGCAACCCCCTCAGCCCTGGTACTTTAGCTCAATGGACTGATGATGTGAGCAAGCAATAAAACTTACATATGTTAAGCCACTGAGATATGAGGTTGTTTGCCACAGCAGTTAGGTAACCCTAACTATTCATTGACTAGGCAATGAACCATGTCTGCCACAATCCCCTACCCAAGCTTTTGCTGCTAAGGACAGCCTAAAGGAGTCTTGGATAGAAAAAACCTGGGGATACCTCAGTCTTGCAACCCTGGAGGAAGAGATGAACAGGGAAACTGTTCATTCAGGGTTGACATTCACATTCAAGGCCACAAACATCCTAAAAGAAATTATTGTGGGCCTAGTGTCCAGATATTATTTTCTAATATATTTTCCCACCAAAAGGAACCAGGACTCCTCAGAGAATGGCTGAATGGCTGATTCCAGAGCTGAGGCAGGGAAAATACAAGATGAGTCTAGAACACCTTATTATGGCAGAAAGTAAGGAAGTGCTGGGGGAAAAAAAAAAAAAAGAGGATACTAAAAAACATGGGAGCCAGCTTGAAAAGAGCTAAGAAATTTTAGCACCAAAATAATTAAGGACAGTAATGAATTGTAAACTATTGAAAAACATAGGAGTCATGTTGTTGTTAGTGGCTGTCAAGTCAATTTTGACTCATGGAGACCTCATGTGTGCAGAATAGAACTGCTCCATAGGGTTTTCAAGGCTGTGACCTTTCGGAAGCAGATCACTAGGCCTGTCTTCTGAGGTGCCTCTGAGTTGGTTCGTAAGCCAACCTTTTGGCTAGTAGTCGAGTACTTAACCATTTGTGTCACCCAGGGACTCCCTAGCAGTCCATAAATCTATACCATTAATAAATAGATAATAAATAAATAAGGGATAAGGGAGGATTGGTACAGGCAAGAATCATCCATAGATACTAAATCTAGGGGAAAATGTTTAATGAGGAGCAGGATATTTGCATGGTCTGAAAGTGTCTTCCCATGTTTGCTTTGCACAGGATCTGCTCTACCCCAGTGCTGACTCAGGTTTCTGCCTCTTTCCTGGATCACCAAGCAGATATGCTCACCTACTATCTGTCAATGTCTTAATGTTTCTAAGGTCAGCTGAATGTGGGGGGACTTTACACCATCTCTAATTCTCTTTTCCTGCAACTCTGGGGGTGACCTAGACTGGAGCACTGTGTTCCTTCTGACTTTGTTCTTTAAACAGTAAGAAGGAAGTTTCTATGAAAATAAGCAAACAAAACTGCCCCGTGGGATTGAACACTTTTGCTAACCCTGGTCCTCTAGGGAAATAAACTTCCCTGTTCCCAACAGAATGGAACTGCTTCCATTGTTTTAAGCCAGAGAGAAACCCAGATGACTTCCCTTAAAAGGTAATATAACCACTTTAGTACACCTTCACAAAAATGTTGGCTTTTTTGTAAGGAGGTTGGGATCCAAGGAGGTTAAAGATGTGGAATGAGTGAGATCTGAGGAACAGAGTTTGATGGTAGAATCCTGTCTTAGCCACATGTTTCCCCTCAAAGAAGATAAGCAAATACTCATAGTGTAGAGCAGTTGCTAGGGTTCAGATCATTGCTGTTTCCAGCACTTGTATAATGGAGAAAATGCACACAGATTATACTATAAATTCATACCAAAGCCATTGCCAATTCTGACTCATGGCAACCCCATGTTTTAGAGCAGAAGTGCTCCATAGTGTTTTCTTGGCTGTACTCTTTATGGAAGCAGATCACCAGGCCTTTCTTCCACTGCATCACTGAGTGGGTTCCCATTGCCAACTTTTAGGTTAGTTGTGGAGTGCAAACAGTTTGCGCCACCCAGTCTACCTAACAATGCTCCCCACTTTAGGAATCATAACATTTTACACAGCAGGAGGTATATTTGAAGTCCTACAGAATCTCTTGGTGCTGGGAGCTGGCAACTGTTAACCTAGTTTTCATGCAATGTCCATTTTCTCAGAAGTTTGTGCAGTTTCCTGAATACCCGGCCTTACTGTCTCCTGGTAGAGGCAAGATAATTGTTAACATTCGCTTACTGCATGTTTTGAGGGGTTGGGTTCAGAACACAGCTATTCTTTCTCATCTCCTAATGCAAATATAGGTTCCCAAGGCGGCAATGGGAGAGTCCCCCAAGTGTCACATGGAAGCTTATAGATCCTGTACACGGATGTCATACTGCTAAAATATCTTTACATGGCAACGAAACCTTAAAGCCTAAATTGAGGTAATTCCTCACCAGCAGGGGGACTTCCCGGGTAGGCAGTGCCTCCCCGCGTGCTGTCCAATCTCTGGGGCGTGTCACACTAGATTGTGGTGATATCACACTGGCTGAGATGACATTTTACAGCAGGATCCCCTACCGCCACCAAGCACCTTTAAATCATCGCGGAGGCAGCCGTGCGGAGGGGGCGGGGAACCCGGCTCCTCCATTCCATCCACGCTGGCTCCCCACGGAGGCCCACCCACTCCCACGGCCGTCAGTGTTATGTGGGCGTCCTAGTCGGCCGGCTCTTCCGCACTTCCGCCTCAGTAGGTGTCATGGCGCGGGGCGCGTGAATGGTTCCGGCGAGGCAGGGCCGGCCGGATGGGGGCGGCTGCTCGGCGCTCAGCTCGTCGGGTCTGGCGACAACGGCGGCTGCGGAGCGAGGGGCTCGGCGGTGGCCCCGGACGACAGCGGGAGGCCGAGGCGGGAGCGCGCGGTGCC
>NW_004444009.1:10084324-10170089 GCF_000243295.1 Trichechus manatus latirostris | reverse complement strand
CCCGGCGGCGGGGCCCCGGATCTCGTCTCCTCCGCCGCCTCCTCACAGCAGCCCCAGCTCGCGGCTGAGAACCAGACACACCGGCGGTGAGTGAGTGAGCGGGAGGGCGGGCCTCTGCCGGGAGCGATCTCCCATCCGCTCCCCGAGGCGGGGCCAGGCCGGCTGCGGGCTTTCCGTGGGCGCCTGTCCTGCGGGGGGCGCCTCCCTCAGTGGGCCTCTGCCCCGGACCGGGCTCCGTGTCCTGCAGCCCGGCTGTTCATGGCCGCGGGAGGGGATTGTGTTCCTAAGAAAGTGGGGAAGCTCGGGTTCGTTTTCGGGGCAACTCCTTCTGCCTCCTGCCACTTCTCTCCTGGGCGTGTTGTTGTCCTTAAATGACAGGGGGCCGCCTTGCCTCTCCTCACCGGGCTGGTTTTTTCCTGGTTGTCGTGGCAGGTTCCCAGTGTGGGGCTTGTGCGTGTGTATTTCACAGTTGTGCTTATCACCGTGGTTTGAGGTTATTTTTGCTGTTTGGGACCGGGAAGCGGTGTCTGGAAAGGATGGTGGTGGTGGGGTGGGTGTGGAAGCTTTCCTATCTTCTCTGCTAATGTTCTGTAATTGTTAAGTTTGTAATTTGTAATGACGGTGGAGACTACGTGGGACCAGCCCACCTAATGTGCATCTGTGTAAGGCAGATCTAGAGGTTTGGCTCAAAGAGAAACTTTGTTCCTTTGTCGCCACTTTCAAAGCTTTCGTTAAAAAAAAAAAAAAAAAAAATGGAGGTACACCCAAACTCCTTGGGTAAATTAAAGCCCACACTGTTCACAGGTCTGTGGGGAAGAGGCCCTTTTTGTGCCTAGCAACCAAGACCTGGGTGGGGCTCGGTCTCCTGGAGCGCTGGTCTAACCTCCAGTTTGTTGTGGTGACAAACCCGAGAGCAATGGCCTGTGTTTATGCTGGGCGCGCTTTCTTTCCTGTTTAGGTGGGGTGAGGTGGGGGCGAGGGCTGGGGAAGGGGGGGGGGGACTCAACCCCCAGCTCCAATGTGTTTTTCTCCATTTTAACCACTGACTCAGTTATAGAGTCATCTTGAGGCAGCCCTAGATGCTTTTTCTTGACTATTAGTGTCACTTTGGGAATTCTCAGTAATCGCATCAAAATACCCGTTTCAACTACAGACTCTTCTGCTCCAGTCTATCCTTTAGCTTATCTGTTTCGTAGTAACTCTGTTGAAAACAGCGATGTGGCTTTCTGCTCCTGATCAAGTGGGGTTAAATGAAATGGCTGATGCCCTCTGTAAAACCTACAATTTTGCTCTTGTTTGTGTAAAGCTATTTTTGATTCCTGGTCTGTAGTTTTCTGTTTTTTTTTTTTTTAAGATCCTAGGGAATGCAAATCATTACCAGCTTTTTTTCATATAAAACTAAAGCTTTCAGTAAAACATTTTAAAATCTACTGACAAGTCATTTTACCGTATGCTTGTCGTTCACATAGTGATTTTGGATCATTACATGTAATTATCTCAGGGTTCTGTGTTACAATATTGGTATGATGATAGGATGAACAATGTCATTGACTTTAAGATACTGTTCCTGGTTTGAAGGAGGTTTTGATAAAGTACTTGTTTGAGCTGGAGGCAGCCAAGCTAGTGAAACATGTGAGAAGTAAAATAGTCAATGAGAGTTTGTGAATATTCTTAATCCTTTTGGCGGGTAGGATTTTTGCTGGTGATAGCCTATCTCTGGAAACACTGTAGCTTTACGGGTTTAGAGCAAATTGATTGTTAGCTTGAGATTTAAAACCAAACCAGAACTCCCTCCTACAAGAAAGAAAGAAAATCTCAGAGTGTACAATTCTCTGGAAAGTCTAATTCTTTCATTCTGTGGTTTTGTTTTTATAAGCACAGCTCTGCAGATGGTGGTGTGTTGGTAGAAATCATTGAGCCAAACCTGCCTGGTAAATTTCTTATACTTGGAATTTGTGCAGTTTGTTTTTATGCATTGTAACTGGTCCTTTTGTAATTTGAAGAGATTTTACAAACATGAGCTTTTTTTTTTTTAAACTTTTTTCTTTTATTGTGGTAAACATATAGGTAACAAAACTTTTGCCATTTCAACGGTCTTCACATGTACAGCGCAGTGACATTAAATAAATGTTCATCATGTTGTTCAAAATTCGTTCCTGAATTTTTCCATTACCTATGAGCTTCTTGATCTGCCCGTTTGTTTTCATTTTTGTGACCGTATAAAGCAATCTACTATATTTTTTCAAGGGTTTTAAAAAATTTACTATTATTAATTCTCCCCAGTTTCTTCCCTTATGGTTTGTACCATTCTGAATACAAATTATCAAAATTATTTTTCCTTTTAAGTATCACTTTAGCAATCACTGATTTGCTTATTGGTTCTTTTTTTCTTATTTATTCTCAATCTCTCTTTAGTTGTAGAACCCCAATTCCTAAATACCTAATGTATTTTGGTAGCACATAATCTGGTACTTAAAACAAATTTTTTTTACATCCTGTTTTTGTATTTTTTCCTATTTTTTTAAAAATGTGTGGTATGACCTCAGCAACATTCTAAACTCTTTGAGGATAGGAAAACTTACATTGTATTTCTTTTGGCTTCAAGGGCACCTGATATAGTGCTTTCCCAGAGTGCTTAATGAAGAACCAGAAGACCTGAGTTCTTTGGCAGCATTGGTACTCATTAAAACCGTTGCCAGCGAGTCGATGACTCACAGTCGCCCCTATAGGACAGGCTAGAACCGCCCCAAAGAATTTCCAAGGCTGTAAATCTGTAAGGAAGCTGACTGTCACATCTTTCTCCCAAGGAGCAGCTGGTGGGTTCAAACTGCTGACCTTTAGGTTAGCAGCCAAGTGCTTAACCACTGCACCACACGGGCGCCTCTGCTGCTCATTAGTTCTGTGTAAAACTTGCTTGGCCTTTTTGGGTCTCCTTTTTCTCACCTTGAAATTAAGGGGCTTTAGCAAGAGTCAATTTTAAGGTCCCTTTGAGCTATGGTGTCCTTGTACTTTTTTGCCAGTGTTTTCTGCTCTAATCAAATAAATCTCCTTACTCTAAACTATCTTTCATATTTCCGCATCCCCTGGCATACTTGCAAAAGTCATCTCATTTCTTCTAAAAGAATCTCTTCCTCCTTCCATCTGCCAAACCGTTGTTACCTTACTTAAGTCCTGTTTTCCTTAGGCCTTTGCTGGCTGATCTAAACAGGGTTCTTTCTTAGTGTTGTTTATGTTTCATATTGACCTATGTTTTGTCAAATTAGACTTTTTCCTTTAGCTGGAAACTCCTTGAGGTATAGTTTGTTTTTGTTTTTTTTTTACAATTTATGTTATTTGTTGTTGTTGAGAATATACACAGCAAAACATACACTAATTCAACAGTTTCTACTTGTGTAATTCAGTGATACTGATTATGTTCTTCAAGTTGTGCAACCATTCTCACCCTCCATTTCTGAGTTGTTCCTCCCCATCAGCATAAACTCACTGCTCCCTAAGGTTCCTATCTAATGTTTGAAGTTGGCTTTTGTCAGTTTGATCCCATATGATAGATCTTAAAAAGCATAGTGCTCAAGGCAGACATTCCTTACTAGTTAAGCAAAACTATTGTTTGGTTTTAAGGAGACTTCAGGGGATGTTTTTGATTTAAGGTTTAGAGGTATAGTTTTCTTTATTCTAAACTTTATAGACCTTGTAGACTATACTGTGCACATACTAAAGTAATACGTTTTTAACAAACATAAAGCATCTTTTTTGTTTTTTCTGTTGCTGTGGATTTGTCGTTCTAAATAAATCTGAGAGCTGTTGAAATTTAGGAAAAAATATCCTGCTTAGAAGGAAAATACCTCTCAGCCAGTTTACCAAACTATTAGAAAATTGTTTTAAAATGTTGGAAGTAACACTGAATTGTAGAGTTACTCCACTAGCAGCTAACATCTATTGTACACCCTATTTTTGTATACCAGTTGGGGAACTGACTTGTTTCACATGGCTCTATATGAAGGAAGTGCTACAGGAAAGAGGGTGGGGAACTATGATTCAAATGGTTAGGGTTTTATTTTTTTCATCTGTATCACTATACTTAGAACACACACATATATATGAATATATGTATTTTCTTGCAGACAAGAGACTAATTTCTATCTCATCATGTGAGTATTTATCTAATTTAGTCAGAACTACTTCTGAGGTCTCTTCACATTTTTATATGGAAAGGTAACGTGATCTTTTCATGGTCATTCATTCCATCAAACATTAGTGATAGATGTTATTAAGGATTGCACAGGACCCGGCCCTCAGGGAATTTTCAGTTTAGAAGAAAAGTCAAGTGTTAAGTAAATAGTTACAAGTAGTCATACTCAGAATAAAATCTGGAATGACCTAGAAATCAATAAATGATCTGGCCCCTGCTTCTTCTTTGGGACCTACTTCTACTAGTTTCTCCCTTGTTCCATTCTCCAATATTGGTTTCTTATTCAAACAGACCGGGAGTCTTCCTTTCTTTGCACTAACTGTTCTCTTTGACTGGAATGACTCCTTGTTGTTCGTATCTCAGCTTAAATGTCATCACCTCAGAAGGCCTTCCCTGACCACTAAATCTAGATTGTCCTCCTCCACCACAGGCTGTCTCTTTCACCTCATTATGTTTTGTTTTATCATTACACTTAACATTAGCTGCTATTTGTGAAATGTGTGCCTGTCCACACTAGAATGTAAGCCCATGAGATAAGAGATATTGTCCATCTTGAACACCACAATATCCCTTATATCTAGAACAGTTCTTAGCAGGCACATAGTAGCTGCTCAGTATATGTTTGTTAATTTGTAAATGAAATAAGTAAGTGTGGTAAGTGCTAAGAAGTAGTGGAAGATGCTATGGCAGTCTTTACTAGGGAACCTAATCTGGTATGGGGTGGTCCTAGGAAGGCTTCCTGAGAATATTTGTCAGCATAAAGCTGACTGATAATAATCTAGTTGAAGGAAAATAGTTTCTCATGCATGTAACAGTCTGAAATAAGTGTTCCAGGTTGAAGTGAGTGTTCCAGGTTGCCAGGTGGTTCTTCCGTCTTATTCTCCCATCCCTTGGGTATTGTCTCATGGTGGAAGCTGGGTCTCCATGGGTTTCTGCTAATGGAAAGGGAAAGGAACACAAAAGGCTCACTCACATAGCACTTTCCACTGGAGAAGGAGGACTGGTAAACATGGCCTAGGCATGTTCTCGGCATGAAGGGGAGAGTAGATTTTGATCCAGACAAATAGCCTCTGCCACACTGAAGAAGTGAACTTTAAAAAGCAGGGATTAGAAGGATAAATAGGAAAAGAAATGGCTAATAGGGGAAAATGAAGTTCAGAGAGGGAACATTCTGTGTGAAGGACCTCAGGCATGAGAAAGTAAGGCCTACTCCAGGAACTGAGAGAAATTTAGTACTACTGAGAGCTTCTGGGGGAAGTATGGAGTGAGGCTACAAAGGTAACCAGGGTACAGATTTTGTAAAACCTGGTAATCCAAATTAGAGATTCTAGACTTTATCCTAAGGTTTTAAGCAGGGGACAGATAAGCATTTTTAAAAGCTTTGTTGTAAGGTTGGAGAATGGATGGAGGAGGGGAAGTTTAGAAGAGGGGTTTGAGAGTATAATTTGGGGGAAACCAGTTAAGTCCAGGATTGTGCAGTAGGGATGGAGAAAAATGGGTGGAGTAGAGACAGATTTAGGTGTTCTGGTGAAAGAGTTGTTGTCTTCCCAAACTTGTCTTGCTTTATTTTTACAGAACATGTAGTCCTATTTACCTATTTTAATGATATGAATACTCTTCATATATCAGAGTGTGTGCTGGAAAATACATCCATCTGTGTATATGTTAGCTGAGAACAAGCGCTAGAAGAAAAGATCAATACCAAAACCAAACCCGTTGCCCTCTAGTCGATTCCGACTCACAGTGACCCTATAGAACAGAGAACTGCCCCATAGGGTTTCTAAGGAGTGCCTGCCTGGTGAATTCGAACTGCCAAACTTTTGGTTAGCAGCAGTAGCTCTTAACCACTATGCCAACAGGGTTTTCCATTTTAGGTTGATTAGGCCGCCAATTGTTAAATTGTATCAAAGAGGCAAAGATGAAAGGAAAGCAGCAGAAGTTTATTGTTGGTGTGTCTGGGAAAAGATGGAAGTTACTAAGGCCTAAGGGCAAAAGTTGTAAAAAGATTTCCTTGGTTGTCACACCCAACTGTTCCATTCTGGGTTATAATATTTGAAATTCTTTATAGTAAGATTACCTCTCAGTAGTACCTATAGTGTGGGATACCAAATAAATGTTAAATACATGGGACCTTGCCAGGGAGTGGAGAAGCTGTTAATTGGAATGTCTTTGGAAGCCTTGGCTTCTAGCAAGACTCAATTCTGTCTTTTTAGCAGTTAAGTACAGGAACCAATAGCCTTTGCCTGTCAGTTCTAGTTTATGATTAACATAGTGAGCAAATTTGTCATTATGTTTAGATGGTTAAGTCCTTGGAAAATCTGCTTTGAAACGAAATCTTCATTCCCTGCTGGAGTCAAGAGGTGCAGCATTTTCAGGAGGTCAGAAATAACTTTAATTTATTGAGAGCTGTTCCCATGTGAATTGAAAATAATTTGTAATTTGGTTAACAGAGTCTGATACATAGTAAGTTTTCCATTGATGTTAATTCTGTTCCATATTTTTCCTTGGCCTTCTAAGAGAATTGCCTCCCCATTTGCACAGGCCTAGTTATCATTTTGTGGAACATGGTATCTTTTTCCAGTGTCTAGAAATTGTTTTTAGCTGAATTCCAGAGTAATATATAAGTAAGTCTGTTGATTTTTCTAGCCAATTTGGATTCTGTATTTTCTTCATACCTTATGCTAGCTCAGGTCAGGATGAATCTCAGCCACTTTGTAAGAGTCCTGGTGGTCTGATATTAAGTGCAGCATGCTCTTGCTGTGGGCAAGGCCACTGAAATTCTGGGTGGTTTTTTCCCTTTGGGTGGACTTTAGTTTGTATTATGGAATAAAAAATATATTTATTTATATGCTTAAGCATTCTGAATAGTTTCTTAGAACTTGTGCTTATTGCGATATGAAGATTTGAAACCATCAGTATCTGTTATTTTGTTTATTGGGTGAAAAGTTGTCAGTAACATTCTGATAAATGCAGTATTTTTAAAGAGTATCTCATAAACATACTTAAAAAATTTGCTATTACATTTCTGGAATTCTTTTCAGTACTATTACTTTATGCCTCATAGTTATAGACATAGCTACAAATTGCAGATTTTGTATTCAAATGCTTTTAAGTATATAAAGTTTGTGTTCATGATTTTTATTTATAATGAATCGTTTAAGTTAGTAGTTCAGCAGATACAATGGAAAACAAATTTTGTTTTCTTTCATTGTTTAGCACTTTGGCTCAATTTTATGATAGATACTTTTGCATATATTTTAATAGATAACTTTGTAAAGGAGCTGCTTGGTTATTTTTTAATTATTTGGTATTGTGTCAGTAATACAGGTAGAACAAGATTTATAAAGTAGTAACATTGGTGTCAAGTTACACCGCCTTTAGCTTTTAATTTACACATTTTCTCTTTAAGCTTCATATGAACTATGAAAACTCTTGCTTAAAATATATCCAAACTGCATTTTAGAAATTGAAAGTTGAGGATTTATTCCTCGTTCCAGCTGTCTAGTTTAGAACAGATGGTTTTTAGTTGCATTCAGGCACAACGAAATGAACACAATTGCTTTTTGATGTTCTGTAACATCCTTTGTCACGCTTCCTTCCTTTCTAGTTGTGTGTTTATTCTCTTATGACTAGTAAAATTATACTATGTGGATTAGAGTGGAAACTTCCATCATATCTCAGTAACTGCCCAGATAAAAGGGAGGGACATTTTAAAGAACAAGCATTTGAAAGCAGTATAGTTTAATATTAGTGGTGAGGATTTGTAGTAGATATGAGGTTGGTAGGCAGGGATCAAATCATTCATCCAACAAATACCGAGTGCCTAGATATTGCCAAGGAGCCCTGATGGTGCAGTGGTTAAGTGCTGGGCTGCTAACCAAAAGGTCAATGGTTCAAACCCACCAGCCACTCCTTGGGAAAAAGACCTGGCAATCCACTCCCATAAAGATTACAGCCTTGGAAACCCTATGGGGCAGTTCTGCTTTGTCACATGGGATTGCTATGAGTCAGAATAGACTCGACAGCACCTAACAACAACAGATATTGCCAGAGTCTGTTTTAGGCTCCAGTGATAACAAACCAAAAACAAGACTGACATGATATTTATGTAGTTTATACGGTAGCTGGGAATGTAGCATTAAATGAATCATTACAAGTTATAGGGAAAGAACAAGGTGCTGTGGGAGTGCATTGGGGGTGGTGGCGATTGTGGTGTGTGGAGGGGGGAAGGGGGGGGTGTCAGGGAAATTTCCCCAGCAGTTATCAATGTGTTAGAGGGCCTGGAGGTGACAGAATATGGAGTAACCTTCCAAGAACTGAAAGCAGAGCAGATGGCTGGAGTGGCAGAATCAAGGTAGGAAGATATTGGAAGGCAGTGGCCAAATTTTGGAGAGTTTTTAAAGGCAGGTTGAGGGTTATGGACTTTATCCAGAAAGCAATGAAAAGCCCTGGGGGAGGAAGGAGGTTAAGAAAGAGTGAGCAAAGCGCAGTCATCCAATCTGCATTATTTAAAGGATCCTTTGAGTGTATTCAGGAGATTTGTTTGGAGGCTATTGACAATTTGAACACGAATGGTGCCAATACTGGTAGAGAAAAATGACTGATTTGAAATATATTTAGGAAGTAGAACTGGTAAGATTTATAAATTAGATATAATAAGGGGGAGGAATGAGTCAGGATAATAATAAGCGTCTGCCAGGCACTAAACACTTCACATGTATTAAATCCTTTAATCCTCAGAACAACCCCATGAGGTATAGGTATTGCTATCACCATTTTATAGATGAGGAGGAGTCCTTAGATGGTGCAGACGGTTAAGTGCTCGACTGCTAGCCAAAAGGTTGGTGTTTGGAACCCACCCACAGGCACTTTGGAAGACAGGCCTGGCAGTCTGCTCTTGGAGCGTCACAGTCTTGAAAACTCTATGGAGCAGTTCTGCTCTGACACACTTGGGGTCACCATGAGTCGGAATCGACTTGATGGCAACTAACAACATCATAGATGAGGAAATTGAGGCTCGTTGCCTCCCGGCTTGAGATATTGGGTGTGTGGTGCATCTCATAATTGAGATAGAAAACTGGGGATGAGATGGAGAGGGGTAGAGGATCATAAGTTCAGTTTGGGACATGTTGAATTTGAGGTGTTGGTAAGATACCTGGGTGACAGTAGCAAGTGAGCATTTGGATATAAGAGTTTGAGGTTCGAGAGAACTCTAGAGAAATCTGGATTAGAGATACAGATTTGATAATCTTTTGCAGATGACTAATCCTGGGGCATAGTTACTGAAAAGAAGAAAAGTGTGGAGCAAGAAAAGAGGGATTAGGATAGAACCCCAAGATATGTGAGAGTCAAATAGTTGAGAAGGGAGAAGGTAAATATGAAATGGCTTGTATGCTAGGTCAGATGTTTGGACTTTATTCTCAAAGTAATCACGCTGGGTTTAGTCTTTGGGTTTATTGGGTTTGAGGTGCCTATGGGACATTAAGAGACAGAAAGAAGCTGGGCTGTTCTTACTCTCTCCCTTCACATTTTTCTAAGATAACTTCCCATGGTGTCTCAGAAGATACTCTCTAGGCTTATCATCCTGGTTACTTTCTTTCTGGACACTTTATCAATGGCCCTCTTAAAATGTAGTAGCCAGAGCTAAACACTGTATAATCTGAGCAGAGTGGATAGCCTTCACTTGGTCTACCGTGTTCTGGACACGATTTCTCATGAATGTAGTTTAAGTTTTGAATCAGTTTATGAGGGGAGAGGAACATTATTACATCATGTTTCTCTTATCAACTGAAAGTGTTTTTCATATATGCTGCTGCTAAGCCTTGCATCTCTTATTGTGCTTTGTATTATTCATATTTTGGACCTAAGTATAGGAGCTTTTGTTTGTATTAAATGTCATCTACTAGATCTACCTTGTAGCTTCTACCCTATTGTGATCTTTTTTGGACCTGTTACTTAGTATGTGGAGTATCCTGCCCAACTTTGGTTCATCTGTGAATTTTCCAAGCATGCCGTCCTTGTCTAAATTTAGATAATTGATTAAAAAGTCAATCAGGCCAGGGATGAAGACAGAGCTCTGGAACGTGCTCTGAGCCAGAGAGCCTGGGTTTGAATTCCACTGCTGCCACTTTAATAACTATGTGATTTTGGGCAAATTACTTTAACCTCTTTGTACCTTAGCTTCTTCATCTATAAAATGGAAATAATGATAATATTTGTTTTCAAAGGGTTGTGGTGAGAATTAAATGAGTACTTCATGTGATGTGCTTAGACTACTGCTTGTCATATTGTGATCAGTCATCTATTATTATTACTTGTTATTTTATAGACTATCGTAGATGTTCATACCCTTTAACGATATATCCAATTATTGTTACATTTCAAGGAGTGATTTAAAAATCCATTGCCAGTGAGTCGATTGTGACTAATAGCGACCTTATAGGACAGAGGAGAACTGCCCCGTAGGGTTTCCAAGGAGCAGTTGATGGAGTCAACCTCTTGGTTAGCAGCGGAGCTCTTAAAAGGAGTGATTAAGGATGTGTAATTAGACCAAAAAGTTTAACCTTTTAACAGAAGCATGTTTTGGAAAATGTATAAGTAAAATCCAGACCAGGTATAAGTTTATTTGTGGTTTTTCAAAACTAGAAGTTTTCTTGTATACTAATTGAGGTGTTGTGTAAAATCAAGGTGGTCTAATTCTTCCTCTCTCTCAACATAGGTATGGCATCACAGCTGCAGGTGTTTTCCCCCCCATCAGTGTCGTCGAGTGCCTTTTGCAGCGCGAAGAAACTGAAAATAGAGCCCTCTGGCTGGGATGTTCCAGGACAGAGCAGCAACGACAAATATTATACCCACAGCAAAACCCTCCCAGCCACACAAGGACAAGCCAACTCCTCTCACCAGGTAGCAAATTTCAACATCCCTGCGTACGACCAGGGCCTCCTCCTCCCAGCTCCCGCAGTGGAGCATATTGTTGTAACAGCCGCAGATAGCTCGGGCAGTGCTGCTACATCAACCTTCCAAAGCAGCCAGACCCTGACTCACAGAAGCAACGTTTCTTTGCTTGAGCCATATCAAAAATGTGGATTGAAAAGAAAAAGTGAAGAAGTTGACAGCAACGGTAGTGTGCAGATCATAGAAGAACATCCCCCTCTCATGCTGCAAAACAGGACTGTGGTGGGTGCTGCTGCCACGACCACCACTGTGACCACAAAGAGTAGCAGTTCCAGTGGAGAAGGGGATTACCAGCTGGTCCAGCATGAGATCCTTTGTTCTATGACCAACAGCTATGAAGTCTTGGAGTTCCTAGGCCGGGGAACATTTGGACAGGTGGCTAAGTGCTGGAAGCGGAGCACCAAGGAAATTGTGGCTATTAAAATCTTGAAGAACCACCCCTCCTATGCCAGACAAGGACAGATTGAAGTGAGCATCCTTTCCCGCCTAAGCAGTGAAAATGCTGATGAGTATAATTTTGTCCGTTCTTATGAGTGCTTTCAGCATAAGAATCACACCTGCCTTGTGTTTGAGATGCTGGAGCAGAACCTATATGATTTCCTAAAGCAGAACAAGTTTAGCCCACTGCCACTTAAGTACATCAGGCCAATTTTACAGCAGGTGGCCACAGCCCTGATGAAGCTCAAGAGCCTTGGTCTGATTCACGCTGACCTTAAGCCCGAAAACATAATGCTGGTGGACCCAGTGCGCCAACCCTACCGAGTGAAGGTCATTGACTTTGGTTCTGCTAGTCATGTTTCCAAAGCTGTGTGCTCAACCTACTTACAGTCACGTTACTACAGGCAAGTGGCAAATATTGAAAAGCGTGTTTTAGACTAGAGCTCTGTCTTTATAGTTAACATACAGTATATGACAATGGATTTGTTTGTTTGCAGATTTCTAAGAAAGAAATAGGACAGTATGTTTTAGCTTAGTTACTATGTGTGGCATTCCACTATGTAACATTATCTTATTTTTGAAATTCTATTTAGCAGTAGAAAAATTAACTCAGTTATTCTGAAAGTTGTTGCTAGTTGAATTATACTAGCATCTAGTTCTTTCTTTAGTACCATTATGCTGTTTCCCATTTTAAATATATAAAGATGTTTTCTTATTTGTAGTGAATCTAGGCATATGCCATTTTTTTCCCAAGCTCATTTCTTGGCAGGTAAAATGCCTTGGGGATAAATCCAGGTTAAACTCTAGCAGCATTTTATTCTTTTACATTTTTTTTTCTTGTATAATAGTAAAACTTGTATTGGATGATTGCTAAGGTCTCTTTCTGTTTTAACATTCTCCAAGATAGTTTGAACTTACTTGGCTACCGTAGAATGGCCTTGACCCACGTGCCTTATGCTTTAGTGGTTTATATTTCTAGACTGATACTTCTAACATGGCTGAAGCCCTGGTCGTGTAGTGGTTAAAAGAGCTCTGCTGCTAACCAAAAGGTCAGCAGTTTGAATCCACTAGACGCTCCTTGGAAACTCTGTGGGGCAGTTCTACTCTGTCCTGTAGGGTTGTTGTGAGTCAGAACTGACTTAATGGTACCTGACAGCAACAACAAGGCTACCTTTTAAACATATAATAATTATTGGGACAGTACTTAAACATTGGTGTATACAATCTTGTCTGTGCCATAGCCAAGGAACATTACTGAAAGAAGGGAGAAAGTTTTATTTTTCTGGTGGGGGAGGGGAGATGTGGAGAAAGCTTTGTAAATGAGCTTTTTTTTTCTCAGCACATATCTCATTTGTTTTTATCTATTCTTTTTCTATGACATTTTTCAATCGAGTGAGGTGGGGTAAAGAAACTCTTAAGAGCCTTTGGTTTCTGGTTTCATGTTGCTGTAGGCAACCTTGGCCAATTTTGAGAATCTCACCTCCATTTATTTATTCGTGAGTTAGGAGGTACAGGTTCCAACCACATTTGCTCCTGATATTCTCCTTTCTTTGAGCAACTCCGCCACACTACCACCCCCACATCCATACATACAAACATACTTTGTAGGTGCACTGAAGAGTTCAGCTCTGCACCCCATTCTGAGTGCTGGGGAGGTAAGAGGCAAATAACAGCTGAGAAATGAGGATTTGATCGGCTTTTCCCTTTATAGATCTTCTCTCTAGTCAGTGCCTGCATATGTTCTTTAACTATTTGTCTGCCCTGTCAGAGACAAAGTGCAGCCCCTTGTGGTAACAGAAACCAGAAAACCAAACCTGTTGCTGTCAAGTCGATTCTGACTCATAGCAGCTCCTATAGGACAGGGTAGAACTGCCCCAGACAGTTTCCAAGAAGCAGCTGGTGGATTTGAACTGCTGACCTTTTGTGCCATCAGGGCTCCAGCAGTTTTAAAATGGAAAAAGAGAGGACTCAGTAACGTGTTTGATTTTTGTTTATAGCATTTTAGTTATTAACTATAGGTGTAATTTCAGTGGAGCTAAGTTTACCTGTTAAAAATGAGACTTCATTTTGTGTATACCCCTTAAAAATAGGAGTTCATTCTGTGTATCAGGATGTGTTCAGTATCCAGGGCTTGACTACTTTTAGGATTTAACATGAGTGTTCTGTTCTGTCACAGTAATGCTTGATAATGAGCCTAAGGCAGATGGAATAGCAACTCAGGCATTCCTTCTTTATCGCTAGTTTTATTCACAGTGGATAAGCTTCTTTCATGTTGCTTGGTGCCTGATTAGAGTCCATTAAGTCATCACCTTCTTGTCTTTCAGAAAACCTCAGTGAAATCCTTTTGGCTGGTGAAGCATTCTGGCTCCAAAGCTAGCCTTCGTCCTACCCTTCTTTTTATTTTACATTACTTCATCTTGCTGATAATGACAACATGCCAAAATATTATCCATTGACATGAATTTTTGCCGTCCTACTGTCGTCGTTGGCCATGGGCATGGCCAAATGACTCGGGCAATGGAAATGATATACGTTATTTCCTGGCCCACCCTGAGTGTAGACTGTCTTTGGGGCTTGAGCTGTAGGGACAAAGGTTTGCCATGCTTGCAAGCTCAGTGGTTTTCTATTCTGAACGAACTAAAACCAAACCAAACCCATTGTTGTCGAGTTGATTCCAACTCACAGCGACCCTGTGGGACAGGGTATAACTGCGCTGTAGGGTTTCCAAGGCTGTAAACCTTTAGGGAAGCCGACTGCCACATCTTTCTCCTATGGAGTGGCTGGTGGGTTTGAACCACCGACCTTTCGGTTAGCAGCCAAGTTCCTTAATCACTTCACCACCAGGGCTCCTTCTGAACAAACTATATGGCCTTTATTTCAGTCTGAGATCACTTTATTGGTTATGTATGTGAGAACAAAGTTCTAGAGAAGGAAAAGAATTTTTTCAGTTTATCCTAGACAAACAATCCAATTTCATCTGACAGTGAAACTACAGTTTGACCTAAGCCACAGATGCAGGAAGTTAGACTTTATGTAATATCTTTGATCTGGTGGGTAGGTTTGATGTCTCTGAAATGGGAAAGAAGAAACAAGAGTATTCATGAAAATGACTGGAGAATGATGTGTGCTGTGAAGTGATCCTAACCTCAGCTTGCTCTGGAATCCAGTAAAATAAAGCTTTATGGCCTTGGAGGACTTTTTCAATTTAAAGAAGTTTGAAGTTAGAAAATCAAAAAGGGTTGGGGGATTTGTTATTTCCACCAGCTGGCTACAGTAATTAGAGCTACAGTAGTTAGAGCCTGTTTAGTGTTTGTTCTTTAAGGATGGGCCGTATGTTCAAAGAGGAGGCTTACCATGTCCAAATTGCAATTAATGCCATTTTCCTAGTAAAGCAAGTGCTGCCAGTTTTGTTTTTTCTTTCCTGTGCTTCAGTAGGTAATCTTTTTTACTGCCCAGTTGTTGTTAGGATGGCAGAGCCGGAAAGGGACCTAGACTAATTCTCTAACTCGGCCTTCTTATCACACAGATGAGTACTACCAGAGTTTCAGTGTCTAGGGTTTATATCAAGGGTTTGAGAAATAATGGAGGCCAAGGGTAAAGATGATAGAGTAATGACGATGCTTCCAAGAACTACAACCTGAATTCAGAGTTTAAAACATTCAGTCTTCAGACATGAACCTGCTTTACTGATTCTTTACTGTTCAGTATGAGAGAAAATAACTCCTTGCTTCCTAGGGGGTTAGGTAAGTCTAACATTTCTAGACTCCAATGACAGTGAAAAGCCCTCAGTGGACTGAGCAGCATTATTATTATTATTTACTGCCTTTATTTATTTATGTGATTCTTGTCTTTTTTGTGTGGTAGATGTGTAGAATTGCTGTTTTGAGTGAGCTTTTCCTGAAATCCTTAGCTGCTTTTGTCATCCCCAAAGCAGGGTGAGACCAAATGGAAAAACTGGTTCTTTTCCAGCTAATCTTCAGTTTGTTTTTTTGAATGAGGATCAGCAGCTGGAATTAGTATTTTTCTTAATTTCACGAAGCTTTAAGCTTTAGAAGCCTAACAATTATTAATATTATTGCTACCTTCTTAAAGAAATAAGTTATTGCCTGGCCTGGTTGCTCCCTGTGACCTACCTCTTGGACTTTAAAATGCCTTCCTAGTATGGTGGGAGTGGCAAAATCAACCTGCCACTATCCATTTGATGCTTAGGAATGTTCTAAGCCCAGTTTTTATTTTGGCACAAAACCATTTGCATTCTCCCTGCAAGCTATTTTTGGCACTGTCATGAACTTGGAAATGAATGATTCTGCTCACTGAGAGTAGAAAATTTTGTTCCTTTTTAATTTTAGAAAAGCTTTTATGTTGTTTCTGGGTACCCTTGCCCTCTAGTTTATTAATGATCCTACGATACTTATGCTGTTTTAAAAACATGCCACACTAGTGGGATTTAATTGAACTCTGTAATTCCATCAGTAATATGTGCCCCTAGCAACCTTAAATAGGAATATCACTTTTGAAGGTTGTTTCTTTGGCTAGCAAAACCACAGTTTACGTAAAATAGTACATAAACTGATGATGTTGATGGTTTCACCCATAGCTGTCAAATAGTGTAAATCTGAACAGGCCTGAATCTTCTGATGTTAACTGTACAAGGATCAGGAAAGCCTCTAGATTCTGTGGAATCCCCCAATTTACCCAGTTTTCTAAGTGCAACTATTAATATTTAATTACTTGGGCAGGGTATTCTTATTTAGTGAAATACTGTATACCCTGTCTCCCTCAATCCTTGCCCCTCGCCCCCCAATAAAGGCAGCAATAAGCACATATTACTTGATAGTAAAGTTTGAGAAACCTATTAGACATTCCATGAGGAGACACTGCCAGTTAGATGGCTCTTTATGGAGGGATCTACTTTTCCATTTGTTGTTGTTGGTAACCTGCCATTGAGTTGGTTTTGACTCATAGCGACCCTGTGTACACCAGAATGAAACACTGCCCAGTCCTGCGCCATCCTCACGATCATTGCTATGCTTGAGCTCATCGTTGCAGTCATTGTATCATTCCAGCTTGTCCAGGGTCTTCCTGTTTTTTGCTGACCCTATACTTTACCAAGCATGATGTCCTTCTTCAGGGATTTGTCCCTCCTGATAGCAGGTCCAAAGTACGTGAGACAAAGTCTCGCCATTCTTGCTTTCAGTGAGCATTCTGGCTGTAGTTCTTCCAAGACATGTTTCTTCATTCTTCTGGCAGTCCATGATATATTCAGTATTGTGAGCCAACACCATAATTCAAAGGTATCAATTCTTCTTTCGTCTTCTTTATTCATTGTCCAGTTTTTGCATGCATATGAGACGATTAAAAATATCATGGCTTGAGTGAGGCACACCTTAGTCCTCAAAGTGACGTCTTTGCTTTTCAGCACTTGAAAGAGGTCTTTTGCAGCAGATTTGCCCAATGCAGTACTTTGTTTGATTTCTTGACCGCTGCTTCCATGGGCATTGATTGTGGATCCAAGTAAAATGAAATCCTTGACAACTTCAGTCTTTTCTCCGTTTTCCATGATATTGCTTATTGGTCCACTTGTGAGGGTTTTTGTTTTCTTGATGTTGAGGTGTAATTCATACTGAAGGCTGTAGTTGATCTTCATCAGTAAGTGCTTCAAGTCCTCTTAGCTTTCAGCAAGCAAGGTTGTATCATCTGCATATTGCAGGTTGTTAATGAGTCTTCCTCCAGTCCTGATGCTGCATTCTTCATATAGTCCAGCTTCTGGGATTGTTTGCTTCACATACAGATTGAATAAGTATGGTGAAAGGAAACAACTCAGACACACACCTTTCCTGATTTTAAACCACGCAGTATCCCCTTGTTCTTTTCAAACACAGCTGCCTCTTGGTTTAAGTACAGATTCCTCATGAGCGCAATTAACTGTTCTGGAATTCCCATGCTTCACAGTGTTATCCATAATTTGTTATGATCCACACAGTTGAATGCCTTTGCATAGTCAATAAAACACAGGTAAACATTTTTTTGGTATTCTCTGCTTTCAGCCAGGATCCATCTGACATCAGCAATGATATCCCTCGTTCTACCTCATCTTCTGATTCCAGCTTAAATTTCTGGCAGCTCCCTGTCAATGTACTGTTCCCTGTTGATGCAACCACTTTTGAAGGAGCTTCAGCTAAATTTTACTTACATGTAATATTAATGGTTTTGTTTGATAATTTTATGCATTCTGTTGGATCACCTTTCTTTGGAATGGGCACAAATATGGATCTTTTCCAGTCAGTTGGCAGGTTAGTGGTCTTCCAAATTTCTTGGCATAGATGAGTGAGCATCTCCAGTGCTGCGTCATTTGTTGAAACATCTCAGTTGGTATTTTGTCAATTCCTGGAGCCTTGTTTTTCGCCAGTGCCTTCAGTGCATCTTGGACTTCTTCCTTCAATACCGTTGGTTCTTGATCATGTTCTGCCTCCTAAAATGGTTGAACGTTGACCAATTCTTTTTGGTACAGTGGCTCTGTGTTTTTTCCATCTTTTTTTTTGCTTCTTCCTGTGCCATTCAGTATTTTGCCCGTAGAATCCTTCAATATTGCAACTTGAGGCTTGAAGTTTTTCTTCAGTTCTTTGAGCTTGAGAAATGCTGAGTGGTGTTCTTTTTTGGTTTTCTAACTCCAGGTGTTTGCACGTTTCATTATAATACTTTGTCTTCTCAAGCTGCCCTTTGAAATCTCTTCAGCTCTTTTACTTCATCATTTCTTCCGTTTGCTTTAGCTGCCCTATGTTCAACAGTAAGTTTCTGTTAAATGAGGAGTCTGCTCTAGATGATCTTGGAATTTCCTTACAGATCTAAATTCTATGACCTGTAAGAAGGAAAGGAAATCATTTGGAGAAGATGAGAAAGTGTTAAAGAGCTTAGATCCTGGAGCCAGACTGCCTGGGCTTATGTCTTTTAGTAATTGTGTGACCTTAGGCAAGTTACTTACGTCTCAGTGCCCAGCTTATCTGTAAAGTGGATATAATGCTTTATTACATAGAATCGAAAAGACAGCATTATTTGTGTACCACTAAGAAAGTTAAAACACTGCTGTTGAACTTAATTTCAGAGATGTTAATTTGTGCATTTTCGAATTGATGATATATAGTTGTATTGTTGTAAGGATTAAATGACTTGACATTTATAAATAATTTAGAACAGTGTGTGGCACATATTAAGCACTATATAAGTGTCATGTATTATTGATACTAGTTTTGCCTCTTATTATTATCCCCTTTTGAACGCATTTGTTTATTAACTTTAGTCACAATATATAAAATGTCCGTATATACCACCATGCCAAATAGATTTATACATTTGGATGCACACTTAAGTTTTACTTATTGAGGGACCATACAGTATACTCCAAAACCAGATTGTTGCAGTTCACATTCTAGCTCTGCCACTTACTAGCTATGTAATTCGGGGAAAATTATTTAATCTCTCTTTGCCTCAGTTTCTGCCTCTATAAATGGGGTAATAATTGTACCTTAAATGTGTTTCATATATATAAAGCTCTTCGTTTATGGTATTACCTTAGTCTTTTCTTTAAGGTTCCTTAGGGTTATGTTTCTCGCTTGGAGCATTAATGGAAATGAATGTTTGCAAAAGCACACAAACAGTCAAAGTTTTAAAATAATGATAAATATAACAATAGTTATTATCATATCTAACGCTTACATAGGGCTTACTGTGTGCCAGGCCCTGTTCTAAAAGCCTTAATATATTTATTTATTTAAACTTCACAGCAATTGTAAGAGGTAGGTTCTCTTATTGTCTCCATTTTATAGATGAGGAATCTGAGGCATAGAGAGATGAAGTAACTTGCCTGTAGCTATGATGTAAATGATGAAATTGGGATTCGTATCTTGGCAGGCTGGGTCTAGAGTCTGTGCTGTCAAACATCACATCTCTTCAGAAGGCATTTCTATCACAAAGGAGTATTTATTAACCAGGCCCTTTAATTAATTTTATTTTCACAATTTAAGAGGTGTTAAGAATTTTATCTATTGTCTATGACCCCTTATCTGTAATTCCAAAGTTCAGAAAGCTCTCAAAACTTAAAAGTCTTTTCCTAAGTTTGGTATAAACTCATTTATTGGCAAGACCTGACTTCAACCAATATAAGGCTATTTAGCCAACTTATTGTGACTGTTCATACATGTTTTGCTGCAGAAATATTAATCTGTTTGATTATGGGGTGATGCCCAAATTCCGGAGCTCTTGTGGCACAGTGGTTAAGTGTTTGGTTTCTAACCAAAAGGTCAGCAGTTCAAATCCACCAGCTGCTCTTGGAAACCCTATGGGGCAGTTCTACTCTGACCTATAGGGTCGCTATGAGTCGGAATCAACTCGACGGCAGTGGGTTTGGGTTTTTTTTGGCCCCAAATTCCATTGAGATGATTATACAATATACAGTTCATGCACTATATTACCTTTCTGAAATTAAAATATTCTGAATTCCAAACACCTCAGGCACCAAGAGTTTGGGATGAAAGATTGTGTACCAGCGATTGTTTTCAGTTTCATTAAATAAATGTACCTTTGACTGGTACTAAAACAGGATTTGGTCAGCATAATTAATTTCCCAGAATGTTTATTTTTTATATCATATGTTTATTTTTGCTAGAGCCCCTGAAATTATTCTTGGATTACCATTTTGCGAAGCTATTGATATGTGGTCACTGGGCTGTGTGATAGCTGAGCTGTTCCTGGGATGGCCTCTTTATCCTGGTGCTTCAGAATATGATCAGGTAAGAGTGTTTGTTTGGATGGAAGTAGAAAGCAAGTATTTACTAGTGAAAGAGGCTTTAGAGGAAGAGAAGTACTAGTGAAGTAATTAGGTACCAGGGAAAGAATAGTTCAATTACAAAGAATTGTTTAAAGAGTAATATAATTTTCTCTACCTGCTTCTTTGTCTAAAGTTATGTTTGTAATTCTGTTATTTAAAAAATTATTATATTTTTATATTACTCCAGATTGGTACTTTTCCAGCTCTGGAATGATTTATTAGAGACTTACCTTTGGTTAATTAATATATCTTGTGAGTTAAGATATGAAAGAAGAGTAAGATGAAGAATTGAAATTTTAAGAATGAATAGGGCAGTTCTATGTTGTCCTTTAGGGTCGCTATGAATCTCAGTTGACTTGGTGGCAGCCGGTTTTGGTTTTACATATGGCACACACTCTGTCAATCTAAAACACGTTAGATCCCAGAAACTGTGATGTGTATTGAGTCCCTGTAAAATAGGACTTATGAGGGAAATCATCTGAGCTGTAGAGTATTTTAATAAACAATCTGTGTCTCAAAAGATACAAGCTTTAGGAGAAGATATATTACGGTTTCCTGAGGAGTTGATCCATCAAGGGAAAAAGTGTCACCATGGAAGTTAATTGTGAATTCTCACTTTTCGTTCTTTGTAAAAAAAAAATAGTTCTACCCAATAGGCTGTAAGCTCCTTGAGGACAGAGACTGTTTCATTCCACCAGTGTATCCTCTGCTCCTGACCCTGTGTCTGGCACATAGTAGGTACACAAGTATTTTTTTGAAGAAATAAATGGTTAGTTACCTGGAATAATCAGAAAGAAAAAAGAGCAGTGTTTTTCCCTATTCAGTCTAGAATTTTGGCACCTCGTTCCATTGTAGAGTAGATGTAGCATTTATCAATTTCCAAAAATTTGACTTTTGGGGCTTGATATTTAATGAAATGAAAAATAGGGACTACTTTGTGGTAAGTTAGTATTCACATTGCATCTTATAATTTTTTAATCTCTTTCTTTGTACCTTGTGAGAATCAAGGTAGCTACTTTATTTTACAAAAAAAAAAAGTATGAAGAGGATTAAATGATTCAAAACCACAGTCTTGGTTGACCTAAACCATTGATTCTTACTCCTTTTTGGGTCTTAGACCCTTTTGAGAAACTGATGAAAGCTATGGATCGTCTCAGAAAAATACACACACAGTGCTTTGTTTGCTATTTTAGGGGATTCATGAACACTTGGTAAGAAACTTTGCTCTGAGCAATTACAGCCTCTCAGAGTGCCATCCATAGGCCAACTGTTTCGTGGACATCTCTTCAACACTAGTAAACAGGTTGATGTTGTAAATTTTCCTAGGAAGTGGATCCAAAAACAATTAGATTTAAAAGCTAAGATACAACTGGGGCTTTCTTTGTAAAGAAATGATCTGGTAGTTTTGAGAATTTTTTGTGTGCTGCGTAGGTGTGAAACCAGGTGGTAGGATAAAGTAGTTTTTCCTAAGCTGAATAAATAGGATGCTGCTGTTGTAGAGCAGTATTGGAGATTTTATCCTGGTACATGATTGGTTTATACACAAAGATTTCTATGACAGAATCCTTATTCTTACAGCTGAGTTTTCTGAGGTATAATTCACATACCATGTAATTCAACCATTTAAAGTGTGCAGTTCAGTGGTTTTTATCATGTACACAGAGTTGTGCAACCATCACCACAATCAATTTTAGAATATTTTGATTGCTCTGAAAAAAAAAGAAAAAACCCTATGCCTATTAGCGGTCACTCCCTTATTTTCCCCTAACCCACCCCCCCTTCCCCATAAGCCCTAGGCAACCACTAATCTACTTTCTGTCTTTATAGATTTGCCTATTCTGGACATTTCATATAAATGGAATCATACAATATGTGGTCTTCTGGGACTGACTTCTTTCACTTAACATAATATTTTCAAGGTTCATCTGTGTTGTAGCATATGGCAATACTTCATTTTTTTTATGGCCAAATAATATTTCATTGTATGGCTGTACCACATTTTATTTTATTGATTCATCAATTGATAACATTTGAGTTGTTTCCAGTTTTATACTATTAAGAACGTCACTGTGAACATTTGTGTACAAGTTTTTGTGTAGATGTATATTTTCATTTCTTTTGGATATATGCTTAGGAGTGGAATCACTGGGCCATATGTTAAGTCTGTGTTTAACTTTTTGAGGAAAAGTTAAACTGTTTTCCAAAGTGGCTGCATCATTTTTATGCTCCCACTAGCAGTGTATGAGGGTTCTAATTTCTCCACATCCTTACCAGCACTTGTTATTATCTGTCTTTTTTTAATATAGTCATTCTCATGTGGTGACACAGTATCTCTTGTGGTTTTGATTTGCATTTCACTAATGGCTAATGATGTTGAGCATCTTTTCATATGCTTATTCACCGTTTGCATGTCTTTTTTGGAGAAATGAAATGTCTGTATAGATCTTTTGCCCATTTTTAAATTGGTTTATCTTTTTATTATTCAGTTGCAGTAGTTCTTTATATATTCTGGTTACAAGTCCCTTATTTATATAACTTGGACATACGTTCTCCCATTTTCTGGGTCATCTTTTCACTTTCTTGATGGTGTCCTTTGAAGAACAAAAGTTTTTAATTTGATGAAGTCCAATTTCTTTATGTTTTGTTTTGTTGCTTGTGCTTTTGGTGTTGTATCTATGAATCCTATGCCAATCCATGAAGATTCACCCCTATATTTTCTTCTATGAGTTTTTTATTTAGCTATGCTCTAAATAGATCTATAATCAGTTTTGAGTTAATCTTTGTGTAGGGTATAAGGAAGGTGTCCAACTTCATTCTTTTGCATGTGGATGTCCCGTTGTTCCATCACTGTTTCTTGAAAAGACTGTTCTTTCCCCCATTGAATTGTCTTGGCTTCTTTGTTGAAGATCAGTTGATCATAATGTGAGGGTTTATTTCTGGGCTATCAATTCTGTTCTGTTGATCTATTTATATATATATATATATACACACACACACACATATATATATACACACATACATATATATATATACACACACATATGTGTGTGTGTGTGTGTGTGTGTGTGTATGCTTTGGCCAACACCACACTGCCTTGACCACCATAGTAAGTTTTGAAATTGGGTATCGTGAGTCCTCCAACTTTGTTCTTCTTTTTCAAGATTGTTTTGGCTGCTTGGGGCCCCTTTTGTTTTCATATGACTTTTAGGATCAACTTGTCAATTTCTTCAAAAAAGTCATCTAGAATTTTGATTGAAATTCATAGAATCTGTAGATCAGTTGGGAAGTATTGCCATTTTGACAATATTAAGTCTTCTGATCCATGAACGTAAGATGTCTTTCTCATTTATTTTATTTTTTTTAGTAGTGTTTTGTAATTTTTAGAGTACAAATTTTACGCTTTTGCTAAATTTCTTTCTGTTTTATTCTTTTTGATATTATAGTGAATGGAATGCTTTTCTTAATTTTATTTTTAGATTGATTATTACTGTTGTATAGAAATACAATTGATTTTTGTATGTTGTCTTGTATCCTATAATCTTGTTGAACTCATTTATTAGTTCTAATGGTTTTTTAGTGGATTCCTTAGGATTTTCTGTGTACAGGATCATGTCCTCTGCAGATAAACATAGTTTTATTTCTCCTTTTCCAGTCTGGATGTCTTTTTTCCTTGCTTAATTGCCCTGATAGAACCTCCAGTGCAGTATAGATTAGAAGCAGCAAGAGTGGACATGCATGTCTTGTTCCTGATCTTCAGGGGAAGGCATTCAGTCTTTCACTATTCAGTATGTCATTAGCTGTCGATTTTTCATAGATACTGAAATTCCTGTATCTGAGATTTTTGTAGCAAATGTTTGTTAGTCTTTATCAGTCTTGAAGTCAAATGTGTGTATCTTCTCTAGATAGTTCATGCCTTCAGATTTGTTGGAAGCACTTTAATTGTTAAAACAGCAAATCACAATAATACTTTTCTTTGCATAAATGTGGGGTTATTGTTGTTGCTTTTTCAAGCTGTGTGAAAGCAGCATCTGGGTGATAGCTTCCCATTCTACCTTCACAGTGAAACTCTTCCATTGTATAATATCAAACATTTTAAATGTTTCAATTCTATAAGTACATCATTATAAAAAAAAAAAATTAGATGGAGTAAGCCAAGAGACAAAAAAGCACCTACTTTGTGCCAGGTACTCTAGGCACTGGGGATACAGTGCTAAATAAAACAAGCATTATCCTTGCCTTCATGAAGACTATAGTTTGATGATGGGGAATAGTAAGTAAATAATCATACAAATAGTTGTATAATACAGTTGAGATACATTTTATGAAAGAAAAGTGTAGTTTGCTGTATGTGTGCATGTACATATATCTCCTGACCATTTGTGTTCTAAATACCTCTTGGTTATACTCATTTTTTTCCCCATTGCTACTATGCTAGTCCAGGCTATCATCACCACTTACCTGAGCTGCTGAACAGTCTCCCTTTATCTAATGGCTTCTCTCTGGTCTTTTTTCCAGAGTCATCTTTTCAAAACACAAATCTGAACATGCTACTCACCTGGTCTTCAGTGGTTTCCCATTGCTTTTAGAATAAAGGGCCAAAGCTTTACTATGGCCTCTGTACCCCTACATGGTCTGTCTGTCTCCTTCCTTTCTCCTGCTGTAGATTTATTTTACGTAATTTTTTCTTGCTTTCCAGCCCCATTGGCATCATTTCAGCACTGGTGAAGGATATGCTTCCTTCTAGCACAGACTCTTGCACATATTGTTCCCATAATCTAGAAAGCTTCGCCATCACCCATTCCTTTCATTTAGTCAATGCCTATTCATTTATCAGCTCAAAGTGTCACTTCCTCAAGGAGTTTTTCCTCCCCAGCCCCCAGTCTACGTTAGGTTCTTTGTTATATACAGGTAGTCCCTGACCTGGGGCTCAGCTCTGACAACTGTTGTAATTTGGTTCTGGCATAAGTTGAATACCTCATTTTTTTAGTTTTCATTATTATTGCCTTTTATTATCAGTATCTTTGTAAATCTGATCTTTACTTGTCTTTGGGGGTTGACATGAGAATGATAACATCAGCAAATTACACGCTGTAATATTGTATGTAGTACATATTATTAACGATAAAATATCCAAAAAAGATGGTGGTAAGTGTGGTTCATCATAACTCGAATACGTTGTAAGTCGGGGACTACCTCTATGTTTATAGAAGCTTATGTATTTTCTTCAAAACTCCAGCTTATTTGAATTATGCATTCAGTGTCTGTCTCCCTCCCTAGACAGAAAGCTCTGTGAGAGCAGGAAACATGTCTTTTTCAAATCACCACTGTTTGGCTCAAACTTATGAAAAGAATGAATGTATTTGTGCTACATAAAGTTATGTTCCAAATATAAGCTTATGAATTTAAAGAACCATATGTACTATATTTCATCAAACCTAAGACACCTTTAACTGAAAAATGCACCACTTTTTTATACCTCTAAGAAAGAGTGAATGCTGCCAATTAAACTATGATAGCTATCAATTCTAAGACATTTCCTGATTTCAAAGATATTAATGTAAAAAAAAATGCCACTCAGAATCAATGAACTGTAGTAATTTAAAAAAAAAGTGAGATTATATTTAATTTGCAAGCTGCTTTTCTACTTAATATATTTTGAAATACCTTTACATGTCAGTAGATGTACTTCGACCCTGTCGTTTTCGATATCTGCATAGTATTTCATTTTACAGATTTTATCCTGGATTTTAAAAATATTTCACTTTTTTGTATGCAAAAAAGTTCATGTTTGAAATGTCTTATTGACTTTTTTTTTGCCCTTCCCATTTTCTGTTTTGCTAATGCTATGTTTTGGTTTTCTGTTATGTAGCCTCCACAGCTTTGGAACAATATCCTGCTGTTTTCTAAAATTGTCTTGTGATGGCAGGCCAGGAAGCGATACTTTGCTGACTCCTACTTTACATTCTTAAAAATCATTAAAAAGCTCTGTTAATGTGGCTTATATCTACCAATATATACTGTACTAGAATTAAAACTGAGAATTTGGGGGAGGTAGAAAGTAAGATTTATTTTCTTGCTTACAATTTCCTTCTCTCTAATTTCATCTAAGTATAACCAGTCATATATGAAGGGGAGTGAGTAGTAAAAAATTGCCTCTTATATTGCTCTCCTAGGTGGGGAGAATTGCAAAAGCAAACAGAAGTGTGAACAATAAAACTGAGGAAATTTTAAAACACAAGAACATAGAAGCAAGTATTTCATTAGCTGTCAAAACAGTGATGTCGTCACATTACCTCTACTGTACACTTGTGGGAAGAAAGTGAAAAGGACAAATAACTTTTTAGTATTATTGTGAAAATAGTTTTGACTTCATAGACCCCCTGAAAGGGTTATAGGGACCTCCAGGGATCCCCAAACCACACTTTGAAAACTGCTAGCCTACTACAATAGTAGGTGTTCAATAAATGTTGAATGAACGAACATGGTATCATCCCTCTACTGATGTGGGGATAGGAAGATACCCAGCCAGCCAGCCAGCTGTTGCTGTTGAGTCGATTCTGACTCATAGTGACCCTAAAGGGCAGAGTAGAACTGCCCCATAGGATTTCCAAGGGGCACCTGGTGGATTCGAACTGCCGACGTTTGAGTTATCAGCTGAGCTGTTAACCACTGCACCACCAAGGTTTCCATAGGAAAGATAGACAGTTTAAAATTAAATGTTAAATTTTATGGTATGAGAGAAAAGCTCTGTAGTAATTTAGAGAAGGTAAAATTGACAAGAGCTAGAGTAGCCAAAGAGGAAAGGTTGAGGAAGAATTTTTTCCTAATCTTTCTAATCTGATACGATTAAAAAACAAACCAAACGAGGAAAATATGTTGGTAATACATAAAAAAGATTTTGTTGGAAACTATTCTGTTTTATCCTAGATATCTCCTTAAATTTTCTGAACTTAGTATCAGGAGTCTACAAAAAAACCCAAAAAAGATTGCATGCAGAATTTTCAAAACTGGGTTTTCCTTGTAAATAGCAGATGTAGTGACAAGGAAGCTACTGCATAGATATTTGAGAATTGCTTGTGGATGGGTTAGCATATATATATGTATTTACAGATAAATTTCAATTGTATTGATTAAAGAGTTAATTTCTTTACAATACTTTCCTCTTTTGCTAGAGATAATGTTTTAATGTAAAAGTCTTTGATGATTTCCTTTTTCACTCCAAATTGATGTGTTGATGGTTTTGATGTTTCAGATTCGTTACATTTCACAAACACAAGGCCTGCCAGCTGAATATCTTCTCAGTGCTGGGACAAAAACTACCAGGTTTTTCAACAGAGATCCTAATTTGGGGTACCCACTGTGGAGGCTAAAGGTCTGTCTTCCCAACTGTACTACCCATTCCTGTTCTTACCTCCGCTCCCCCCATACATACATTTGCATTCAAAGTTTAGTTATTAACTTCTTAAGGTGGGAGAGGGAAAAAGAGAGGAGGAAGCCATGTTTGTGGGAGGACATACTTTGAAAATTATTTCTTTGTACCCATTTGGCCTTATCCTTAGTTAAAAAACAAAACAAAACATTAAGTGCTGGTTCACTTGGTTGCAGTTTTTTGTGTGTATTTTGATCAGCAGCTGAGAGGGGGTGTAGAGAGTAATGCTTACCATTAAGTGCTATGAAGAACTAGAGTAATTTATTAATGACTGTTTTTTAGAGAATTCTCAATAAACATGACAAAACTCAACATATGTTTGTAACTGCCTGCATTAATGCCTTAAATGTTTTCTTGAAATGAATATCAACTTTTTATTTCTGACCCTACTCCTTTAACTTGAGAAATCTCTTGAGTAATTTAATAACCCTGTGGCTCTCTGCCTTCTGAGCCTGTTGAAAACACTTAGCATTTGAAGTATTAATTCATTTGAAAGTAGCTTTAAGAGAAAAATGGTAATGTTACTTCTTACGTGACATTCTTCAGGAGCTGTGCTGTATCACCGTTACATGTTTGCTTATCACTTAAAAGGGTGGCCAGATTAGCAAGGTCGTATCTCTCCACTGGAGGATTTTCTGGTTGTAAATTACTTTCATGTTTGCCATCTATGGTTGACAAGGTGACAACACTTGTTTCTTTGTGTTCTGGCTTTAATTTAAAGTATGAAAATAATATACAGATAGAATTTTTTTAAAATCATATTTTATAGACACCTGAAGAACATGAATTAGAGACTGGAATAAAGTCAAAAGAAGCTCGGAAGTACATTTTTAACTGTTTAGATGACATGGCTCAGGTGAGCGTGGAAAGTTTCTGAAATCCAGACATTTATGTATCATTTTAATCAGAGACATAATTCCATTGGCTATACTAATGACAAGTTTAATCTGTTATCTTTCTAGTGTATCTTCTCAGTTTTTGTAGAAAAAAATGCATTAATATCCTGCCATGTATTAAAAGAACATTTCAATCCTAACGAAAGATACTTTCAGACATATATGTTCTCCCTTGTTTTTGCCTAACTGACCTTGTTGCGTGTCAGTATTTTGAAATCTTGTTTATGAAGAATTCTTCGTCTCATTTTTTCTACTAAATAAGTACATAGGAGCTAACATTTTTTGAGTACTTATTATACTCTAAACTGTTGAAACACCTTACATTTACTGTGTCATTTAATCTTTTCAGTAATGGAGACTTTTATGTGTAAATAATGACAATCACTTTTGTTTAACTTGTTGCAAATTTTGACTGAAAAGAATTTATTCAGCTTTATTCTACCAGCAAATTTAGGTGAAGACTGTAATTATGCAGCATAAGAAGTGCTTCTTCCTGTGAAAACGATTATACTGTAATAAAAAGAATTTCCTCAGGCCTCTCTCTTGATCACTGTTTAGTTTGGAGAGGAAGAAGGTATTTAGTTTCAGCAGTAAAATTTAAGTGGTGAAGTATAATATTTCTTAATTTTTCTTGAAAAGGTGAATATGTCTACAGACTTAGAAGGAACAGACATGTTGGCAGAGAAGGCGGATCGAAGAGAATACATTGATCTGTTAAAAAAAATGCTAACAATTGATGCAGATAAGAGAATTACTCCTCTGAAAACTCTTAACCATCAGTTTGTGACAATGACTCACCTTCTGGATTTTCCACACAGCAATCAGTGAGTATGGGATAGTTGGGGACATTTTGTCATGAGAGGGTTCTCAATTGGGATACCATCTTAAAGTAAAATGGAGCAGCAATTTTAGTGCTTATATATTTGGCTCGGAGCCCTGGTGGCACAGTGGTTAAGAGTTTGACTAACCAAAATGTTGGCAGTTTGAATCCACTACCTTCTCCCTGGAAACTCTATGGGGCAGTTCTGCTCTGTCCTATGGGGTTGTTGTGAATTGGAATCAACTTGATGGCAGCGGGTTTGGTTTTTTGGTATATTTGGCTCACTGATGCTTTTCCTTCTCATGAGGTTAAAAATTAAATGTGTTTTTTTTCCTCTTTGTGGTTATATGAAAACCCTTAGTTCATTTTATCTGAGAGTATTTAGGAGGGGAAAAAAACTTTGATCCATGTTCATCATGAGTTATTTGCTGTGCGTTTAAATCTAGCAGTCATTTCAGTGGATCTTCAATCTCTTTTTCAGTGTTAAGTCTTGTTTTCAGAACATGGAGATCTGCAAGCGGAGGGTTCACATGTATGATACAGTGAGTCAGATCAAGAGTCCTTTCACTACGCACGTTGCTCCCAATACAAGCACAAATCTAACCATGAGCTTCAGCAACCAGCTCAATACAGTGCACAATCAGGTATTCAGTAAATATTTTTGGAAATTCAAGGCTAAGAGGGTTAGTATAAAGAAACTAGTAAGAGTACAGTGTAAGGTAAAGAAACTAGTCTTTGCTTTAATGGTTTTGTTGCTTAAGAATTTTCTACTTGGCAAAAGTCATGGAAAGCCAGGGTAGACTGATAGATACTCTCAGATCATTGTTAATGCCTACCACTCACATGCTGATAAAAATTAAGTACAGAGGCCTAACTATGCCCTCATAGTCTTAACATTAAATAAATGGAACCTGACTGTTTTATACTGCTGTTAGTTGTACTGACTTTAGCCAAATGACTCTCTTTCTCCTTGTTAAGAGGAAGATTTTATATGTCTCATTACATGTGTTGAAGGGTGTTTCCAGTAATTAACTGTAAGAGGTGATTTTGCATTAGTTTGCTAACCAGGGATATTTACATTGAAGTTTGTTTCTGAAAATGTAAGCTTCCCAATTTCTTAGCTAGATCTTTTAAAATGATAAGCATATGAAATTTGGTAGACTTTCAACAACTTTTTGCGCAGAAAGAAGAGGTCGGGATTTATATAGCCTCAACTAGTATAGGAGCATTTTTTTGTTCTTTGTTTGCTTATTTGATCTTATGACTTTAAGTTAGGGATTGGGAAATCTTAATTTCTTAAGCAGAGAGTTATTTCAGAAACAGCTAGTGTGTTTTTTTTAAACTTTGTTCTAAGTTTTTCTGGATACATTCTGTTTATGTAAAAATACTGTTATTTCTACTTTATACTGGTATACAAATATGATCTTTTTGTTTTTAGGCCAGCGTTCTAGCTTCCAGTTCTACTGCAGCAGCTGCTACCCTTTCTCTGGCTAATTCAGATGTCTCACTGCTAAACTACCAGTCTGCTTTGTACCCATCCTCTGCAGCACCAGTTCCTGGAGTTGCCCAGCAGGGTGTTTCCTTGCAGCCTGGAACCACCCAGATTTGTACTCAGACAGATCCGTTCCAACAAACATTTATAGTATGTCCGCCTGCTTTTCAAAGTAAGTGGGGAAGCTCCTGTATTATATGTTATTCTATCAGACCTACCTGCTTTTGGCAGATCCTTATTTTAGGTCTCTAGTTGTTTAGTTCTTATCTTTAACAAATTTAAACTCTTGTCTCTGATAATGAAAGTAACTGAAATTAGCTGATACCACAAAGTGGATTTCTCCTTTTTTATTAGTTTTTTATCTGATTATAATACTTCCTGACACATTGTTGAAGTTCGGTTCATATTTCCTTAATTGAACTGCCTAATACGAGTTTTCTTGCCCATTGAGGCCCTGTACCAATGTCATGTATCTTATATCTCTCAATATACAGAATATGTACATCCTGAAAAAATTGGTTGTAAGCAGAATTGCTGTATATTGAATCTTATTTATCATATTATTCCATTTAAAATAAAAATTAGTATTCCAAGTAAAAGGCAATTTTATTCTAAAATGTAAATATCATATTTAACAATGTAGAAACCTTTTAAGTCACATTCAGAGAAATAAAGATCATTCTATAAGCTAAAATGCTTGGGTGGGGGAAGGGATTAGGATTATCTGCTTCAGCTTATGAATCATATTGTTCCTGCAACAGGGGAACAGGGGAACAGGATAGCTGAGAAAGGAGGTACTGTCTCCATGTGTTACAATAAGATTTTAATTTTCACATTCCCATCCTTCCTCATTTTCTCACTGTTGTACTGTAAGCCAGTCTGTCCAGTTCTTTTTTTCTGAAATATGGAAAATGTGTATTTTTTGATTTGGTGAGCCATTTAAATGGTTAAATTATTTTAAGGAAATTTCCTGATGACACGCTTGACTTCCGCAATAGAAAGTCAGCGTCAGTACCTGTGGGAATAAACTGGGGTTCAGGCTTCTCGTAGCACTTTACACAGAAGCAGGTAGCATTTGTATCTTTTTACTTCAGTTACTTATTGATTGTGACTCTTTTGTTTGTTTGGTTTCTGACAGAGTCGGAGCAAGCAGAAGGAAAAGAGGGGCTAGGGGAGACTGAAAGATTACCGGGAGGACGGGAGAGCGATAGCGATGTAAACCAGGGAGAAACCACAGGGAGAGCGGAGGAGCAAATTCAAAACCTGTAAATGCAAATTTAGCGTCATTTACCAAATTATTTTCTACATATGCTTCATAATAGTAAATTCTGTACTTCGGGTTATCATATGTTGAGTTATGCTTCTACTAAACGTAGCAAACTATCCTCTCCTTCTCCCCCCTTTTGCAAAATATGAATTTCATTGGGACAATTTTCAGATGTGAGACTCTGAAGTTTTCTGCTGCTTCTCAGATGATACTTAAGAAGTGGGGCAGAAGAACTTTTGAGTTCATTTAACAAAACAAAATATAAACTGAAGAGCTAGGGGGGCAAAGTAGGATATCCCCTTTTGGTATAATTAGGTAAGTATAAGCGTTGGGATTTTTTTTTTTTTTCCCTGTCTGGGCAATCTAAATAACCTGAAGCACTAGGTAGAGCAAAGTTTTAAATTTCCAAGTAAAAGGGAGTTTTAAAATTGAGATGATTGATGCTACCTAATATGTAGTACTCTATGTCAGATACTATTATAAGTGCTTTTGCATGTATTAACTTAACCTTACAAAAACCCTAGGAGGTAGCTAATGTCATTATCCTCAATTTATAGGTGAGAAAATTGTACACAATTCCTTCATCTGCCCAAAGTCTTATAATGAGTTAATGGCAAAACCATGATTTAAACCCAGGCAGTGGGGTCCGTAGCTTATGTATTTTTAAGTGTTATTCTGTACTGCCCCTTAGTATTTAGTCTCCAGTAGTTGTAAAGAGTTTTCCATTGCTTCACCAGCCACAGCCATATGCTGGTTTCTGCCCAACAGCCCTTTATTCCAGGGTTCCCCTTTTCTTTCATCGTCTGCTCTTTTACAAAATGCCTGTATACCTAGAGGAGGATAGACCTTCATCAGCTAGGCAGTTTTACATTTCTTTCCATACTTACAAGGTTCTTTTTTTTTGAAATTGTGGTAGAATGTATTTAACAAAACATTTGCCATTTCAACCGTTCTTATGTGTACAGTTCAGTAACATTAATTATGTTTACCATGTTCTGCAGCCATCACCACTACTTTGTTTAATGGTCTATGTCTTATCAAATAAAACCCCCCAAAACAAAACTAATCCTTCTTAGTTCAGAATAATGGGAGAAACTTCCAAAACTGTTAGCTTTGTTAATTGTTTCCACTTGTGGTTCCCTGGAGAAGCTACTTTTAAACTAGTTTAATTGCTGTGGATTAGCCTAAATTATAGCTGACTGATACTTATTTAGAGTCATGTTTGTAGGCCAATACTATAAATTCTAAGGAGCTCTGGTGGTACAGTGGTTAAGTGCTCAACTGCTAATCAGAAGGTCAGCAGTTTGAACCCACCAGCTGCTCCATGGGAGAAAGATGTGGCAGTCTGCTTCTGTAAAGATTTACAGCTTTGGAAACCCTGTGGGGCAGTTCTGCTTTGGCCTGTAGGGTCACTATGAGTCAGAATCCACTTGACAGCAACAGATATACTGTAAATACTGCTATCCATACTATTCCCATTGACTAGAATAGATACACATTTTGCTTAGTGGTAACTATTCTATAATTTTGTCTCTTTTTACTCCTCACCTTGGGAGCCACAAATGAGCTTTTATAGTGAACATTACCTCCTGAAATTTCACTTCCTCAGTTCCTCCAATATGTAGGAGGTTATTATTACAAGACTAACACTATCTTGTAGTTAGCCATGTGTCCTGGGAATATAGACAGATATTTGATGTTGCTTAGCTTTCTTATTAGATAGTGTAGTCTAAGGAAGCAGGGCAGGCATTGTTTTAATCTTGATATCTGGATTGGTTACCTCCTCTTTTTTTTCCCTAAATATAGGAGGCATGTTTTTTAAAAGTTACCTTTAGATGTTTGAATTCAGATTTTATTCCTCCCTCTTATTTTGTACATTTCTAGATTGTATTTTCCTTTATGCCAGCCTGTTAGTAAATTACTAAAATGGAAAATTGGAAGACTGATTTGCTGAAAACAACAGTATTAGGGTTTATGACTTATATGGTACCATCATAACAGTATTAAGAGAAATTGGTTGGTGATAGCTTAGAAAATGTCATTGAAGGAATCTTCTAATTAAAATGAACATATCCTCACTTAACAAAACTGTAGGCATTGGTGAATTGGAGGCATTATAGAAGCTTAAAATTCTCTACATCGAAAGTTTTGATAGGTTTAGAAGAGAGCTTTGAAGTCTCTCTTCTCAAGTCTTGGCAAAAGGGAGAACTCTTGAGCCCCCTTTTCCCGGGATGAGATATTCTTATTTGTAAGAAATATTTATTCAGAATTTTTGCCCAGAACATAATGAATAAAAAGATTAATTAGACATGATTACTGTTTTAAAGGTGGTCACAATAGAGTAAAGCTGACATCACAGGCCTTTCCTGAAAACATTTTATTAAAAAGATTTTTGCTGCTATGGCAGCAAAGAGTTCTTGATTTTCGTAGCTGTCCATTAGCCACAAAAGAGCCTTACTAGAAAGTTGTCAATGACAAGGGAAGATTTTGAAAACAGGAAGAAAGTGTGTCCATAAAACCAAAATGCCTGTATTTTTAATAGGCCCTGGTGGTGCAATGGTTAAGCATTTGGCTGCTAACCAAAAAGGTTGACAGTTCGAATCCACCACCTGCTCCTTGAAAACCCTGTGGGGCAGTTCTACCCTGTCCTTTACAGTCACTATGAGTTGGAATTAACAGCAACAGGTTTTTTTTTTTTTTTTTTACTCTTGGCATAATTTCTTCAGTTCACATACTGGTTAAAAATGTAATATGTGACTAATTTGTGAATTGAGTTAAATTTTGAAGCGTGGGGAAAAACATCCACTTAACACATTTTAAACAAAAGGGTAACTTAGATTATAAATTACTGAGCTTTTCACAATTTTTTCTTATCTGATTAACCAAAAGTTGAATTATATTGAAGACTTTGCTTTTAGTACATTACAATTGAAAAACCACTTTTACTCCTAGTATATTAAAAGGTAAATGTAATTTACTGAGCAGGATTTTTTTTTTTGCCTGTATGGTTAAGGGGGATGAGTGTTACGTTTTAAGTTTTGTTAGATAAAAACAGAATTTAGAATTTCCTTACACCAACCCTCCCTGTCACACATCTTATTAATGTAACCTGAAGGGAACCAAGTCTCCCTTTTCTAACTCCCAAAACTTTAATGGAACTTTGTCTTAAATGTCTAGAATTAAAATCTGGTTAATAGATTATTTGAGCAGAAAAGCTAAAAACAAACCAAAAAAACTAAAACAGTAACTCCAGAAGTAGCAAAGCAGTTTAAACTATGATGTTGTTTTCAACAGCTGGACTACAAGCAACAACAAAGCATTCTGGATTCCCTGTGAGGATGGATAATGCCGTGCCAATTGTACCCCAGGCACCAGCTGCTCAGCCACTACAGATTCAATCAGGAGTTCTTACGCAGGTAAAAGCCAGAGCAACTTGGATACTCAGTATTGCTGAAGCATTGTTGAGAATCAGATATTTTGTCCTAGCAAATGGTATTTGCTTTAACTAAAAGATCTTTCTTGGTCATGATTCAGTGGACTTAGAAATGGAACATCTATATGAGACAATATACTCATTCCTAACACTATTGCAACTCTGCTAGTGTCTTCCTTAGACTTGCAGGGACATTGAGAATTTATCTTCTGAGTAAGCTTACTCTAATTTTGAGGGATGAAGTTAATTTTTTACCTTGGAGCTCTTAAAGGTATAATAGTACACATGAAACATTTGATTCTAAAATATAACGTTCCCCTCTTGCTCACTTAGTGGCCCTGTTGCTTACTCTTTCAGAATTTCATCTGGTTTGAGAGGCTGAATCACATCCGGATGCCTCTTCAAGTATTACATTCCTTCATTCCTTGTGTTTAACTAGGCTGTAGAAAGCTTTCAAACTTTGTACTTTCCATGGAACGTGTTACTAAGACGATCAAGAAAATCATTAAGTATTTATATAAGCAACAAACATTTTAAATTCTGTTTGTGGCCCATGACACAGGGAAAACTGTGAAATCCAAAATCCCTATTTTGTGAGGAGGAGGAGAAGGAATTTGTAATAGATGCCTTTGTTAACTGACCTGTAGAACCAATCCGCTGAATCTGGCCCAGGAAGGATTTCTATACTTTTTTGCTTTAGGCCATTGACATTTGAATGCTGTGCATAGTTGAAGGGGAAGGTTGTGTTTGGTACATGCATTTAGGGGATATGAAATTATTGTTTATTGTTGATAATAAACTTGGGGGGAATAAGAACCCCTCTGAATCCAGAATAACCTGCCTCCGTGTTTGTTTCACTCACCTGCCTAATCTACGTTTCAGGGAAGCTGTACACCACTAATGGTAGCAACTCTCCACCCTCAAGTAGCCACCATCACACCGCAGTATGCGGTGCCCTTTACTCTGAGCTGCGCAGCCGGCCGGCCGGCGCTGGTTGAACAGACTGCCGCTGTACTGGTAATTCCCCTCACTTGATTGTGTTACTAACGGAGTTTCTTTGGTTTCTTTCTTTTTTTATTTTTTCCTGTTTGTTTTTGTTCTGTTTTCTTCTGGTTTCCTCATTTTTCAAAAAAAATTTTTAACTTAGACTTTGCAGAGGGCATGGAAGCATGTGCCATCTTGTGGCTGTGTTCTTGCTACATCTTTTATAATGTTTCATTGTTTTCCTCCCCAACATTTGCTGAAGCCCTGTTTGACTCTGATGTTCCTTGTGGCTCTGTAAAGAGCCAGATCCCTTGATTCTTCTTTGCCAGCTTAGTGTGAGAAAAGCTCTTGGTATAGCCTCAGAAGAGCTTCAGCACACTTATCTGCTTTCTGCCCTGTCTTTTACCCTCTGATCCTTGAGAATGAAGGAAATGGCCTTTAGTTTGGCTCTGCTACAGGTACCCGGATGGCCAAAATTTGAACTCCTTGGCAAGTTAGCTTCCTTCTTTATTTTGCTCTTTTAAGCTTTTAAAACTTCTGTGCATATAGAAATGCTTAAGATGCTCTTAATTCATAGCTTTATTAGTTGATATTAACCTTCCTTCTACAAACACATGAAGATAACTCTTTTTGCCACTTCCAATCAGTGGCAACTTATATCCATTTAAAAATACTCCCTTTAGAAAAGTGCCTTTAGATCATATTTCATTTGTTGATTGAAATTAAAAGTGAGCTAATTTTTAGGGGTTCATGGAGAAATGTTTTACAAACAGATCTTTATACAAAGGTGAAAGTATGGCCAACAAACTTTGTGCAGATACTACACCTTTGTTATTAAAAGTCATGATGGGGAGAAATTACTGACTTCAGCGGCAAATGTAATAGTATGGGGCTTAGAGATAGGAAAAACAAATCAGCAGGGCTTTGAGTTGTATTTTAGGATTTGTCACCTTAATAGGGATGTTTGGATGTCTTTTGGTTTATTTGGGGGAGTTAGAATTGCTTATTGGAGATCCAGCATTTCGTTACTTGAAACTTCAAAATTAGGTAAACATTTAAAAACCTAATTGATACTTTTGAATCCTAATATTTCTACATCTTTCAGAGTAGCTTTAAATAATGTCTTGTTGTTCCTCAAGTACTCATATGAGTGAAAACACTTCCAGAAACATGCTTTAGTTTTGGGATGTGTTCTGTTTTCATCACCTCCAAATTATCTTATAAGCATAAAACCTGAATGCAAGGGAGTCAGATATATTTCCCAACCTTGATTGATCCAAGCCACTTGTGCACCTATGGTTTCAAGGTTGGAAATGTTAGTTGACACATCTCCTTTGCTGCTTCTCTTAAGTTTGCATTAGCCGTTTGCTAAGCTTTGCATATTTTTGTCCTTCCTCTGTCAAAACAGTTCGTCGCTTGGAACGCCAGATTTCTGCCTCACGTTGGAATGTTATTTCTTGCTCTGTATTAAACTACATGCTTTGTCTTGTGCAGGTGTTGGCTTATGGAAAGACGCATGGTGTGATTTAACATATTTCTCTTATTTTTTGTTTTGTTTTGTTTTAAATTCTGCTTATGTTAGCAGACGTGTTTGCAGTTTCTCTGCTTTGAAGGCTTCTTGTTTGGAACCAATATTTGTAACAAGTGGATCTGTTACTTGCAGAAATATTTTTAAAACAGTGTGTGTTGATGGGTTTGCAGTTCAAAATTCAAGAAACAGAACCATATGTACCCAAGCACTGTAGGTAATTGTACTGCAGAAATTCGAGTTTAAAAAGGAAACTTTCAAATCTGTTCCCACTTTCTCAGAAAATGCCAGAACTTCTTTGAGTAAGAAGCACGGAAAACATATTTGTTGCTCAGTCTATTGCAAGTGACATAGCTTGTTAAAAACTAGAAATGATGTATTTGCCTGTAATGATTAGTTTTTATGTTGAAGTTTCTTTCTATAAATGATACTTCAAACAACTTAAATATATCTTAGGTAACTATTAAAAACAAAATATGATGCACTTTGCATCTGTTTTTTGAATATTTTACTTATTGCCTTATTTTTTAATTCTGCCATATGGCTATAAATGATGAGGTTAGCTTTCTCTTGCTAGCGTAAGCTTATTTGCCAAAGGAGTTTGGCCTTTGGTCATCCACATCTGACTCCATTTTCCAAGTACTAACCTTTTTAAAAAGTGAAAAATTCTGCCCTTTGTTTTCTGGGTGAATTTACCTGATGTCTTATCTGATTGAGACTCAAATTTTAAAATTCTTGTTTTTAATCTCAAGGGAGTTCTCGTAACTCTTTCTAGGAATATATGTTAATATCTTTGTTAAAACAATACTCCAGCATTTAACCAGCACCTGCTGCTGAACTTTCAGACTCCTTTCCTCCACAGTGTGATAGAAACTCTTACCACAGGGGTCTTCTTTTCTTTATCCCCTGGTGATCAGGCTATGGGAGGTGGCCAAGAGAAAGCAGTGTGTTCTCTTTCCCTGTTGATAAGATTTGTAGCCTTGATCCCCTCTGACCTTTGTTTTTTAATCTCTGCAAGTTAACAATCTACAAGCAGCTTCTTTTAAGATACAAAATTTTCTTTCATCTAAAAAACAAAAGAAAAAACCAAAAATGAGTTAAGTCTTGGGTCTCTCTGTGTGTGTTTCCTTACAGCAAGCTTGGCCTGGAGGAACCCAGCAAATTCTCTTGCCTTCGACTTGGCAACAGTTGCCTGGGGTAGCTCTCCACAACTCTGTCCAGCCGACAGCAGTGATTCCAGAGGCCATGGGGAGTGGCCAGCAGCTAGCTGACTGGAGGCAAGTGCCCTGTGTTCTTCTCGGAATATCTGTAGGGGCACATCCCTTTGGGTAGAAGCACTTGGTGATCTGGGGACACTGGGAAATAAGGAAAGGAGAGATTTATCTCTGTTTGAACCCTCTGAAGAAAATCACCCATATCAGGCCAGGAGATGGAATTATAAGAAAACTTTGAATAAGGGAAAATAAAAGTAGGTTCTAAGATCAGGAATCATTTACTCCAGATTTAAAGAAAGTCTTAAGCACTAAGAAACCATACATTAAGAACCTAAAGCTTTGTAATCCAGGTCTCCAACTTTAAAAATAAAACACAGCTATGTTTAGCGATTTTAATTGCTTTTAATACCTGTTTTGGTCCTGACTCCCTAGTGTTTTTGGATTCATTCCTCTGTTTCTTTCTGTTGCCACAGGAATGCCCACTCTCATGGCAACCAGTACAGCACTATCATGCAGCAGCCATCCTTGCTGACTAACCACGTGACATTGGCCACTGCTCAGCCCCTGAATGTTGGCGTTGCCCATGTTGTCAGACAACAACAATCCAGCTCCCTCCCTTCAAAGAAGAATAAGCAGTCTGCTCCAGTCTCTTCTAAGTAAGTCTCTGTTAGAGCTGATAGTTAAAACTATGCCAGTTTGAGAGATCTCTTGCCCGGCATTTGGAGTGTTGTGGTGTAAACACTTTCAGTAAGAAGCAGCAAGTACCTGCCAAATTGAGAAAGAGCTAACTTTTTCATCTGGACATGCAAAGAGGTGTGTCCTAGTTATGATCATCCTTCCTCTCTGCTACCACTTTGAATCCAGGACTTCTTTATAATGATGTTTTTATTTTTCTGCCCACTTTACAGAGTGAAATTTGGCTCCAAGTGAAAGAGGATATAAAAATGAAATTTCTTTTGTATTTTGGTGCTCTTGTGCCCAGAAACCCTAGCCAGAGTGGTTAGTTTCTTTCTCACTGGAATTTTTATAGTTCAGTGCATTAGCTTAATGATAAGGTAAAAAAAGGAATCAAAGAACAAATGGAAAGAGTTATGGGGAAGGGATGTACAATTTTGGGGGCCAAGGATTGAGCAGGCTTTCCTCATGACCCTTTCCTCTAGGTCCTCTCTGGATGTTCTTCCTTCCCAAGTCTATTCTCTGGTTGGAAGCAGCCCCCTTCGCACCACATCTTCTTATAATTCCCTAGTCCCTGTTCAAGATCAGCATCAGCCGATCATCATTCCAGACACTCCCAGCCCTCCTGTGAGTGTCATCACTATCCGCAGTGACACTGATGAGGAAGAGGACAACAAATTCAAGCCCAATAGGTAAGACAGGTGGGGCATTTCCCTGACTCTGCAGCTAAAACTTTTAACCTTAGAATCTTAGATTATTGGCTTCAAGCAAGTGGCCCAGTTTTTTGGCTGTGAAAGGGAGGGTTAAAAAGAGATTTTGGCCTTGGGTGAGTTTCTGTAACTGAGCATTGTACAGTTTTTTATAATAATGTACGTGTTCATCAATTGAAGCAGTCTTGCAGATACATTGGATAGCAGATTTATATTACGTTGACAGGCTACTCTGGCTTGGAATGCACATTATACTATAGACATGATCCCTGCCTTCAAGGAATGTTATAATCTGAAAACAGATACCACAACAGAAGCATATAAACAATAGTTAATTGTAATGACTAGGTGGATAAGAGATTATTTGAAACTCATGAGTTCCAGAATGCAATTGCTTAGTCTGAAAAGGCCTCTTGGGAGAGGTAGAACTTAAGTAGGGCTGCCTCCCACCCCACCAACGCCCCTCTCCCTGCTATATGATCTGAAATGCTTAAGAAATAAAATACCAGATTCTGTCCTCTTATCCCAGCCCCTTAGTCTAAGTCTTTAACTGGGCAGTTAACTAAGAGGGAGTGGAAAGCTTAAGAACTGTGACACACACATCTCTCTCAAAGTGTGAGCATAGTCAGTTGCGGTATTCTTCATTGGGTTTTGGCGTTAGGCATACAGAGGAGGGAATGACCCTGCTTTTTACTTAAGGAGGTGAGAGTCACACATGAAAGCAACTAGGAGACCTTACAGAGTCATATATAAATAAAGTTTAAATGATCTTGAAAGAGTAAGTTTAGAACAAAGTGATTCAGATCTGTAAAGTGGTAGACTTGAAACTAAGTTTTGAAAGTAGCCATTGGACTGACTGGGGAAGAGAAAAAGAGAAAAGCCTTTCAGTGAAGAATGGCTTAGTAGCGGTGAAAATTGTATATGAGATATACCCAGCAGGATTGCTTTGATTGGAGCTAAGTCTGTTGGAAAATAAGGAAAAACTACAGTTAGTAAGGTGGGGATCAATTAGTGAAGGAATTAAAAAAAAAAAAAGGTACAGTGAGAAGTTTGATTTAATATAGTAAGGGGTGATATAAAAAAAGTGGTCTTAGAAGAATATCATTAAAGTAATTGTGCATCAGCAACTCGAAGAATATAGTCAGTGTCACTGAATTGTACATGTAGAAACTGTTGAATTAGTATATGTTTTGCTGTATATTTTCTTAACAACAACAAAAGCAAAATTATAAAATAATAATTATGCATGGAAATGGTTAAGAGGCAGTGTGGAGTAGTTGTTAGAGGTGTGGACTCTGGATTCTTCTGTCCAGGATCTGAATCCTGTCTTTACTACTTATCAGTGTGTGACCTTGGCCAAGTTCCTTAACCTCCCTATGTCTCAGTTTCGTCATCTGCAAAATGGGCATAATAGAACCTACTTCATAGGATTGTTGGTGAGGAGTCAATGAGATGCATGTAGAGTGTAAGAAGAGCGGCTGATACGTAATAAGCATTCAGAATTTTGCTGTTGCTACTATTTCGATTACTGTCATCGTCATCATCGTTATCATGGGAAGACTGGAGACTGTCTAAGAAACATTGCTGAAGGGACAGTTGAATTTTCATGTTATTTTCTTCTCTGCAGCTCTGGCCTGAAGCCAAGGTCCAATGTCATCAGTTATGTCACTGTCAATGATTCTCCAGACTCTGACTCTTCCTTGAGCAGCCCATATTCCACTGATACCCTGGGTGCTCTCCGGGGCAATAGTGGACCTCTTCTGGAGGGACCTGGCAGAGTCGTGGCAGATGGGACTGGCACCCGCACCATCATTGTGCCTCCGCTGAAAACTCAGCTTGGTGACTGCACTGTAGCAACCCAGGCCTCAGGTGAGTTTGTCTTCACAGCTAGAGTTGAATTCTCCTTGGAGTGTGTATGCTGTCATCTACTCCAAATTATTTGTAGCAGTGGTGTAGGGACTAGTGGCATAGATATGCTGAAGGAATACTTAATTCAGAAATCAGTTTCATGCAGCACGAAATTATTTTTGGCCATCAGTTTATTTTTATACTTTTATTTTGCTGGATTAATGTAAAAATGAGTTTGTAGTTTCAGAAACACATTCGCTATTGATGGGAGAAAGTGGACAAGACACATGATATGTGGCAGAGAGGATTAGCAGGCAGTTAGATTTGCCACAAGTGATTAGTCAATACAGAAGTGGACAGGAACTGATAATATTAAAAATAACTGCAAAACTTTTCTGGCAAATAATACGTCTTTTACATCTTTTCTCACTGAATGTCATAGCTGTGATGTTTTTGTTGGTTTTATTATCAACCTGATTCTATCCTTTTTTGCTCTGTTAGATGCTGGACTTATGTTTCCTAGTTCAGTTATTGCATTATTGGGTGATGCTAGCTGCAATAATAGAAGTTTACTTTTCACTCAAGTAACTTCCCAATGGAAATGTTTCTGGTTGGTAGGCCTGCAGTGAGTTAAGGACCATCTTGTGGCTTAGTCGTCCCCTAGAGCCTGGCACCCTCTAGTCAGAAGGAAAAACAAAGTTTGGAAAGGACACACACACTTCTTTTTTTTTTTTTCTCCCCCATACAAAATTTTATACATACATTGTTATGTGACTCTAATTGCTGTCCCCATACTGTGACAGCACACTCTTCCTTTCCACCCCTGGTTCCCCATGTCTATTCAACCAGCTCCTAACCCTCTCTGCCTTCCCATCTCAACTCTGGACAGAAGTTGCCTGTTTAGTCTCTTGTATCTACTTGAGTTAAGAGGCACACTCCTCACAAGTATCACTTTATGTCCCACAGTCCAATCCAATCCCTGTCTGAAGAGTTGGCCTCGGAAATTGTTTTAGTTTTGGGCTGATAGAGAATCCAAGGGCCATGCTTTCTGGGGTTCTTCCAGTCTCAGACTATTAAGTCTGGTTGTCTTACTAGAATTTGAGTTCTACACCCCACCTTTTTCCTGCTCCATCCAGGACTCTCTGTTGTGTTCCCTGTCAGGGCGGTCATTGGTGGTAGCCAGGCACCATCTAGTTCTTCTGGTCTCAGGCTGATGAAGTCTGGTTTATGTGGCCCTTTCTGTCTCTTGGGCTACTGCCTTCCTTGTGTCTTTGGTGTTCTTCATTCTCCATTACTCCAGGTAGTTGGGACCAGTTGATGCATCTTAGATGGCCTCTTGGAAGCGTTTAAGACCCTGGATGCCACTCATTGAAGTAGGATTCAGAACATTTTCTTAATAAGCTTTGTTATGCCAGTTGGGCACACATACTTCTTAACCTCCTTAGCCTGGAAATAGTGAAAACTAATCACATAGCCTCACCTAGATGCATGGAGGCCCAGGAAATGTAGTGCTTGTCTGCTGCTTCCCAGTGGCAACTCCACACCAAGGAAGGGGAGCATAAATTTTTGGTGTCAGAGCAGCCATCTCTGCCATACTCATATAATGTTTTCCTGTGGGTTATGTTAGTGCTATAGACACAAACAGGGTTCTAATTTGAGAGAATATTGTAGTGCTAACTGAAAGGTTGAAGGTTCTAGTCCACCCAGAGGCACCTTGGAAGAAAGGCCTGGCTGTCTAATTCTGAAAAATCAGCCATTGAAAACCCTATGGAGCACAATTCTACTCTGACACACATGTGGTTGCCGTGTGTCAGAGTTGACTCAATGGCAGCTGGTTTTGTGTTAAGTCTGTGTGGTTCTCCTCAGAAGTAGACAACTTCCCCATTGCAGACAAGGCAAAATTTCCTAATGCCAGGCTACTTAACAGAATTATTGGGAGCTCTGTCCACTGTTGGGTCCAAAGAATATGTACTACCCCACAGGTCACTTAATAAATGCTTTAGTTTTCCTTGTGGGAACACAGAGGGAAGCAAAATTTTGAAAATTGATTTTACCTTGCGTTCAACTATTCTGCAGTTTCTTAGAATGTGAAGAAAGTAAATGCCCAACAAGATATAATCTTGCCTTCCTTTAAACCTTTTTGACTCTTCAGTATCCTAAAAATTAACCAATGTCTTACTCAGTTTTATGTTGACTTTTCTGTACTTTTTAATCCCTTCATACATAAAACCATAGGCTCCTTGGGGGTAGGGAGTGTCTTGTTTACTGAAGTAAACCTTTTGAAGATCCTTTATGGAGCTTTGTAGTAAGATAGGAAAGAAATGGATAATACAGTCTCTATTTTTCTGGTATAAATGTAATTGAGGAAATAAGATACACATGAGACCTTCACTCTTGCAAACCACATACAGATGTGGACTACTTAATGATGCCATCTGAGGTTTGGCTCAGTGATACTAAGCAGGTATCTGCTCATGACTGAGTAAGCCCTGGCCCTTTTTCAGGTCTCCTGAGCAGTAAGACCAAGCCAGTGGCCTCAGTGAGTGGGCAGTCGTCTGGATGCTGTATCACCCCCACAGGGTATCGAGCTCAACGTGGGGGGACCAGCGCGGCACAGCCACTCAACCTTAGCCAGGTAAGCGCTAGGGGCTGCTGCCTTCTGTTTGGGGGCCCCCCTTTTGTTACTCTCTGGAGAACCCCTGTTCTGGCTGGACTGCTAAATAAAGCCAAATGAATCCCCTTTTGTGTCAAAAAGTTTGGTGTTCTGTGGCCTGCGTCGTATGTGCATGTGCTGTCCCTTTATTCCCTGTGTAAGTGTGTTTGGAATGTGAACTCCAGGTTTTCCATCAGACTGCCCTAGTCTATCTTGGAAGACTGGAGAAATGTCTGGAATTTAGAAAGAGCTTAGGATGCTTTATTCAATGCCTGGTACTGCACCACCACATACTTTGCCATGTTGAAACCGATTCTCTTCCTTTATCTCCCTGGCCATAAATAACCTGAGCCTTCCACTGTTTACTTGAGTCAAGAGACAGTGAAAAACTTTCTGGCCACTTTATCAGCTGGGTCTGGTATTATCTACCTGTTGCTAGAGGCTGGGGTTTGTGACTTTTTTCCCTGTCTTATCCTCTGATGGTGTAGTGAGAGTCACTTTGCTTCTATTTGTGTTCATTCTTTCCTCAGCTAAAATCCTGGTGGTTATATGATGTCTACCAGTAGTGTGAAAGTGTAACTATCAGGGTGTAACTCTGTGTGTGTGAGAGGGAGAGAGCGAGAGCATGAACATGCACACAGTCAAGTGCAAACGTAAGCTTGAGTTAGCACATATGTTTTAGGCTCCACATATCAAGAGAAATACGAAGAACTTAGAGAAGACCAAAAGAAAGCAATGGCAAGAAAGAAAGGTTAGGAAAAATTCAAATTCTTTGACATGGGGTGAATTGAGTCAATAGTTATTAACTTGCAGGACTGGGTAACCCAATGAACTCTTGATCCCCCACTTTTCCTGTCATATTTAATAGCGAACTGCTGTTATCTAGGTTAGGCTCTATTCTGCCAAGAGGCAGAGGGATGGATGGCTGACTTCTGACAGCATTGCCGTCTGGGAGATTCTGTGCTGTGGTAGGCCAGAAATAGTACAAGTCAGAAACTCAACTCTCAACTCAATCTTTGATGCCTTGAACCAGAATGAACTCAAGATTCCTCACTCCCTTCTTCCTCCTTGCAGAACCAGCAGTCATCGGCAGCTCCAGCCTCACAAGAGAGAAGCAGCAACCCTGCCCCCCGCAGGCAGCAGGCATTTGTGGCCCCGCTCTCCCAAGCCCCCTACGCCTTCCAGCATGGCAGCCCACTACATTCGACGGGGCACCCACACCTGACCCCAGCCCCTGCTCACCTGCCAAGCCAGCCTCACCTGTATACGTATGCTGCTCCCACCTCTGCAGCTGCACTGGGCTCCACCAGCTCCATTGCTCATCTTTTCTCCCCTCAAGGCTCCTCAAGGCATGCTGCAGCCTACACCACCCACCCTAGCACTCTGGTACACCAGGTCCCTGTCAGTGTTGGGCCCAGCCTCCTCACTTCTGCCAGCGTGGCCCCTGCTCAGTACCAACACCAGTTTGCCACCCAGTCTTACATTGGGTCTTCCCGAGGCTCAACAATTTACACTGGATACCCGCTGAGTCCTACCAAGATCAGCCAGTATTCCTACTTGTAGTTGGTGAGCATGAGGGAGGAGGCGTCATGGCTTCCTGTTCCTGGCCTTCAGTTCTTATTAGTGGGCTATGGTGAGCTCCTCCCTTATCCTCTCTTCAAACTTCTTAGCCAGCAACTTGTTCTGCAGGGGCCCCCTGAAGCAGAAGGTTTTTCTCTGGGAAACCTGTCTCAGTGTTGACTGCATTGTTGTAGTCTCCCAAGTCTGCCCTATTTTTTAATTCTTTATTTTTGTGACAGCATTTTTGGTATTTGAAAGAGTTCAGATGCCCGTCTTCTGCATAGTTACCAAGAGAGATCATTCTAAAGCTACCCTTTGAAAAATATTTTGTCTCTCTGACTTGATTTCTATAAATGCTTTTAAAAACAAGCGAAATCCCTCTTTATTTAATTTTGTTTTATTGTAATTGCTGGGCAGAGGAAAGATGCTGATAGAAGGACTTGGAATGTGGCAACAAGTGAGAAAAGAAAAATCATTACTTTCTGTTTGTTTAAAAACAGACTTATTTGCCTATTTTATTTCCAAAGCAGCTGACACACGTCTGTATTTTACCACCAGGCATTTCTCCTCAAAATTTTATGAGGTGACTCTGTTTATGGGACATTTAAATTTAGAGTGTTCTGGTTTTGTTTTCATATCTCATTATATTCAATGGGAAATTATTATTTTTGCAAAACTGGTTACATAATACTTTGGGTTACTATTGGGATTCTCTCAGTTGCTCCTTTGTTAGAAAGTCATGTTAAGGCAGCTCACCATTTGCTGGCAACTTAGTGAGAGAGTCTGTATGGTGACAGCACCATGTATTCTTTTTAAATTGTTTTTAAAAGTCCTTCTTTCCCTGATTCAGCTTAAAATTTCATTATTAGAAAACCATTAAATTAAGGTGGTTATTATGTGGTGGTGGTGGTTGTATTATATGTATTATGAAATGTTGGCATTGATGAGCTTTGCCTAAGTGTTGTTGGCATTGGTGAACTTTGCCTAAAGATTAGTATGAATTTTCAATAATACACCTCTCTCTCTTTGCCTCATCTCTCTGTTCTGTTTTATGTGATTTATTTGGGGAGAAAGCTAAAGAATCTGAAACCGGATAAAAACATTGTTGTGTATAGCTTTTATACTTTAAAGTCGCTTCCTTTGTATGCCAGCAGCAAACTGAATGCTCTCTTATTATGACTTATACAATAAGTGCATGTAGGAATTGCAAAAAATATTTTAAAAATTTATTACTGAATTTAAAAATATTTTAGAAGTTTTGTAATGGTGGTGTTTTAATATTTTGCATAATTAAATATGTACATATTGATTAGAAAAATATAACAAGCAATTTTTCCTGCTAACCCAAAATGTTATTTGTAATCAAAATGTGTAGTGATTACACTTGAATTGTGTATTTAGTGTGTATCTGATCCTCCAGTGTTACCCCGGAGATGGAATTGATGTCTCCATTGTATTTAAACCAAAATGAACTGATACTTGTTGGAATGTATGTGAACTAATTGCAATTATATTAGAGCATATTTCTGTAGTGCTGAGTGAGCAGGGGCATTGCCTGCAAGGAGAGGAGACCCTTGGAGTTGTTTTGCACAGGTGTGTCTGGTGAGGAGTTGTTCAGTGTGTGTCTCTTTCTTCCCTTCTCCCTCCTTCCCTTATTGTAGTGCCTTATATGATAATGTAGTGGTTAATAGAGTTTACAGTGAGCTTGCCTTAGGATGGACCAGCAAGCCCCCGTGGACCCTAAGCTGTTCACTGGGATTTATATCAGAACAGGATTAGTAGCTGTGTTGTGTAAATGCATTGTTCTTAGTTTCCCTTCTGACACTGAAAAATTAAAACAGCAGCTTTTCTCCCTTATCTGCCACCTCTACCCCTTTCCATTTTGGAATTTCAGCTGAGTTCTCACAGAAGCATTTTCCCCATATGGCTCTCTCACTGTGTATTGCTACCTTGCTTCTGTGAGAATTCAGGAAGCAGGTGAGAGGAGTCAAGCCAATATTTTACATCTGCTTTTTATTTTTTTCAAGTATGTGCAATCCTTTTAGAATGACATTTTGTTTTTTCCTTTTCCCATGTGACAGCCCTTCCTGCAAATAGTTGACATTCCTAGTAAAATATTATTGTTGAAAAAACATATAACAGATGTGTTTATGCCAAAGAGCCTGTAGTATTGCTTACTATGTCCCCATACTATGAAGAGGAGTTTTGTGATGCCGCTGGTGACAGGGAACTCACAGAAAGGTTTCTTAGTGGGTGAAGAATATTAAGAAGAAACCAAAGCCTGTTGAGTCATTGGGGCTTTTGAGGTTTCTTTTTAACAACTTGTATATTCTTGGGGCCCTTCAAGCTGTGAAATTGTCCTTGTACTCTCAGCTCCTGCATGGATCTGGGTCAAGTAGAGGGTACTGGGAGTGGAAACATTCCTGCCTATAAAGGATTTTGGGGAAGAAGGTTAACCCTAAGATATAGATGTGTTCCATCTGAATTGAAGATGTTCTATTTGGGGGATAATTCTAGGACTGGTTCTGTTTAGAGATGGTGTCAAGGAGGTGCAGGATGGAGATGGGAGATTTCATGGAGCCTGGTCAGCAAGCTCTGTACCAGGCCAAACACTGAGGAGCTGTCAAGGTATTTGGAGTTTCTTCATTGTAAGGAGTAAGGGCTTCCAAGATGGGACAGGTAGTCAGTACAGCCTACCAGGAACATGTTGGTGTTTTCTGTGCTTTTTAGTCATTATATTTAGTTGTGTTTTCACTATATTGATCAAGATAGCTAAGCGGTTTGTATAGTTTCTGTCACTAGTGTTAAACAGTTTTCTAAACAATGTGTGTGATCTTTGTGTCTCCTTTTTGCCAAGCACATTCTGATTTTCTTGCTTAAACGCAGGTCTAGTTTCTAATGGAAACATTTTTGTTCCTTATTTTTCCTCTATAAGGGACAAGATTTGTTGTGTTTGTAAGAAGTGAGATGCAGGGGGGAAAAAAACAAACATCCTACCCCTGTGCCCCAGTCGAATAAGTAGATATCCATTTTTAAGATAGGAATCTTAACTCTACCAGAAAGACAATACCAAGAGCTTGTATTGTTACCTTAATCACATTACTAGCAGTGTGCGACTGTAAGAATTTTAGAGATTTTCGGTCTCGGTCTGCAAATTGGCAGGTAAAAACTCGCCTGTGTCTGCTGAATGTGTACGTGCTCGATGTGGCTTTAGATTCGACCCTGGGGCTTAAGGTTGCTAGTCCTGTCTGGATGAGTGGAGCCCCGTGAATTTAGTGAGCAGCTGGCCCAGGTTACAGTGGTCCGACCTCAAACCAGCTTAAGGAGGTCTTAGGCTTTAAGTCCTCTCTGAGAACTTGCATTTCCAAGTTCTCGCCTTCAGCGTAAGAGAGAAAGTAGGGAAGGGTTAAGTGTAGCCACTCTAGGCTTATCAGGGCACGTAATCACTCCAGAGTTTTAATAGCTCCCAGGAGGTGATACCACTGTCACTGCTCGGCTGAAATACCAACCCCAGGAATAAGAACTCCGTCTCAAACAGTTCTGGCCATTCTGAGCTGGCCAGTCTGAGCCTGCTCATCCACTGTCCGTCGCTAGAGGGGCTAAGTTTGGCTGCCCTTAGCCAGGTAAGCACAGTGATGTGTGTTTTATTCAGCATTATTACACAAAAATCCACTGGTTGGGATGGTTTGTTTTAGGATAGGAAATGAAATTGCCTCTCAGTGACAGGAATGGCCTGAGCCTACTTCCTATTTTGATTTTGTTTTTAAACTGATGAACGGTGCAGCATGTCTACATGGTTGTTTGTTGCTAAACTTTATACAATGTGTGGTTTCAATTCAGCTTGAAAAATAATCTCACTACATGTAGCAGTACATTATATGTGCATTATATGTAATGTTAGTATTTCTGCTTTGAATCCTTGATATTGCAATGGAGTTCCTACTTTATTAAATGTATTTGATATGCTAGCTATTGAGTGTGATTTAAACTTTTTGCTTTCTCCCTTTTCTGGTCGTACACTTCCTTTTACAACAAGTCTCTAGAAACAGATAGTTTCTGAGAATTACTGAGCTATGTTTGTGATGCAGATGTACTTAGGGAGTATGTAAAATAATCATTTTAACAAAAGAAATAGATATTTAAAATTTAATACTAACTACGGGAAAAGGGTCCATTGTGTAAAACATAGTTTATCTTTGGATTCAATGTTTGTCTTTGGTTTTACAAAGTAGCTTGTATTTTCAGTATTTTCTACATAATATGGTAAAATGTAGAGCAATTGCAATGCATCAATAAAATGGGTAAATTTTCTGATTCACATGGTTGTTTTTGGCTTGTGTTATGGGGGACAAAGGGAATTGACAAATGGCATCTTTGGAGGTAGCTAAATATATTGCATCTGAACATCAGTGGAGTATTACAGACAAATTCTTTCTTCAAACAGATCTCCATAATGGAAATGAATAGGGGTTGGTAGGGAACACTTCCCAAGAATGGAGTTTCCAGGAATCTGGATGTGGCCTTAGAAAGAGGCAGAAGACTTCTGACAGAGGTTGATTAGACTTTGTTTCCTAGTATGTTTCACCAAGCATCTTAAGTTGCAGAATGAAAATAAGAATCGCCACAAGATGATATTTTTCCCTCCTTTCAAGCTGCACTGTGAGAGGTGTGGTCCTTTTTAGAGGAGCAGCTCTGATCAGATTTCTCTTGAATCTAAAGTGAATAAAATTTCTACTGAGAGATTTGTTTATAAAAATGTTCATTTGTTTGACTTCTTTTGACATGTGTGTGTTTCAGGCTAAGTCTTACAGTGGCCATTAATTCATTTTGGGCTCCTGAATCTTTGTTGGGATGTAGAAACAAACACCTAGAAACACCCTTTTGAACCATAACCAAGAGAATATATCAATTGTCTGATTGTTCTCTCCCAGTAATAGAGAGGTCAGAATACATTTGTTGTGATCTAGACTGTAACCTATAGGTTTTTGCACGTTTCTTCCTAAATAAATGAATGTGAAATTAGTGTGAACTTGCTGAACACTCACCAGTGTTGGTAAGCAAATATAGCTGGAAGCTTTCAGGCTAAGGAAAGCTACTGAAGACCAGCTCTGCTGTCAGTCTCACTTCCAGACAATCACGAGTTAATTATACAACTTCTTAGTGACCTATTTGTTGTTGTTTTTATCTCAGTTATATTCTCTTAAGAGATTGAGATAGCCCCCTAAAGTAATTGGATAGTCGGGGGGGAGAGGAGGGAATCTGTGTTTTAGTCAATTGGCATGTTGAGAATTTACTTGACCTGCTTTTACCTGCTTTGTGGAAAACTGTCCACACGGGGTGAAATCTAAGCCTTGGTTTCCCTGTTAATCAAGCGATGACATCAGGTGTTTAGCACAAGATGGCGCCAATGAGCTATAGAAGAAGTTAGAACAAATCTTGACCACTATGGCCTTTTTTTCCCTACTTCCTCCCCTTAAATTTCATCTCCCCCTCTTCCAGCTTCCACTGAATAAGGCAGAAAACAATCCATTCTAGCATTGCCAGCAAAGGAAGGATTAATGAAGGATGTCAGTTTCGTAAGAAGTCAGCATTGGAAGCAGTCCTAAAACAGGAATAGAGTTTGCTGAATTTTCTCTGGGGCCTATTTGCCTCTGTCTCCTACAGCTAGCTCCTTTCCCTGGGTGACTGCCCAGAGGCGCTTCTGCCCTAGGATTTCCCACCACCCCTCTCCTTGGGAACCTACAGCCTAGGAGGGAGGTGGTTAAGGCTTCTGGCTCCTCTGCAGTGGGGCCATCTGTATTTGATCAATCCAGGCTGAAAGGAGGGGGTGGGAGCTGTAAAGAGACTGTGAAAGCATTCCAGAGTAGTGAGAGGGGCCCAGAGATCCAGAAAGAGAAGGCACCGCCCCCCACCCCGCCTCCAAAGCTAAGCCGAGGGCTTGAGCGGAAGAGACAGACTGCACACTACCCTGGCCCCACTCTCCCAGCTGCCATGGGGCCCAGCACTCCTTTCCTCATCTTGCTCCTTTTGTCATGGTCGGACCCCCTTCAAGGACAGCAGCAGCACCTTGTGGAGTACATGGAACGCCGACTAGCTGCCTTAGAGGTGAGGGACTCTTTTCTAGTCCAACCTGGAAGGATTCCACATCTGTTGGTTCACCCCGTTTGTCAGGGATCTGGGGATGACAAGATCGGGCTCTAGAAGAAACTACAGAGTATCCTGTCTTTTAATAAGTAGACCCTCAAAAGTGCAAGGCCTCCTCTTTGTCCACATAGAGCAATTCCAAGGCAAATATACATTTGTGTTTTATACCTGGGATTAGATGGGTTAAGGGGACAGAGTGGAAATGAGAGCTAGGATTATGGGAAAGCATCTCAGTAGAGCTGATAACTCTGTTGAAATTGGAGGCTCCTGAGAATTTGCAACTTCCTGCCTTAAGTTTGAGGTTTGTAGCATCCAAGAGAATTGTGTGATGGAGCAGAGACCCCCTCCCACCTTGGTGCAGTTAGACTGCCCTAGAGGCTCAGATGATTCAGTGGTGCTGTTCCCAGAGAACACAGGCTGGAGAATGTGGAATAAGGGTAGGGGCCTAGGTGAGTCAAGCTGGGCTTTTTGCACAGTTAGCATTGCTGAACATCTGGTTTCCCTTTTTGTGGGGGTTGAAGGGGATGTTGAAACCTGGTAGAGTTTGTGCCCCTTTTCCCGTTCCTGACTCCCTGGTTGGGCCTCTTCCTGCCTGGGAGTTGTAACACTTCAGCCCTCCCTCCCGCGCCCCCATCCCTTTAGGAACGGCTGGCCCAGTGCCAGGACCAGAGTAGTCGCCATGCAGCTGAGCTGCGGGACTTCAAGAACAAGATGCTGCCGCTGCTGGAGGTAGCTGAGAAGGAGCGGGAGGCACTCAGAACTGAGGCTGACTCCATCTTAGGGAGAGTGGACCGTCTGGAGCGGGAGGTTGACTATCTGGAGACCCAGAACCCAGTTGTACCCTGTGTAGAGGTTGATGAGAAGGTGACCGGCGGCCCTGGGACCAAAAGCAAGGGCAGAAGAAATGAGAAGTACGATATGCTGACAGGTAAGTGACCTGAAGGCAGGCCCCTAACACTTTAAGAACCTGCATTCTTCCTTGGTTCTTTCCCTTTTTTCTCCTTGTCCCAGTCCAACGTGGTTCTATCTTCTGGGAATCTGTTTTGGGGAGATCTCTGTTATGGAAGGTCCATTAAAGGAGAGTTTCTGGGGACCCAGGCTTCTGTTGTGCCCTGTCTTTCCCAATCCCCCAGAAGAGTGGAGGCAGCCACTGGGCAAATGCCTACCTTTTACCAAATAGCCCACCATGGGGGTTCTTGCTGTAGATGTCTAATTCTCACCCGTCTTTCCTTTTCCTGTGCTTTTCTCCTTCCCCACCAGACTGTAGCTACACAATTTCTCAGGTGAGATCAATGAAGATCCTGAAGCGTTTCGGTGGCCCAGCTGGTCTATGGACCAAGGATCCGTTGGGGCCAGCAGAGAAGATCTACGTGTTAGATGGGACGCAGAACGACACAGCCTTTGTCTTCCCCAGGCTGCGTGACTTCTCCCTTTCCATGGCTACCCGGAAAGCTTCCCGAGTCCGGGTGCCGTTTCCCTGGGTAGGCACAGGGCAGTTGGTATATGGTGGCTTTCTCTATTATGCCCGGAGGCCTCCTGGAGGACCTGGAGGGGGTGGCGAATTAGAGAACACTTTGCAGCTCATCAAATTCCACCTGGCAAACCGAACAGTGGTGGACAGTTCAGTATTCCCAGCAGAAGGGTTGATCCCCCCATATGGGCTGACAGCAGACACCTACATTGACCTGGCAGCTGATGAGGAGGGCCTTTGGGCTGTCTATGCCACCCGGGAGGATGATAGGCACTTGTGTCTGGCCAAGTTAGACCCACAGACACTGGACACAGAGCAGCAGTGGGACACACCATGTCCCAGAGAGAATGCCGAGGCTGCCTTTGTCATTTGTGGAACCCTGTACGTAGTCTATAACACCCGCCCTGCCAGTCGGGCCCGCATCCAGTGCTCTTTTGATGCCAGTGGCACCCTGACCCCTGAGCGGGCAGCACTCCCTTATTTCCCCCGCCGATATGGCGCCCACGCCAGTCTCCGCTATAACCCCCGAGAGCGTCAGCTGTATGCCTGGGACGATGGCTACCAGATTGTCTACAAGCTGGAGATGAGGAAGAAAGAGGAGGAAGTTTGAGGAGCTAGCTTTGTGTTTTGAATCTCTCTCACTGTTGTATGTTTATTGTTGTTGGGTGCTGTCGAGTCCCACTAAATTTCCTGCTCCTCATTCTCCAAATGTGGGCAAATTATGGTTCAAATCCCCTATTTTTGGCCAACAGAAGCCAAATTCTCACAGCCCTTTGGTTCCACATGGAACTCCAGATCTTGAGTAATCCTCTTAGAACTAAAGAGTGAAAATCCTGAAGTAGGCACTCCCACTCTCCTGCTCCGTGACATCAAGTTTCAGACCAGTCGAAGACAACCCTATGGGGGCAACCCCAGGGAGCAGAGAACAGAGTATTCCTTGCCTTCAGTGTGAGTAGGGGAAGAGGGAATAGAAGACTTTCAACTCCACCCTCTCTACCTTACGGTCTCTTTAGTGCCCTGAAGAATGGGACTTCCTCGGCATCATTTTGTATTGCAACATTTTGTATTAAAAAGAAAATCCACTTCTCCTCTCCTGTGCTTGTTTGGGGCAGCCCTCAGATCAAATTTCTCCCCATGACCCTCCATTTTCCTCCTCCCATCCCACTCCTACTCCTTCAGCCACATTGAAGACTTGGCTGGGCTCCCTTTGCTGAGGGAAGAGGGACCTCTCCAGTTACAGATTGTACTGTGAGGCGCCAGGGGAAGTGGTAGAATCCTCCCACTTCAGGAGGCTGGGCAAAAGCCTCCCTCCACACAGACCACCATCCACAGCAGCCTTCCCAGAACCACCAATGGCACCGTGCCTCTGGCCGTGAGAGACTGGGGCCCAGGGCAGAGTTTCCAATTCGAATGCTCAGATGTTTTTGAACTAGAGAATGGATTTTAATTGCATCATAGTCTAGGGTGGAGACCAGAGCCCTGAGTGCATATGTTTTCAGTGAGAACTTTAAGTCTCACCTCTGGAGTGAACTGTCCCCCACCCCAGACCACCTCCCATCTCCGGCTCTGGGCTCTTCCCCAGACCGGGTTGCACAATCGTTCTTGGTCTGAGCCTCTCTGATTTTCCTGCTGCCACAGCGTCTGCGGTTTGGGTAGCAAGGAGGGCAGTGACCATGTCCCAGATGTTGGTCTTACCAGTTCCCCAACTTTTCCTTTCTCCACCCTCATCACCCCTACCCTAGTCCCAGAATCTGGCTGAAGTCTGTCCAGGAGTCCTGGAAACTTAACCCTTCCTGACCTAGTACCCTGGCCTTTGGCTCTGGATTGCAGAAGGCAGTCTGGGGAACGGAGAAAAGATAAGAGAGGGGAAAGCCCTGGGTCTTGGACTCTAGACTCTAGGAATCTGCTGATCTCTGTACCCGGTCCCCCACTGCACCCCAGTTCATCCCCGTGTTCCGCATTCACAGGAGCAAGGCTGCTGATGGACAAGACTCTATGGGGAAGTTTACCTCAGGGAGCCCTGGGAGTCCTCCTAGTTATGTATCCTGATTGGGAGAGGTGAGAAATAGGAACACAATCTTCTCCCCAAAGTATGGCCCTCTTCCCCATCTCAGGGTAGGGTGGATCAGTCAGGGCCCTGTGATCCTCCTTCTGTCTTCTTTTCTTCGCCCCTCAGGAAGAGCTGCTCCTGACGTAGGCTGGTGAGGAAGGGGAAAAGAAAGGCAACAAAGCACCTCACAAAGGCGCTATTGTGGGGAGCCCGAGGAGGGTGGGGGCTCTCTCCCATTCAATTCTCTCCTAATGTGGGGCTGGCAACAGTAATCACCACCTGTCAGCCCACAGAGGGGTCTGCCCACAGAACATCTGGCTCCAGCTCAGGGTGTACAAGGAGAAGGGTGGAGGAGGAAAGGAGTTCTCAGTGGAGGCCTGGAGAGGGGTCCAGACAGTGAGGAGGAGTGGCAGCATGGCACTGTGACTGAGTGTGTGATTGTGTGTGTGTGTGTGTGTGTGCACGTGTGCACATGTGGGTGTTTGGCTCCTTCCTAGTGTGACTGTGTGTGTCTGATTGTAAGTTACTGGAGGGTGGAGCCGTGTCTGTGGAATTACCCTGATAGCACCAAACACTGGGAATGGCATTTTGAGGACCTGAGGAGAGAATAGCTCTGAAACTGTGTGTAAATGACATCAGTGTGAGCAGCGACTATAAGTACCTCTTTAAAATCTCAGCAATTCCATGAAAACCGGGTCCTTCCACCTCATACATACGTGTGGTTGTCTTTGTGGCGTCTTTCTTTGCCTGATTCTTCAATGAGAAAGGAAGAAGCAGTCTTTTTCTTTTAGGCTTAAAATTTCTCTGGAGAAGTTCACTCAGACTTTTTCTGAAAGGGCAGAAATTTCTGAGGCCTTGTCATTTATTACTTTTAGCTTTCTTCTTTTTGGCTCCTGTACAATAGCTAGTGCTATTTTGGAAGCGTTTTGGAAGGTGAGTGGAACTGTGTGGGCAGATCCAGTGAACTGTCCAAATTCATTAAACTAAATTATCTGCTGCTCCAGGAGACAGAGCCTCAGTAGCTGAATCCTATCATCAAAAACCAGCCTCATCGTCCCTTCTCAGACCCTCCACGACTCATGGCTTGACAGAAACAGGTTATGACCTCTGGTTTGGGTTGAACAAAAGACAGCGGGAGGCAAAGGCCCTAATCGGGGGGTGGGGGGTGGGGTGGGCAGGGGGTAGAATTAAGAGCCCAAAGGAAGTTCCACATCTGCCCTCAACACCTGGCCCTAAAACAATAAACAGCCAGAGACAAGCCAGAGACAAGGGTGCTGAAATAACATGAAGAACCGGGATGGACTGCTGTTGTGGAGACAGCTGTTTGCCAGATCATCTAGCCCTGATGTTGCTTCTCTATCACAAGGCAGGGTGGAGAGGGCACCCCTCACCCTCACCCTGGTGCCTAAAGCTTCCTGCCCTAACTTCCAAGTTCTCTTTGTTCTCAATATCTTGTCCCTCCTGATTTTGGTCTTAGAGCCTGCCTTCCCTAGAAATCAGTGTTCCTCTTGCTCATTTTAATCAAGGAACGTGAGCCAATGTTGTCAGAGCCCTGGATAGTGGGGAAGAGGGTGGGCAGAGATGTAAAGAACGAAGTTGTTAGTTCAGCTGTCGGCGCTTCCTCTGGGTTGGGGCTCTTCCCTCCTCCTCCTCCAGGTTCAGACTTTCTGGATCCCTTCTCAATCCCTCTTCTTGTACAGGCGCCCTCCCCGCAGAGCCCCCTTCCACTGCTCCCCCTTTCTCTAACTGGTTTGGGTCAAAACTTGCTCATTTTGAGAGCTGCTGAACTGCCCTGGTATTTCTCGGAGCCTTCAGGTCTGTTTAAGTCCTGCTGTCCTGCCTCTCTGTGGCTGCATTTGCAGCGTGGTCTCTGGTACAAGAACCAAAAACCAAACCCATGGCTGTCGAGTCAATTCCAACTCATGGCGACCCCATGTGCTACAGAGTAGAACTGTGCTTCATAGGGTTTTCAAGGCTGTGTCCTTTTGAAAGCAGATCACCAGGCCTTTTTCTGTAGCACCACAGGGTGGGTTCAAACCGCCAACCTTTAGATTAGTAGACGAGCACAAACCGTTTGCACCACTCAGGGACCTCTCTGGTACAGGAGGGCTTTTCTAATTCCTTCATCTGAGGGCAGGGGCTGTTCTGCTGGCTTTAGCTCCTGTCAGCAGCTTCAGCCTCTGCTGGCTCCTCTGCCCTCGCAGCCCGGAAGCTGAGTGCCTCTGCCTTTGCTGCCCCAGCCATCAAGGCTGGTAAGCTCTCCTCTGCCTGCCCTTTAACTTCTGCTCTCACGATGCAGAGTTTTAAAAATTAAATCTTTATTTATGGATTTAATAACTCCACCGAAGAATTATAAACATGGAAGCCCATGTATTACTTTAAAGGGCAGAGGTGAGGAAGTAAAAACGAAGAACTCTCAGCATCCTTTCACCATAACTTGGGTTCTGACAGTACCCAGAGTTGGATACCTCTCCAGAACATGCTGGCATGACCTAGGCTGCCAAGTCAGCCTCTGGGGTCTGCTCAGCTCAAACTCCACCTTCTTTGAGAACAGATGCTCTTACTCCCTGGTCATAGCTGTGTGGCCCAAAGGGAACAAATCCAATTCTCTCTCCTGGGCGCTTAGAATTGTAGAACAGAGAGGTTAGATCTGAGGAAGTGTATGGGGCATCTTTTGGCCTGCAGCAGAGAGGCAGTGTGAGCCAGGCTGCAGAGGGAAAAGGATGAGGCAGAAGTGAGATAGCAGCTGATTCTGACAGGTGTTCACTTTCTGGTTCCAGCCACCCCTGCCGAGGTCACACTACCGTATTTTTCACAAATAACGTGCCCCAGGTAAATAGCGCGCAGAGTGTGCATGGGAAAATATGGCACAAGGAGGCTATGCAGTTGGCAAAAAAGGTATAATGCATGTTCTGCAGGATTTCTAAATCCTTAAATACCCCATTTTTGTTGTTTTGCTTTTTATTTTTTGCTTACGTTAGTCTAGTGAGTTGCTTTTCCCTGTAACCCAAAGAAGCTTGAATAAGATTCATCCTCATTTTCCCCTTAACTCCCCACCAAAAATATCACTCCATCCCCTGGGCTGCTGGGCAAATGACCTTGACCCTTTAGAGTGTTCCTCCCTACACATGACCCAGAGGACTCACTAGAATAATGAAAGAACTCGTGGTAGGCCTGCCCTAAACCATTCTACCCAGACTTGTTCAAATCATGCCTCCTCCATGACACCTCCTAGATGGCCTGGTCAGAGTTACCCTTCCCATCGTGTTCATCCATGGTGTGTTGTTTCTTCCTCCATCATAACTTGTACCTACCCAATAGGACTGCCCTGTGAGGAATAAAGATGATACATGCAAGCTCTCCAGCAGTGCAGACAATATGGGGTAGCTAGCTCTGAAACCTCACTTCCTCTGGAAGCCTCATCTGACCACCTCCACTCGCCCTCACACAGGGTCAGGTGCCTTTCCTAAGGACGCTATTCACCCTGTGCATATCCTGCTTAAAGCATGTGTCACAATTTGTTGTATTTTGCTCATCTTTGTGTCCCCAGGGCCTAACACAGAGCCTGGTTCATAGAAAAGGCTAACTAAATACTTGCTGAATGAATAAATGCCAGTATGTATTTGTGTTCTCCCATTAGACTGAAACTTTGAAACTCTAAGCATGTTTGTCTCTGTCCCCCATAGACCTAACTCGGGGAGTGGCACATTTCTGGCAAGCAGTAAATGCTCTTGGTAGCATTTTTCCGTTCACTTGAGCAAAGACAAGCGCCAGATAAAAGCTGAAAGCAGTCCCCTTCCAGCTGAAGGTTACACTAGCCCTTCCACAGTTATAATACCTAGCTCTAAAATCTAAAGAGAAACTCTCATGCTTGGCTAACATACACGTGGCCTTACGAGGAAGATAATAACTATTGAAGATGATGGGAAGACATTTGGTGTTCAGCATCTGGCTCATAGCAAGGATTTTGGAGATTCCCACCCCAGCCCTGACTCACCTCTGTGAGCCTCAGTTTTTCCATCTGTAAAATGGGGGTAATAGTACCAACTTCACAGATTATTGTGAGGATTAACTGAAGTAATCATTCTAAAGCAGTAAGCCCAGTGCCTGGCACATAGTAGGTGTCAGTGATATTATTAATACCATACTCATTGCATTAGTCTTTTCGGCTAGCAATGCACTGTCATGTATTTTATCTCCTTTGATCCTAACAATAATTCCTATGAGGTAGGCAGGTGACATATGTGTAATCATTCCTGTCTCCAACTGAGGAGCCCTGATGGTGCAGTGGTTAAGAGCTCAGCTGCTAATCAAAAGGTTGGCAGTTCAAATTCACCAGCTGCTCCTTGGAAGCCCTATGGGGCAGTTTTACTCTGTCCTATATAGTTGCTATGAGTTGGAATTGACTGGATGGTAACAGGTATCTCCAACTGAAAATCCTGAGGATTATCCCGTTTCCCATTGCTGCTGAATCAATTCAGACTCATAGTGACCCTGTAGGACAGAGTACAACTGCCCCATAGGGTTTCCAAGGCTGTAACTTTACAGAAGCAGATTGCCGTATCTTTCTCCTGCAGAGTGGGCTGGTGGGTTCAAACCAATGACCTTTCTGTTAGCAGCAGTGCGCTTAACCACTGGGCCACCAGAGCTCCCCTGAGGATCATAGAAGTTAATACGATTTGTCTAAGCCCGCATAGCTCGTAAATGTTGGAGCCAGGCCCAGAACCCATGTCCTGGAGGCTGCGTGGAGGAGTGGAAAAAGTCAGACTTCTGAACTTATGACAGGCTGAGTTCAAATCCATTCTCTACCCATGTAATCCTGGGCATATAACTTCATTTCTCTTCAGTGAATGTGGGGAATGAATGAGCTAACGTTGACAAAATATCTAGCAGAGCATCTTATATATAATGTTGTTGTTAGGTGCCGCTGAGTCAGTTCTGGGTACAATGGAACAAAACACTGCCCAGACCTGCACCTTCCTCACAATCTTTGCTATGTTTGAGCCTGTAGTTGCAGCCGCTGTGTCAATCCATCTTGTTGAGGGTATTGCTCTTTTTCACTGGCCCTCTACCTTACCAAGTATCTTAGTTATCTAATGCTGCTATAACAGAAATACCAGAAGTAGATGGCTTTAACAAAGAGAAATTTATTTTCTCATGGTTTAGTAGTCCAAATTCAGGGCGTCAGCTCCAGGAGAAGGCTTTCTCTCTCTGTCGGCTCTGGAGGAAGGTCCTTGTCATCATCAATCTTCCCCCAGACTAGGAGCTTCTCTGCGCAGGAACCTCAGATCCAAAGGATGCACTCTGCTCCTAGCACTGCTTTCTTGGTGGTATGAGGTCCCCAGCTCTCTGCTTGCTTCCCTTTCTTTTATTTCTTGAGAGATAAAGGGTGGTGCAGGCCACACCCCAGGGAAACTCCCTTTACATTGGGTCAGGGATGTGACCTGGGTGAGGGTGGTGTTACAATTCCACCCTAATCCTCTTTAACATAAAATTACAATCACCAAATGGAGGACAACCACACAATACTAGGAATCATGGCCCAGCCAAATTGATACACACATTTTTGGGGGGGCATAATTCAATTCATGACACCAAGCATGATGTCCTTCTCCAGGGACTGGTCCCTTCTAATAACATGTCCAAAGTATGTGAGACAAGTCTCGCTATTCTCGCCTCCAATGAGCATCCTGTCTGTACTTCTTCCAAGACAGACTTGTTCATTTTTCTGGCAGCCTATAGTATATTCAATATTCTCTGCCATCACCATAATTCAAATGCATCAATTCTTCTCTGATCTTCTTTATTCATTGTCCAGCTTTTGCATGCATATGAGGTGATTGAAAATACCATGGCTTGGGTCAGGCGCACCTTAGTCCTCAAAGTGACATCTTTGCTTTTCAACACTTGAAAGAGGTCTTTTGCAGCAGATTTGCCCAATGCAATACGTTGTTTGGTTTCTTGACTGCTCCTTCCATGGGTGTTGATTGTGGATCCAAGTAAAATGAAATCCTCGACAACTTCAATATTTTCTCCATTTATCATGATGTTGCTTATTGGTCCCGTTGTGAGTACTTTTGTTTTCTTTATGTTGAGGTGTAATCCATACTGAAAGCTGTAGTTTTTGATCTTCATCAGTAAGTGCTTGAAGTCCTCTTCACTTTCAGCAAGCAAGGTTGTTAATGAGTCTTCCTCCAATCCTGATACCATGTTCTTCATATAGTCCAGTTGATCGGATTATTTGCTGAGCATACAGTTTGATAAAAATGGTGAAAGGATACAACCCTGACACACACCTTTCCTGATTTTAAACCATGCAGTATCCGCTTGTTTTCTTCGAACGACTACCTCTTGGTCTATAAACAGGTCTATATATAATTAAGCGTTCTGGAATTCCCACTCTTCGAAATGTTATCCATAATTCGTTATGATCCACATATGCCTTTGAGTAGTCGATAAAATGCAGGTAAACATCTTTCTGGTATTCCCTGCTTTCAGCAAAGATCCATCTGACATCAGCAATGATATCCCTTATTCTATATCCTCTTCTGGTTCTGGCTTGAATTTCTGGCAGTTCCCTGCTGATGTACTGCTGCCACTGTTTTTTGGATTATCTTCAGCAAAATTTTACTTGCTGGTGATATTAATGATATTGTTCGATAATTTCTGCATTCTGTTGGATCACCTTTCTTCAGAATGGGCATATATATGGATCTCTTCCAGTTGGTTGGCCAGGCAGCTGTCTTCCAAATTTCTTAGCATAGACAAGTGAATGCTTCCAGTGTCTCATCCGTTTGTTGAAACGATTGGTATTCCATCAATTCCTGGAGCCTTGTTTTTTGCCAGTGCCTTCAGTGTGGCTTGGACTTCTTCCTTCAGTACCATTGGTTCTTGATCATATGCTACCTCCTGAAATGGTTGAATGTCGACCAATTCTTTTTTGGTACAGTGACTGTGTATTGCTTCCATCTTCTTTTGATACTCCCTGTGTCATTCAATATCTTGCCCATAGAATCCTTCAATATTGCAACTTGAATCTTGAATTTTTTCTTCAGTTCTTTCTGCTTGAGAAATGCCAAGTGTGTTCTTCCCTTTAGGTTCTCTAACTCCAGACCTTTGCACATTTTGTTATACTACTTTATCTTCTTGAGCCACCCTTTGAAATCTCTTCAGCTCTTTTACTTCATCATTTTTTCCATTCTCTTTAGCTACTCTTCATTCAAGAGCAAATTTCAGAGTCTCTTCTGACATCCATTTTGGTCTTTCTTTCCTGTCTTTTTAATGACCTTTTGCTTTCTTCCTGTATGATGTCCTTGATGTCATCGCACAAATCATCTGGTCTACTGTCATACTTTGGCTCTTGTAGCCTTGTTCTAAATTTCTTCAACTTTGACTTGAACTTGCATATGAGCAATTGATGGTCAGTTCTGCAATCAGCTCCTGGCCTTGTTCTGACTGATGATACTGAGTTTTTCCATTGTTTCTTTCCATAGATGTAGTTGACTTGATTCCTAAATACAATGCCATTCCTCTTCAATTTGTCATTTTCGGCATAGTAGACCATATGATTGATTCAAAATGGCCGATACCAGTCCATTTCAGCTCAAAAAAGCCTAGGATATCAATCTTCATGTTTTATTTCATTTTTGATGACTTCCAATTTTTGTAGATTCATAGTTTGTACATTCCACATTCCAATTATTCGTGGATGTTTGTAGCTGTTTCTTCTCATTTTGAGTTGTGCCACATTAGCAAATGAAGGTCCTGAAAGTTTGACTCCATTCACGTCATGAAGGTCAACTCTACTTTGAGGAGGCAGCTCTTCCCCGGTTGTATTTTGAGTGCCTTCCAACCTGAGAGGCTCATCTTCCAGCACTATATCAGATAATGTTCCACTGCTATTCAAAAGATTTTCATTGACCAATTTTTTCAGAAGTAAACTGCCAGGTTCTTCTTCCTAGTCTGTCTTAGTCTGGAAGCTTTGCTGAAACCTGTCCACCATGGGTGACCCTGCTGGTATTTGAAATACTGGTGGCATAGCTTCTAGCATCACAGTAACACACAAGCTACCACAGTACAATAAACTGACAGATGTGAGGTGGCTGACAGATGCATGGTGTATATAACAGGTGCTCAATAAATGTTCATTCCCAGGCCCATGACTCTTGTTGTCTTGATATGTGAGAGTAGGCCGGTGGCCATCTCTATTTGACACTAAAAACATCTGTCTTGAACCACTGGTTTTTCAGCTGCCTTCCCTCTCCATTTGGTACATCGTTCTATAGGAAGACATTGCACATTTTCCACCATGTTGTTGCCATCAAGTCAACTCCAAATCCTGGCTACCTCCATGTGTACAAAGTAGAATTGCTCTATAGGGTTTTCAAGGCTGTGACCTTTGTCTTCCGAGGTGTCTCTGGGTGGGTTTGAACTATCAAGCTTCCCTTTCTTAGTTAAGTGCTTAACTGTTTGTGCCACCTAGGGATTCCTTTTCCTACCACAGGTCTCTGCAATACCAGTAACAACATGATTGACAGGTAGCCTGAACCAGCCTTCAGGGGAGAAAGCAAGGAGTGCTGAAGCATCCCCCCTTTCTCTGTGCCTGGACCAACTCTGCCAGCAATGGTGTGGGAGTTTTTGACATTGTGCTTCCGAGCTGCCCTTTTCCTTCCACGGTGTTTTGTCTCAAAGATATTTAAGTTGTTCAGCATGTGCCACTAGTAGCTGTCACTATTGATTTTTTTCAACTTAACTGCTGTTGATTTTGACAGATAGATCCTTCAATGCTGTTTTGGTTGCACTTAGTCTTCCAGATATTTATTACTGTCCTATTGCACATGATTTTTGTTCTGTAGGTGCTGAATTTTGTGTTCCAGACCTGTAAATCCATGCCATTGTCAAATGCATCAGCCGTTCTCCGTCTATTCTGATTGCCCTTTTGGAAGAAGGAAGAAGGTGTGGAAAGAGCATAGGGAGGGGAGTAAGATGACCTTTATATATCTATGTGATTGGTCCATGTGGCTGAGTGTCCTGGCTCCGCTACTCATTCACTGTGTGACCCTGGGCAAGATGCTAACCTCTCTGAGCCTCAATTTGTTCATTTGTAAAACAGGATTATGTTGCCTGGATTCCTATCTCATATGATTGGCAAATTCAAGCCTTAATGCCTGTTATGGATTGAACTGTGTCCTCCAAAAATATGTGTTGTAAATCTTAACCCTGATACCTGTGGTTCTAATCCCATTTGGGAATGGGTTTTATTTGTTACGTTAATGAAGCAGTGTTAGTATAGAGTGTGGTTCAAGTTAATCTCTTTTGAGATATAAAAGAGCAAATTGAGCAAGCAGCAAATAAAAAAAAAAAAAAGCGCTGATGGGGGAAGATAGATGCCACGCTATATGAGATCTCCAAGGAACCAAGAAACAGAAGTTGAAAAGAGACAAGGAACCTCTCCCAGAGCCAACAGAGAGAGAAAACCTTTCCCCTAGACCCGGCACCCTGAATTTGGACTTCTAGCCTCCTAAACTGTGAGAAAATAAATTTCTGTTTGTTAAAGCCACCCACTTGTGGTATTTCTGTTTTAGCAGCACTAGATAATTAAGACAAAACCTAAAGCTTTTAGAACTTCCAGGGAAGAACCTTAGGAATAGTCTAGTTTGGCTTCTTCATTTTACCATTTGAAGAAACTGAAGTCGAGAGAGGCTTTTGAAGACAGGGATTATGCCATATCCATTTTTCTATCCCCAGGATCCAGGAAGAGTCAGGCACACACTAGGTGTCCAATAAATACTTTGTAACTGGGTTAAGTGACCAGCTCCCAGTGACATGTCTATGATTTAGCCTCTCTTGATGACTCAGAGTTACTATCAACATCAATTACTATACAATGCTGCTATGCCATGATGCCTTCAGAACCAATTATACTATGTAGCATGTGGCTATTATGCTTTTCTACTTGGTGTTTCTTCTTTCTCATCCCTCGCTGTCACCTGTCAGTTCTCCATGCAGCCATTGGATCCACTTTGAGGAATCTTCATCACTGTTTCTAATCGGCTGTCCACTCCAGACTGGGGCAGAACAGGAGCGAATGGGCTTTGAAAGACTTACAGCTGGCACCCATAACTTGTGCCTTTATTAGAGTCATAAGGAGTGACAGAATATTCCACAAACTAGAAGCATAGCTTATTTTAAGCTGGAAGAAACCTTGAAAGACATCTGACCTAGCCCCCTCAAGTCATGGAAGTATTTTCTAACTCACGGTTCCCCTGCCTAGTGCTTTACACATGATGTTTTCAGTTTGCTCAATGGCCTATAAAGCTGGCCATGGCTGAGGAAGCAATGGTTTCTAGCCCCTGGAATCTCCACTCAGTGACCTGGATTCTAAAGCATTTTTCCCCCCACCAGAGGAGGGGAGGTAAATACATACAGATGTGGATTTCACCTCTGATTTCCTGATTATGACCTAGCAAATCCCTTCTTGTCCCCTCTCTGTCCTTTCCAGCCTTCATGAGTCCCGATGGAGGTGAAGTATTTTTTACTGTCACATATTGCTTGGGTATCTAGAGAAGCTTTAAAAATGTAAACTAGAAACACTTAAGGATAATTAAGTAGATAAGAGGAGACATAGGGGAAATGTTAATTGTACCACTGGATTGTAAATTGAGATAGGAGTAATCTCATTTAAGCCAAACTTCAGTATTCATTTGAAAGCCTATAAATTGCAGACGAATTATCAGCCATAAATGGTGATTTATGTTCTGTGGCTTTTAATGAGGGCAAGTGAAGCAGCAAAACACTTATTGGTTCATGGTCTGGAAAGGATCAGGTTGGTTTACTGTCTTGCTGAGGGCAGTGTAGTGGAAGGGCACGCAACGGACATCTAAGGTTCAAGATGTAGTTCGACTGTTTTTTTGCCTGTGTGATTTTAGTTTCCTCCTTTGCAAGATAATAACAGTATTAATATTTCCCTCCCAGGTGTGGTGCAATGACTAAATGAGATAATGTATGTGAAAATGTTTTGTAAATTATAATGCTTCACTGATGCCAGCTGCTATCATTCCTTATTTAGTACTTAGCATAGAGTGCTCCTGTCTGTGCTGGGTTTGGGGCGGCCAAGGAATGGGACAGGCCAGGAGCCTGTCAGGCAAGGAGGAGCAAAAGGATATTGTACAAGTGGAAAGTTGTAATTAGGGCAGTCTATTATTACAAAACAAATGCAACCTGTAGATATACCAGACTCAAAAAGAGGATCCAAAGTCTGTCTTACCTGGGCCACTTTATGGGATTGAACTGCTGTGGGTGGTCATCAGCAGGCAGGAAATACAAAGCCAAGAAATGGTGTCCAGCCTGCAAGGTCAAAAGGCCATGACATGTTAGTGCAAGACTCAATGCTTAGATCATGGAGCAGGAAGGAAATTGGGGGAGACAAGGGTGAGCAATAGGGAAGGTAACTGAGAGACGTTCAAGCCTGAATGGAGCTCACGTGAGAGGAGTATCTATGGGAATATTTCAACCTCAAATCCAACTGGGATAGATGAATGATTAATTAAAACTTTAATGAAGATTGGTTGACTATTTCCTACATGCTATGTGCTTATTTAAAAAGAGCACTGATGACACAGTGGTTAAGCTCTCGGCTGCTAACCAAAAGGTCAGTGGTTTGAACCCACCAGCCACTCAACAGAAGAAATATGTAACACTTTGCTTCCCTAAAGATTATAGCCTCGGAGGCCCTATTGGGCAGTTCTACTCTGTCTCTGGGGTCGATATCAGTCAGAATCGACTTGACATCAACATTCATAGCAGTGAATAACACAGACATGGACTTGTCTTCACAGCTTGTGGACTTGTGGGATAACCAGTACCAGTTATCATCAAGTCAGTTCTGACTCATTTGACTCCTTGTGTGTCAGAGTAGAACCGTGCTCCACAGGGTTTTCAATGGCTGATTTTTCAGAAGTAGATTGCCAGGCCTTTCTTCTGAGGTGCCTCTGGGTAAACTGAAACTTCCAGCCTTTCAGTTAGTAGCTGAGTATGTTAACCGTTTGCAACACCCAGGGACTCCTGGGGATAAAGAGATGAATAAATAGGCAACTACATTACAGGGGAGTAGCGGCTATGATTGTGGCTATGGAAGCCCATGGGAGGACCTTCTACCCCAGCCTTGCTGCAAGTGGAGGGGGGACCCACTTCTGGAGGCTCCTCATCCTTGAGCCAGAATAACACCTGTGTGGGCTCCCGTCCACACCCCATCATGGTCACTGCCACCCCTGTCATGATCACTCAACTGGGCTATAGCAAGATGCTCCTAAGTGGCCTCCTTGCTGAAGAGTCCCTCCTGGCTCCAGCACGTTATACAGGATACTGCTCTTAACCTCATTGTATGTCATTGTTTGTTTATGGACCCATCTCCCCAGAATAGACTGTGAACCAGCCCCTTGAGAGCCAGGACTCTAAATTCCTCTTTACAGCTTCAGTGTTCAGCTCAATGGATGTTTGAGGAAGACAGAGAGAGGAAAAGACAGGAAGGCACAAAGGAAGAAAGGAGGGTCCCTCACTGTCCATGGGTGTCCTCTCCTTCTGAGGATGTTCAACATAAGCTTGGGGAGTGAGTGCCCCAGACACCATATTGTTTCACAGGTTTAAACTCTCCCTGAAGCAGCTGCTCCTCTTCTGAGTGTAGAAATTAGGCCCAAGGGCCTCCCGGCTAGGAAGCTACAGGCAGGAAGCAGGAGCTCAGTCTCTTTTGCATGTAGCTTTCTTTGCAACTCTCCTAGGAACAGGGCTGGGATGCCGATCTATGTCTTCTGGAGACTAGACTCACCAATGTCAACCATGAATTCACCCTTGCATTGGGCTGAAGCTTCTGCAGGGTGCTTACCTCTGTCTCCTGCTACCCCACGGAAATAATAAACAGCAGCACTATTCGCCGAGCCCTTTCCACCTGCCGGACATGAACTAAATGCAGCGATCTCATGTCATCCTCAAAACTGACCCCCAACAAATATTTAGTGAGAGCCAGGCTTTGTGCTGCTGGGGGTTGAGGAGGACATAGTGATGACTTCTATCCCCTCAAGGAGCTTACAACTCAGTTGGGGTGGAGGGGCATGGAGGTGATTAAAGATGGGTGATAAGACAGGTATGACATTGGCTCTACTACCTAAGACTACTTAAGCAGTTTAAGGGAAAAACCTTAAGAGAGAGACAACCTTTCATGAGAATTCCAAGGAGAAAGAGGTTATTCTCAGATGAGGGAGATCTGAAGAGGCTCCATAAAGGTGATAGCATTTGAGGCGGGCCTTAGAGGAAGAATTGGATTGCACTAGCATGAGCAAAGGGGTAGAAGTGGCTAGGCGCGGGGCATACTCAGGAAATAGCAACTAGTCTAGTTTTATGAGAATATAAATTGCCTCTAAAAGTGTAGAAAGAAGTAAAAACCAAGAAGAAAAAAACAGAAAACAGAACTGGGCTTTATTGCTGAGAGGTCTCATTCAAGTACAGGTAAATATGCTGAGGTGTCCCTGGGTGGTGCAAATGGTTAACACAATCAGCTGCTAACCGAAAGACTGGAAGTTCAAGTCCACTTAGAGGCATCTCAGAAGAAAGGCCTGGTGATCTACTTCCAAAAGATCAGCCATTGAAAACCCTATGGAGCACAGTTCTACTCTGATGCACATACATGGGGTAACTATGGATTGCAACAGCTCAACGGCAACTGTTTTTTGTTTTTGTTTTTTAATATGTTGAAGCTGTGTGAATAATTGCTACCATTTATTGAGCTAAAACTAAATGCATTGTCTCATTTAAGCCTTACGACAACCCTACAGAGTACAACTGTTATTATCCCCATTTTACAGATGAGGAAACTGAGGTTTCGACACGTAATTTGCCTAAGATTACGCATCTAGAAAGTGGCAGAGCCAGAAATCGTACAAAGGCCTATCTGGCTCCAAAGGCCATGCTCTTGTCCCCTTCACTGCAATGACCGCATGTGAATGGGTGAGCTTGTCAAGGAAAAATTATAGACCGAGAAAGAGATTCAAAGTTCAAGGGAGCATCTATCTACATTCAGGGGCCAGGAGAATGAAGAAGTGCCCATGAAGGAGAGAGGCTGAGTAGAACTAGGCAAAGTCCTCGATTCTAAAGTCAAGACAGGATAGAGGTCTGAGAAGGAGGAGGCAGCCAGAAGTCTCAAATATTCAGAGAGGTCAGGCAGGATGAGGGCTGAGAGCTTTGGAGATGCTGGAGGGGATTTGCAGTGGGGCACAAAAGTCAGACTGGGGCTGTGAAAAGAGGCGAGGCAGTGAAACAACCAGTCACTCACTGAAGAAATTCAGTGATTAGAAGGAGGACAGGGAGAGCAGGAGAGAGGGAAGGAAAGAGAAGCAAGATCGAGGGAGAGTTGTTTTTGTTGTTGTCGTTTTTTAATGTATTATTAATTTTAAAATTTTCAAATATATGTACAGAAAATAATATAATAGGCAACCATGAATCACTACTCGGATATAACAAATGTTAACATTTATGATACTTGCTACAGATCTTTGTCTTTTTAAAGGGCAATATAAATTTACAGATAAACTTACAGCTAACCCCCACCCCAGCTCTACCCTTTCCATTTTCCCTTCCCATACAGGTAACCACTATCCTTAAATTAGTGTGTGTTCCATATGTTTTTTTAAAAAATACATGTACTGCCTATATCTGCATCCATACAGTTTATAGTATTGTTTTTTGTGTTTTTAAAATTCACATAATAGATATCTTGTGTAAATACATTTATATTATATTATAAAAATCTCAGTATTGTTTCTGGACTTGCCCATGATACATGTAGCTTTGGTTCATTTACTTTAACTATTTATTGTATTTGGAATCCCTGGATGGTACAGACAGTGAATGTGCTCAGCTGCTAACCAAAAGATTGCAGGTTCAAGTCTGTCCACATGTGCCTCGGAAGAAAGACTTGGTGGTCCACTTCTGAAAAAACAACCATTGAAAACCCTATGGAACACAGTTCTACTCTGACACATATGCAGTCACCATGAGTGGGAGTCAACTCAATGACAACTGGTGGTGATGGTGTATCATTGTATTAATAAGCTATATCCTTTCCTCTACTGCTAGATATTTTCGTTGATTCCGTTTCTCACCGTTACAAACAGTGCTGCAGGGGCCGTGTTTGTTCATGTCTCCTTGTGCATACGTGGGAGAGTCACTCTGTAGACACCTAGGAGTGGAAGGACTGGTGTGTCACAGGCTTGTCCATCTCAGTTTCACTGGGCATTGTCACAGTACTTCCCAAGGTGAGTGTTCCACTCTGCAGTCCAGATCCCCGCATCCCACCAACACTCAATGCTATCAACGTGTTGATTTTTGACAGTTGGATGGGTATGAAGCCATATCTCAGTATTGTGTTAATTAGCATATTAGGGACAAATTTTTAGGATAAGGGAAAACTTTTATTTTTTTTTCCAAAGGAAAAGGCAGGGACTGAAGATATAATGGAGAAAGAGGAAGACTGAGAGGGAACCTAGAGTGAGGGAGGAGAATGGAGGGAGGAGTGGGTACAAGGCTTCAGAGAGCTGAGAGCAAGGGGCTGAAGACAGAAAACCAAACCTGTTGCCTTCGGGTTGATTCCGACTCATAGCAGCCCTATAGGACAGAGTAGAACTGCTCCATAGGATTTCCAAGGCTTTAATCTTTACAAAAGCGGACTGCCACATCTTTCTCCCGCGGAGCGGCTGGTGGGTTCGAACCGCCAACCTTTTGGTTAGCAGCCAAGTCTTGTTGGGAACGTAGTCGGCAAAATAATGAAAAATAATCTGCTGACAGCGAGGGAAGGGAAAGCAGTTCAGAGCCTGAGGAGAGAGAAGCAGAACAGCCCCTAAAGTGAATAGGGCAGAAGCCAGCATGACTGAGAGGACTTGAGGGACCAGCTCCTCATTGCCAGCATCTCCTTCTTCTCTTGGACAATATATTCAACCAATAACTAGCAACTGCTTCCTTTTTTGGGCCCTGTTATAGACTGAATTGCATCCCCCAAAATATGTGTTGGAATCCTAACCCCTATACCTGTGGATGCAATTCTGTTTGGGAATAGGGTTTTCTTTCTTATTTTAATGAGGTCATATTAGTGTAAGGTGTGTCCTAAACCTAATCACTACTGAATTATAAAAAGCGCAGATTAGACACAGAAGGAAGCGCAAGGCAGAGAAAATAGACCCCACGTGAAGATCGCCAAGGAACCAAGAAATGCCAGGGCTATGGAAGCTGAAAGAGACAAGATCTTCCAGGGCTAACAGAGAGAAAGTCTTCCCCTAGAGCCGGTGCCCTGAATTCCAGCTTCTAGCCTCCAGAACTGTGAGAAAACACATTTCTGTTCTTTAAAGCCATCCACTTGTCTTTCTGTTACAGCAGTGATGGTGACACTGGACCAATGGGTCTGCGCCCAGGGTGCATGAAGCCAATCTCTCCGACGCTGTTTTTGAGAGGAAGAAAGTTTATTTCGCGAGCTACCAAGCAGGAACTCAGAGGTATCGACCTCAGATTGAGTTCCTCGATTTGAGTGAAAAATCACATTTTATACATACTCATATAGGGGTGGAGGAAGGCGGTGGGCAGGTTCAGAAAGTTTTAACTATTCATAGTTTCTATTGATTACTTATAACGAGGCAGGGCTAAGACTTGGCCCAGAAGTGGCTGAGGGACTTTTTGCTTTTGAAATGAGCTCGGCTACTGCCGATGACGTATATCCGGTGATTTTGGTTCTTAGACGTGAATCTTTTGGTTCCTTGACATGAGCTCTCTTGTGTTACTGAGCATGCATGGCGGCCCGGGGTCGTCTGTTGGTCATCTTTGTCTGTTCTGCACATGTTTGACCATTCTGAGCTGGTTTGATCTGGATCTGTCCAGGATTCTCCAGAGGGTCTGCAAAACAACTTAGAGGAAGTGAGTGATGTGGTGGGGAGGTGACTAGACGTGGTCTGATAACCGATGGAGTACTAATTACTTAGATGTCTTAAGCCTCTAGGGTCCCGTAACACTAGGAAACTAAGGCAGGCCGTTACTACGTGCATTTGATAGGCATTTTCCCATTTAATCCTCACAACCACCTACATTTGTGCTATAGGCTTAAAGCAAAAAATATTTAAGGATTTTGATTGGTGTAAGGTTTATATAAAGTGCTCAGCTGCTAACGAAAAGTTCGGCGGTTCGAACCCACCAGCCGCTCTGCAAGAGAAAGATGTGGCAGTCTGCTTTCATAAAGATTACAGCCTTGGAAACTGTCCTATAGGATCACTATGAGTTGGAATCGACTTGACAGCAGGGGGTTTGGTTTGGTTTTAAGATTTATATAAGTCAGGTAATATGTAGTGTGGCTGCCCAAAAAGATGATACACCCTAGGCTGCATTAATAGAAGCATAGTGTTAGCTCTATGTGTCGAGGGGTAGGGAAACAGTCCTGTATTTCTCCGCCCTGATCAGGCTGGAGCAGGAATGTTCTTTTCTGTCCTGGGTGAAGACAATTAGAGCTGCTACTATTTATTGGAAACCCTGGTGGTGCAGTGGTTAAGAGCTATGGCTGCTAACCAAAAGGTCGGCCGTTTGAATCCACCAGGCGCTCCTTGGAAACCCTAGGGGGCAATTCTACTCTGTCCTATTATAGGGTAGAATCAACTCAACAGCAACAGGTTTGTTTGTTTGTTTTACTATTTATTAGGCACCTACTATGTGTCAGGTTCCTAGAAGATGCTTTGCATGCATTCTGTTTAATCCTAACAACAATCCTGAAAGACGGATGTTATTATTTCCATTTTACAAGTAAGGAACCTGAGACTCTAAGAGGATAAGTCACATGCCAAGGTCACTGGGAAATGTGAAACAGAATCCTTACTAAGGAGAAGACCTATGGGCAATAAGAGCACTGTCTCAGGTATCAGAAAGGTCATCATAATGCAAAGGGATGAAAACCTGTTGCTGACGGTCAATTCTGACTCATGGCAACCCCATGTGTTACAGAGTAGAACTGCTCCATAGGGGTTTCTTGGCTGTAATCTTTATGGAAGCAGATGGCCAGGCTTTCTCCGGTGGAGCTGCTGGATGGGTTTGAACTGTGAACCTCTAGGTTAGCAGCTGATCACCAACTGCTTATGCCACCTAGGCTGCTTTATCTGGCTCCAAAGTGTACAACTAGGCTCAATGGATATAAATTGCATGGAGAAAGAGTTCCACTTAAAAAAAGGAAGAACTTTTCACCAGTTGGCATTGTGCCAGTATGTTTTGTGCTACTTTTAGTGGTGGTGAGCTCCCTGTTACTGGAGGTGTTCAAGCAAAAGCTTGGATGAATGTTGGGTGGGGCTGTGCAGAGGATGCCAGCATTAGATGAGAGGTGAAACTAGATGCCCTTCACAATATTTTCCAACATTCCAGTTTTGTTCCATTTTTCAGCAAGATAAAAAAAGAATATCAAGGGGGAAGAAGTTCAAAGGTGTTGGAATGGCAGGCCACAGGCCAATGTCCACATGCTGCATTTCAGGGAATGAGCGGGGTTCTTTGGCCATTAGAGTAAAAAGTAGAACTGAGATCCTACCTCGCTCTACCCCACAGACAACCTGGCCTCAGCTGACGAGGGCTCCTGGCGATGTTAGAGGAAGAAATTTGGCGTGTTTTTCTGCCCAAGCAATTCTGCATCCATTTTTCACCAGCTCTGGCTCAGGCAGGTGGCTGGCTGTGGTCTGAATCTGATTTGTTTGTGTTTCTGCGGCAGGCAGCCGCTGTGGCTGGTTGCAAAGGGAGGGATTTGCTTTGCACATAATTTAATCCAAGGGTTAGGTAATGAGTTTGCTCTCCTCAGACAACGGAGTCAACACGCTTCCTCCAACCGCTTTTGCTTGGTCATTAATGGCAATGCTGCTCTGTTGGCCTTGTTAGATAGAGCCCCGGCTCACGTGATCACAACTCAGTGGTGATTTACTCTAACTCCCGATATGAAAAACCGCTGAGTGAGATGTGTGGCATGAATAATGCTCTGTAGTGAATTTGTTAATGAATTTTGTCTCCACTCCCAAACAGAAGGGACTGGCAGAAAAAGGGTGCAGAACAAGGGTGCTGGACTAGGGCAAGACCGTGATACTCTGCAAATCAGCCTTCTTAATGATTCTGGTGAGAAAATAATCAGATAACTGCTTTTGAAAAAAATCCCACGTCCTATTCTCAGTAGGGACTGCCATTAATTTCAGGGTAGAAGATGGCTTGGCATCTTTCTGGTATTCTTAAAATAGAATAAATAAGCAGCCACCTTAAAAAAGATGGTTATGATCCAAGGTTTGAGTAATCTTTGCTGGCTCCTGATTTGCATATATATGATAAAATGTGCCCCTGTTCCAGAGGTTGATTGCTGGGGAGCTGAACTCACGAAGAATAAAAATTTATTCAGCAACAGGTGAGGAGGCAGTGGGACTTCCTGTCAGCTCCTCTGGGATTGGTGCCTGTCCCCAAACCCTCACCTGCTGGGCCAGGGTGTCCTGGTCCAGGCCAATGTCCAGGGCTGGCTTCCTGGGCACATGACTTGTGCAGTCACACAGGGCCATGCGCTTAGAAGGACCCCCAACTGGTTTAACGTTCCGCTGTTGCTGTCTTGAAACTCTTAATTCTTGAAAAAGGGGCCTCACATTTTCATCTTGCACTGGGCCCGGCAATTTACGTAGCCAGCTCTGCCAGTGGCTCTTTCATTGGTGAACAGCTCTGCCCTGTGTTCATCTGCCCTTTCCCAACCTTGCCCGTTTCTCAGTGGGCAAAGTGGTAAAAAGTTTGCTCTAAAAGTATGTGCATCTGGGGTGTCTTTTAGAAAGACAGGCAGTTTATTTCTTTTTAATGCCCTGATTAAAAAGTAATACACCTTAACTGTGGAAAATTTGGAAAGTACAAAGAAGAAAAAGTCATCTATATACCCACCTGTACCAGTTTTCCTACATAGCTGCCATAAAAATGTACCACTAACTGGGTGGCTTATAAGAATAGAATTTATTCTCTCACTATTCTGGAGGCTAGAAGTCCAAATTCAAGGTATCAGCAGAACCATGCTCTCTCTGAAGCCTCTAGGGGAAGATCCTTCTTTGTCTCTCCCAGCTTCTGGTAGCCCAGGCGTTCCTTGGTGTGTAGATGCAGTGGTACAAGGTGTTCTTCCCTCTGTGTGATACGTGTGTGTGTCTCTTTATAAGGACACCATTCAGATTGGATTAGGGCACACCCTACTCCAGTGTGAGCTTATGTTAACTGATAATATCTTCAAAGACCCTATTTCCAAACGAGGTCGCGTTCAGAGGTGGAAGAGGGAGAGTTAGGACGTCAGCATCTCTTTGGGCAAACACAATTCAGTCCATAACACCACCACAAAACAATGTATCTTTTCAGCACTTTTTCTGTAAATTTTGTTTTGCTTTTACATCATTGGAAATATACTGAAATAACATTTTGGAAGATGCTTTTTAAAAATTCCCGATATAGCATAAGCGTTTTCCCTATGTCATTATTTTTTCTTCAAGATTTTTTTGATTACTGCATAATATTCCACCATAGAACAATAACATCATTTGCTCAATCAATCCATTGCTGTTGGGTCATTTATGTTTATTTCAAATGACACTCCAAAGAGCACCCATATAGATTAAAAACAAAACAAAACAAAAAAACCCAAAACATTATTTTCTTGCAGTAAATTCCTAGGAGGACTGGGTGATGCAAGCAATTTGCAATTGGCTGCAAACCCAAAAGTTGGCCATTCAAACCTACCTAGTGGCTTCATGGATGAAAGATCTTGCATACTGCTTCCATTAAGATCACAGCCAAGAAAACCCTATGGAGTAGTTCTGTGCTCTAACACACAGGGTTGCCATGAGTCGGGGGCCAACTTGACGCCAGATAACAACAAATTCCTTGAAGTCAGACTTAGTAAGACCTTTCACAGACATTGCCAAATTGCCTTCTGGAAAACTATTCCAATTTACAGTGAAGAAGGGAGGCTGCAGGTGGCTGAAGGAGAGGTAGAGGAAAGTGACAGAAAAAAAGGAAGCTCAGCTTAATTCTTTGGGCCCTGTGGGTCAACAGTTGACTTCGCTTTCTTTCCAGTACCTATCGCGGTACACTACAGTGACTTAGGCTAGTTTTTCCACTACTCCAAACCTCTTTGCGGAAGGTTGCTGGTCCCTGGCCTTTTACTACCTCCAGCAGCTCTGTCACAGGTCACGTGAACCACAGCCATGGTGAAGTGGGAGTGCCCAGGAGCTGTTTCACATCCAGCCACTGTAGGATTTGTTGTTGTTGTTAGGTGCCATAGAGTCGATTTTCGACTCATAGTGACTCCATGTTACAGAGTAGAACTGCCCAATGGGGCTTTCTAGGCTGTAATCTCTACAGGAGCAGATCGCCAGGTCTTTTTCCTGTGGATCTGCTGGGTGGGTTCTAACTGCCAACCTTTTTGTTAACAGTTGAGCGATTATTCATTGTGCCACCAGAGCGCCTTTCACTGTAGGATACTGGCCTTGTATGTTCCTGGAAAGTTGCTACTGGGGACATTTTAGGGTGCTCAGCGTGGTTTAGGAGCCCTGGTGCCACAGTGGTTAAGAACTATGGCTGCTAATCAAAAGGTTGGCAGTTTGAATTCACTGGCTGCTCCTTGGAAACCCTATGGGGCAGTTCTGTTCTGTCCTGTAGGGTCACAATGAGTCAGAATCAACTGGATGGCAATGGATTTAGCTTGGTTTATGTAAGGTCGCTATGAGTCGGAATCGATTCTGTGGCAACGGGTTTGTTGTTGTTGTTGTTTTGGTTTAAGGTCACTTTTCTCTTTTCAAAGTCTCCTGGGGAAGGGAATAGAAATAATATTCTAAGCTCTAAATCCTCTACTGGAGTCCCTGGGTGGTGCAAATGGTTAAGCACTGGACTACCAACCAAAAGGTTGGAGGTTTGAACCCACCCAGAGGTGCCTTGGAAGACCCAAAAACCCATCGCCATTGAGTCAATTCCAACTCACAGCAACCCTATGGGACAGAGTAGAACTGCCCCATAGGGTTTCCAAGGAGCAGCTGGTAGATTTGAACTGCCGACCTTTGGGTTAGCAGCCGTAACTCTTGACTACTGCGCCACCAGGGTTCCAAAGACAGGCCTGGTGATATGCTTCTGAAAGGTCACAACCTTGAAAACCCTATGGAGCAGTTCTACTCTGCACACATGGAGTCACCATGAGTCAGAATTGACTCAGTAGCAACTAACACCAACACCACAGCCTCTACCACCAGTACAACAGCTGCCCTCTAGTCGATTCTAGAGAACTGTGCTCCACAGGGTTTTTAATGCTGATTTTTCAGAAGTAGATCTTCCAGAGACACCTCTGGGTGGACTCGAGCCTCCAACCTTTTTATTAGCAGACAAGTGCATTAACCTTTTCCACCATGGAGGGACTCCATACCCTCTACTAAGGGTCTCCAATGAGAAAAGAGAGCTACAGAGAAGGCCCTTCCTCATGGGCGTGGACGGCTGCTGCTCTTCCAGGTTCATTACAAATGTAAATAATCTCTGTTTGCCTTTACAGAATGAGTGTGCCAGTTACTTTTATGATCATTTAGACTTCTATTTAGGTTTTTGGAAGGGGGGATGGTGAGAGGTTGATCTGTTTACTATTGAGTCCTTGGCCTGTCTCACTATGTGGGAGAAGCTGCTATATGCTTCTGGTGGGGAGGGAGCTTTGGAGCCTTCTTTGAAGTGCAACTTGGAAAATCTTTAGATGTTTCCACTCTAGATCTGTGGCCAGGGTGACTCCCATTAACTGGCTTCTGGGAGGGGAGAGGAGAGGTGAGGAATGTGTTCTGGGCGGCATGTGGTTGAAGTGGCATTTATAGACCAGCTGTGCAGCAGACCCCAAAGGATCCACAGTGCCTCCAGGGCTTCCTTTGACCCTGTGTGCCTGGGGCAGGAAAGGGAGGAGGGCAGGGGTCCCTCTTTGTATTTAGCTGCTGTGGTTCCACAGACCTGGAGCTCTTCTCTGCTTTGAAAGACCCTTTCTTGCCTTGACGATTTCCCCATCTGCTGGAGACATGAACTGTCTGAGTTACATTGTTTTCCCTGAACTTCTTTCTGCCTCTGCTCATAAGCCACAGTTCTACTCCCCTGGGTCTTGAGCCAGGCACTGCTGTTCCAGGGCCCTGACGTGAGGTCGTGCACACCAACAGGCTGGATCTATACCAGGGGAGAGTTTCCAGGGACAAGCCGCTGGTCTTTTGGCTCTTCCTCACTAGGCCCGCCCCCAGTGGGAAGAACAAAGGGCTCTACAGACCACCATGAAGAATGTCCTCTGTAGAGAAACCACATTGCCAGCAATGGGAACAGCTGGCTGCCTTCCTGTGCCTTTGGGACTTCTCCAAGTCAACTTGGAAACAAGAATTTCTCAGACTGGGCTCTGTGGACACAGTTTTAGGTTCTGCAGATTCTCCAAAAATTATTTGTATTTTTACTTTTCAATTTTATGTTGTTTTACACAAATCCTTACACCATTTATAAAGACAAAACTTATTTTAAGTTAATGTTTCTGCAGATGGTTCTCAGGGATCCTATGAGAATTTTTCTCCTTTAAAAGGGACTAAACTTTACGCAAGTTTGAGAAACACCACATAGAACCTCTAATGATAACATCAGCTGTTGATGAGCCCTTCATCAAGGGCAAACCCTGTGCAGTAGCTCAGTTAACTCCTTCAATAGTGTTCTGAAGAAGGCATCACTCTTCCCATTTTCCAAAAAAGTAGAGCAAAGCTTAGAGGTTAAATGGCTAGCCAAGTTCACGCAGGCCAGGAAGCCAAGATGTAAATGCCTGTCTCCCTGGGTGTGACAAATGGTTAAGTGCTGACTACTGACTGACAGGTTAGCAGTTCAAGCACCTCAGAAGAAAGGCCTGGCACCTTGCTTCTGAAAGGTCAGAGCCATCAAAACCCTATGGAGTGTAGTTCTACTCTAACGCACATGGGGTCTCCATGAGTGGAATCAACTCAACGGCAATTTTTTGTGTGTTGTTATTGTTGTCAAACGTTACCCTGTGTCGGAATCTCTACAACAACCAACAACAAGAATAGGAGAGATGTGCTGTGGAAAGCTGGCTCTGGGGGCACTGTGGAGAAGGGAGCATCAAGACTGAACTTAGGGACACCAGATAGGAGGCTATTGCAGTAAGGCAGGTGAAAAATGGGGCAGTCTGAGTTAAGACTTCCCATCACACTCAGACTAAAAGCCAAAGCCATTACAATGACCTATCATGTCCCACACAGGCTGACCGATATCTCTCTGAACTCATCACCTACTCAGTCTTCCCTGGCTCAGCCACTCCTAGCTGATCCTAGAATATGCCTGTCATACCTGACCTCAGGGCCTTTGCACTTTCTCTTTCCTCTGGGTTTAATGCTCTTTTCTTCAGATGGATACATGGTTCACTCCCTTATCTTTTTCAAGTCTTTGCTTAAAGTCTCCTTTTCATTGAAATTTTCTAGCTATTTTATTTAAAATAGTACCCCACTTTCCACTCCCTATCCCACTTCCATGTTTTATTTTTTTTTTCCATTCACCACACTTAATCTTTTACCTGTTTACTTTTTGTCTCCTTCAGTAGAACAGAAGCTCCTTGAGGGCAGGGATTTGTCTGTTTGCTTACTGCTGTATCTCCAGCATCTATAGCAGTGCCTGACACATGCATTGTCGCATTGTCGTTGTTAGGTGCCCTCGAGTCAATTCTGACTTAAAACGAATCGTGACAAAGTAGAACTGCCCTATAGGGTTTTCTTGGTTGTAATCTTTACAGAAGCAGATCACCAGGTCTTTCTCCCATGGAGACACTAGGTGGGTTTGAATAGCCAACCTTTTGGTTAGCAGCTGAGCACTTAACTGTTTGCACCACTAGGGCTCCTTGTCTGACACACAGTAGGTCTCAATAAATATTTGCTGAATGCATGAATTATTGACTTCATGGACGCAAGAAAAATATTCATGAAGGCAGGGGTAGTAGCAGCTGGGTTGAGAAAACAGAGAGAGGGGGAGAAATTTAAGAGAGAGAGCCAACAGGACCTGGGATTGTTGAATGTGGGGGGCAAGGGAGAGAGGGGAGTGAAGGCTGACTCCTAGATGTCTGGCTTGTGCATCAGGTTAGTGGAGAGCGATTCATGTAGCTAGGATAGTGATTTTAAACTCTGCTTGAGGATCCCTGCGGGTTTCCTGTAGCTCTAAGTGGCCAGCACAGGAAAGGGAGAATGGAGGAGCCAGGATCCAACCAGAAAAAATCTGCATTTATCTATTCTGTTTTTGGTTTCCTTGTTTTGGATTGGTTTAATTTTTAAATCACTGAGATAGGAAATTGTAAAAGATTACAGTTACTGAGCTCTTACTATGTTCTAAGGTTAGGCCAAGCATCTAAACTGGATTATCTCATTTTAAGGAGCCCTGGTGGCACAAAAGGAGCCCTGGTGGGACAATGGGTAAGAGCTCAGCTGCTAACCAAAAGATCGGCAGTTTGAATCCACCAACAGCTCCTTGGAAATCCTATGCGGCACTTCTGCTCTGTCCTATAGGGTGGCTATGAGATGGAATCGACTTGATGGCTCTGAGTTTTTTGTTTTGGTGGCACAAACGCTTAAGTGCTCAGCTGCTAACAGAAAGGTCCGCGGTTTTTTTACCCACCCGCTGGCTTCATGGGAGAAAGACCTGAGGATTTGGTCCTGTAAAGTTTACAGCCAAGAAAACCCTATAGGGCAGTTCTACTCTGTCACATGGGGTCACTATGAGTAGAAATCGACTTGAGGACACCTAATAACAAAAGCATCTCATTTTATCTGATGACAACTCTAAACCATTGCTGTGGAGTGGAGCCCATCCCCCACTGAAGGGCAGCTGCTACTCTGATCTGGCCAATTCTTGCTGCCTCCTTTTACAGTTTTTTTTTTTTTAAGCTTGGAAGTCTGGATCTTTGTGAAAATCCTCTAAATTTTACATGTTGGCAAATACAGTAATAAAAAAAAAAAAAGGCAAAAACATTGGACAGTCCAAAGCAATCACCTCCCTCTGAGGGCAGCTGCTGCCTGCAGGCCCTGATTTGTATCTTCTGACAAGTATTCTTAACCTCTTTGGGTTGTGATGGTTTCCTGTGAAAACTATGGCCTTTTCTTCAGAAAAAAAAAAAAAAAAAAAAAAATCCCTGAACCCCCAAAGATACAACATTTTCTTTCTGGGTGTTTCTGTGCCCCTGGAGTCATCCTCGTCTAAAGGCACACTTTGTAAAGGCAATAGCGACAAGAGTTTCTGGTGAACAGGCCTGAAGTACCGGCTGACCCAGTGGTACCTGGATGAGCGTGATCTGTATCTGAATGGGGTCATGGAGAATGCTGGTGTCAATAACACCCCAATCTGTGTACCTTTTAGTCACAATCCTGGTAATCGTGATAGTCGTATCCACCTTTCGTCCTCAGTCTTGGATAATTCCCTTTTGTGCCAGTAAGCATGGGACGGGTTGGAGGGGGAAGCAGGCAAAGGGCTGAGAGTCCTGGAGACGGGTCTGGAGGAGGTAGAAGAGCAGGTGTGGAGGGAGTGAGGGGGGTTTGATGGAGAGGGAGCTTTTGAGCTGGACTTTGAAGGGTAAATAGAAATTTAAAAGAGGGATTGAATTTTTTTTTCTGCTCTGGGGCAAGGAGGAGGGGTTGGAATGTTCTAAATGCTGAGGTCGTCTGCATCTAGAACAGGTGTTACATGCAAGAGGCTCTCCTTCCAGCCAAGCATGTGTCCTAGCCAGGCTCCTGAACTTTCACAGGTGGATGATAGCCCATCTCTACCTCAGCCTGTTAAGGAATATGGATCTGCCCTAATTGGCAACAGGGAGGAGCTGAACTCCATGTACTTGTCAAATAGCATAACTATGAGCTCCCTGCAGCTCAATATTTACCAAACACTTGATTGCAAAAAATAGCATTAATGGAGGCAAAAGACGTGCAGCCCTACCATTCCTCTAGATTCCATAAATCTTACCCACAGATTAAATCAGATCTTCAGAGAGTTGGGTGTCTGAAAACATAATTTTGGCCTCTGGTTGGCTAGCTTTACCAAACTGGGCTTCTTTGTTAGGCTACTGGCCTAACTCTTTATGTACTTATCATAAAAATGTTAAGGATGCAGTTCATTGTATCAGGTGAGGTTTTATTTTTTGAAGACTTGTGTGGCAGCCTCCAAGATGAACCCCAAAGATCCTTGCCTCCTGGTGATCCATGCCTTTGTGTAGTCACCTCCCTGACAAGTAGGGCTGACCTGTGTAACCAATAGGATATACCAGAAATGATGGAGTTTGACTTCTAAAGCCAGGACAAAAAAGATATTGCGGCTTCCACCATGTTCTTCCATATACTGCTCACTGTGGAGGAAGTCAGCTGCCATGTCATGAGGACACTCAAGCAGCCCTATGGAAAGGTCCATGAGGCAATGAACTGAGGCCTTCTGCCAACAGCTAGCAATAACTTGCTAGCCATGTGAGTGAGCCATCTTGGAAACAGATCCTCCAACCCTAGTCAGGCATGCAGATGACTGTGGCCTAGCCTGACATCTTACCTGCAACCTCATGAGAAACCTTGAGCCAGTGCCACTCAGTTAAGTTACTCTTGAATTCCTAATCCTCAGAAGCAATGAAAGATAACACTTATTGTTGTTTTGAGCTGCTAAGTTTTGGGATTATTTGTTATATATCCAAAAAACCAGTTGCCGTTGAGTCTACTGCGACTCATGGCGACCCTATGCGTGTTAAGGTAGAGCTGTGCTCCACAAGGTTTTCAGTGGCTGGTTTTTGGGAATTAGATCACCAAGCCTTTTCTTCAGAGGTGCCTCTGGGTGGATTCGAAGCACCAACCTTTTGGTTAGCAGCAAAGAGCATTAACCATTTGCACCACCTAGAGACTCCAACTTGTTACATAGCAAAAGATAACTGATATAACTTGCTAGAGTAATTTTCCTCAGGCCATTTCTCCTGGGATTGTTTTGTTTGTTTTTATTATTTTTAATTTTTTAAATCAGGGTCATATATGTGCATGTATAAAGAAGCAAAGAGCTCTTCAAGGCCTGTTAACAGCCAGTTCCCTCCATTTCCCACGCTCTAGAGGAAACCACTTTCAACTCTTGTAAGCTGTTTCTCTGGTACTAATTTTCATGTTTCTAACTAACAAGCTTATACTGCTGCTTCTTGACTTTTCTGTTTTAGACATAATATATTAATTTCCCACTATGAAAGATGAGGATTTAGCTCCTTTTCACTATCTCCACCCCAGTACATGAGCACACTTTCTTCTTTTCTCAATATATTATAATGTAAGTTTGGTTAGCTCAACATTTAGTGATTGCTTTATTCTGACCACATAAATGCTATTCATAGCGGAGTTACTAGTTTTCCTTTCTTGCACTATTTGATTTTTTTCACACTGGAGATAATTATCTTACTTTTTGTGCTTAATGTCTATGTATTTATTATGAATTCATACCTGAACTTTCCCCTCAATTATCTACAATTTTCAGTACTTTCAAACATATCAGGTATTTCATCAGTTACCTCTGATGGAGACAGCTGTTTGGAGATAGCTCCTGAAACATTCTGGTGGTCTCTAGGCCTGTTGCATGGCGAATATCCTGGGATTTTCCTTTACTCTCATCCTGCGGGGTCCCTTTGCCTCTCTCTTATTTGAATCTCCTGTTTCTTGTATTTCGATGGATTTGTTTTTGTTTAAAAGCACAGTGAATTGCATACCTTGGCCTGTTTCTCTTTTTACATTGGCTGCTAGGAAGCTCAGAATTCAATCTATGACCACTTAAAGTAAGGTATATAGAAACTTACAGAATGCCTTTTTGGAATTTTCTTTTTACCCTTGTATTTATCCTATTTCTCCCAACTTTGCTTTTCTTTCCCATTTATGATTTCTCTCTCTCTCTCTTTTTTTCCCCCCAATTTGGTTGCTCTTTTTTTTTTTTAATTTTCTTTTATTTTTTCCCATACAAAAATTTATACATACACTGTGTTATGTGACCCTAATTGCTCTCCTCATACTGTGACAGCACACTCCTCCTTTCTGCCCCTGATTCCCCATGTCCATTCAACCAGCTCCTAATCCTCTCTGCCTTCCCATCTC
>NW_004444009.1:10082587-10083810 GCF_000243295.1 Trichechus manatus latirostris | reverse complement strand
ACTTGCAAGCTTTTAAGACCCCAGACACCACTCACCAAAGTAGGATGCAGAACATTTTCTTAATAAGCTTTGTTATGCCAGTTGACCTAGATGTCCCTTGAAAGCGTGGTCTCCAGACCCCTACCCCTGCTACTCTGTCCCTCAAAGGGTTTGATTATATTCAGGAAACTTCTTAGCTTTGGTTTAGTCCAGTAGTGCTGACTTCCCCTGTAGTGTGTGCTGTCCTTCCCTTCATCTAAGATAATTCTTATGTACTATCTAGTTAGTAAATAACCCTCACCCTCACCCCCCACCCTTGTAACCATCAAAGAATGTTTTCTTCTGTTTAAACCTTTTCTTGAGTTCTTATAATAGTGATCTTAAACAATATTTGTTCTTCTGTGACTGACTAAATTCACTCAGCATAATGACCTCCAGCTTCCTCCATGAAGCTGTTTCACGACTTCATCGTTGTTCTTTATCCTTTCGTAGTATTCCATTGTGTGGATATACCATAATTTGTTTATCCATTCGTCCGTTGATGGACACCTAGGTTGATTCCATCTTTTTTGCTAATGTGAACAGTGCTGCAATGAACATGAGTGTGCATATATCTATTCGTGTGACGGCTCTTATTTCTCTAGGATATATTCAAGGAGCAGGATAGCTGGATCGTATGGTACTTCTATTTCTAGCTTTTAAAGGAAGCACCAAATCGATTTCCAAAGTGGTTGTACCATTTTACATTCCCACCAACAGTGTATAAGTGTTCCAGTCTGTCCACAACCTCTCCAGCATTTATTATTTTGAGTTTTTTGGATTAATGCTAGCCTTGTTGTGGTGAGATGATATCTCATTGTAGTTTTGATCTGCATTTCTCTAATGGCTAATGATCGTGAGCAATTCTTCATGTGTCTGTTAGTCGCCTGAGTATCTTCTTTGGCGAAGCGCCTGTTTATATCCTTTGCCTATTTTTAAATTGGGTTATTTGTCTTTGTTGTTGAGGTTTTGCAGTATCTTGTAGATTTTAGAGATTAGATGCTGATCGGATTTGTCATGGCCAAAATTTTTTTCCCAGTCTGTAGGTTGTCTTTTTACTCTTTTGGTGAAGTCTTTTGATGAGCATAAGTGTTTGATTTTTTGGAGCTCCCAGTTATCTAGTCTCTCTTCTGGTGCTTGTGCATTGTTACTTATGGTTCATATTGTGTTTATGCCATGTATTAGGGCTCCTAGCATTGTCCCTA
>NW_004444009.1:10040182-10082487 GCF_000243295.1 Trichechus manatus latirostris | reverse complement strand
TGAGTCTTCCTATCCATGAGCAAGGTATGTTTTTCCACTTATGCAGGTCTCTTTTGGTTTCTTGCAGTAGTGTCTTGTAGTTTTCATGGTATAGGCCTTTTACGTCTCTGGTTAAATTTATTCCTAAGTATTTTATCTTCTTGGGGGCTATTGTAAATGGTACTGATTTGGTGATTTCCTCTTTGAGGTTCTCTTTGTTGGTGTAAGGGGATCCAACTGATTTTTGTATGTTTATCTTATATCCTGAAACTTTACTGAAATCTTCTATTAGTTCCAGAAGTTTTCTTGTGGATTCTTTGGGGTTTTCTGTGTATAAAATCTCTTTCTCTTTTTAATGTTGTTATATTCACCATATCTTTGTTAACCACTGTCATGGTTTGAATTATGTCCCCCCAGAAATGTGCGTATCAATTTGGCTGGGCCATGATTCTCAGAATTGTGTGGGTGGCCTCCATTTTATGATTGTAATTTTATGTTAAAGAGGATTAGGGTGCAATTGTAATACCACCCTTACCCAGGTCACATCCCTGATCCAGTGTAAAGGGAGTTTCCCTGGGGTGTGGCCTGCACCACCTTTTATCTCTCAAGAAATAAAAGGAAAGGGAAGCAAGCAGAGAGTTGGGGACCTCATACCACCAAGAAAGGAGCGCTGGGAGCAGAGTGCGTCCTTTGGACCTGAGGTTCCTGCGCAGAGAAGCTCCTAGTCCAGGGGAAGACTGATGATGAGGAGGACCTTCCTCCAGAGCCGACAGAGAGAGAAAGCCTTCCCCTGGAGCTGATGCCCTGGATTTGGACTTCTAGCCTACTAGACTGTGAGAAAATAAATTTCCCTTTGTGAAAGTCATCCACTTGTGGTATTTCTGTTAGAGCAGCCCCAGATGACTAAGACAACCACCTCAAATCCTTTTTTGATGAGGAGGGACATAAGTACATGAATTTTAGCTAGTCAAAAGCTAGAGTGTCAGAGGGTTGAACACAAGGCAAAACCCTTGAGGGTGAGCCAAGAATCAGGTGCCAGAGGTGAAAGATGAACTCAGCAATCCAAAGAGGCAAGGGTAAGCTAAAAATTCAGATGAGGATCCAGGGGAGCCAGGTGGGAAGTAAGATCAAGTTTAAATAAGTGAAGAAGCTGGGACAGTTTTGCCATGAACTAGTTGGGGTTCTTAATTTGCTTTATGGCTCAGCAGAAGCGTTGAGTTGGGGGTTTTGAGGAATGCCAAAGATGCCCTCGGTCCCACCACAGGCTAGACTCCTTTTCCAGTCCCTCACCCCCACTGGCTTCTGCTCTTCCATTCTGCTTCTCAGTCACCTCACTGTTCCTGCCATTGTGGGGGTAAGTTGCAGAGAGAGGAAATGAGGGAAGGATGAAGTGGAATAAGATTTACAGTGATCTCATTAACAGATAACAGTCTTATTTTATAAGGAGCAGATGCCTATGTGTGGAGTGTTATTTTAAGAAAGCTGGAAAATTCATTGTGTCCAAGGTACGAGGAGATCCTTCTTCAGTCCATGTGAATTTCTTCAACTGTGCCCTGCACCCCATCCTCATCACCTTCCCCAGGATCCCCTTCTCTCTTATATCTTTGATGTCTTCCTCTCTCCTGATTCTTTCCTCTGTAGATACTCAAGTTGTTCTCATCGTTTATAAAATTCTTCCTTGATTCCCTCTAGTCATGTTTCTATCTTCTTCCTTCCCTTCCCAGGCATGTTTCTTAAGTTTTCTGCACCGCCACCTCCATGTTTTCTCTGTTTTTTTCCCCACGCATTGTACTGTGGATCCACTCCAGTGGTCTTCTGGTTACTCTGCTCATCTCAATCCTGATATTATTTGACCTATTTGCATTATCTATTGATCCTTTACTTCCTCCTCCTTGAAAACTCTCTCCTGCTTGGCTTTCATGACTCACTTTTAATTTTACTTTTCCTCTGGTCTCTTCTTTCCTTCTTTCAGCAGATTCCATTCCTCCACCAATCCCTTAGATGAATGGTCTGTTGTTGGTCCTCTTCTCTTCTCATCCTGTAAGTCCTCCCTGGATGTGTCATCTTGTCCGGTGGCTTTATGTCTCAGTGCTGCCAAATGTAGTTATTTCCAACCCATATCCCTCTCCCAAGCTGCAGAAGTATGTGTACAACCATGCATTCCACACTCAAGCTCTCCATAAAGAAATTCATTTTTTTGCCCAACAAGTCTGTCACTCTCCTGGATTTCCTATTCTGGAGAATGGCATGGTCATCTGAGTCAGAAACTGGGCATCATCCCTGATGCTGTCTTATCCCTTTTCTACCCAGACTGTCAGTCCACACCAGTTAACATAATCTTGATTCTGCCTCTTACTGTCTCCCAGCCTCAGTCTCATCTCTCCATTCCCATAGCCACTGCCTTAGTTCAATCCCCCAATGCTCCTAAAACCAAAACCAGTTGCTGATGACTCCAACTCATGGCGACCCCATTTGTGTTACTGTAGAACTGTGCTCCATAGGGTTTTCAATGGCTGGTTTTTCAAAAGTAGATCGCCAGACTTTTCTTCCCAGATGCCTCCAAACTTACGGTTAGCAGCCAAGCACATTAACTGTTCACACCACCCAGAGACTCCCCTAAAGCTCTTACAACTGCCTAAATGGTCTTCCCACTCTCAAGCTTCCCTCCTATAATACGTTCTCTATTGTGCACAGAGTGGTTATTAAAAATACGAATCTAGGTGTTATGTTCACCTGTGTGAAACCACATCGGCGCCACTATATTTAGGGAATATCCAAACTCCCTATCTCTGTCTTAAAGGTTCTTTAGAGGAGGGCCCTGCCTGTATCTCCAGCCTCAGCTCTCCCAGGGCTCCTACCTTTGTGTAGTCTGCACTAGTCTGTACTGAACTGCTCACTCCTTAAGTCTTTCTTTTTTTTTTTTTTAATTGTATTTTAGATGAAGGTTTACAGAGCAAACTAGCTTCTTATTAAACAATTAATACACATATTGTTTTGTGAGATTGATTGCCACCCCCATGACTTGTCAACACTCTGCTCTTCTCAACCTTGGGTTCCCCGTTACCAGCTTTCCTGTCCTCTCCTGCCTTCTCATCCTTGCCCCCGGGCTGGTGTGCTCATTTAATCTCATTTTGTTTCATTGGCCTGTGTAATCTTTGACTGAAGGGTGAACCTCAGGAGTGACTTCAGTACTGAGTTAATAGGGAGTCCAGGGGCCATACTCTCAGGGTTTCTCCAGTCTCTGTCAGACCAGTAAGTCTTTTTTTGTGAGTTAGAATTTTGTTCTACATTTTTCTCCAGCTCTGTCCAGGGCCCTTTACTATGATCCCTGTCAGAGCAGTGGTGGTAGCCGGGCACCATCTAGTTGTGCTGGACCCAGTCCTTGGAGGAGGCTGTGGTAGGTGTGGTCCATTAGTCCTTTGGACTAATCTTTCCTTTGTGTTTTTGATTTTCTTCATTCTCTCTTGCTATAGACAGGGTGAGACCATTGGAGTATCTTAGTTGGCTGCTCGCAAGCTTTTAAGACCCCAGATGCTACTCACCAAAGTAGAACGTAGAACACTTTCTGTATAAACTATGTTACGCCAACCGAGTTAGGTGTTCCCCAAGACAATGGTCCCCAGCCCTCAGCCTAGTAATTTGGTCCCTCAGAGAGTCTGGATACATCTATGGACAATCCTTAAGTCTTAATGCCACTGAATTTACTTTTTCCTACATCTAAAGTCTTTACCCCTGCCTTGTTCACCAAGCTCACTTCCACCATCTTTCCAGTCTTAGGTAGCTCTTTCCCCAGCTTTCACTGACCCAGCTTCCTCTGTCTCGCCTCAACTGGTTGAGGGACCTCTCCTGGGTTCTTACCTTTGCCTCTGTTAGACACTATCATATCACATTGTAACCTTTTGTTTTCTTGTCTATCAATAAGATGCTTTGGGACCAGGACCTTTATTTTTTATTTTATTTTATTGTAGTACTTTAGGTGAACATTTACAATTCAAGTTAGTCTCTTATACAAAAATTTATACATACATTGTTATGTGACCCTAATTGCTCTCCCTGTACTGTGACAGCACATTCCTCCTTTCCACCCCTGATTTCCCGTGTCCATTCAACCAGCTCCTGACCATCTCTGCCTTCTCATCTCACCTCCAGACAGAAGCTGCCCATTTAGTCTCTTGTATCTACTTGAGCTAAAAAAAGCACACTCTTCACAAGTATCAGTCTAATCATTGACTGAAGAGTTGGCCTCGGGAATGGTTTTAGTGCTGGGTTGACAGAGAGTCTGGGGGCCATGCTTTCTGGGGTTCAGGACGTTTTTTTAAAAAACAAACAAACAAACTGTAATCCTTGTACCTGGCACAGTTTGGCCTGTTGTAGATGTTCCACAAATGCTTATTGAATGAACGAATGGCTATATTGCAGAAGAAAGTGTTGTCAATACTGCTTTCTTCACAAAGCTAATGCTTAATAATAATAAACTTTTTTTTTTCTTGGATCTCAGGTGCACAGGGTTGGATTAATCTACTCCTCAGCTTATGTCACGCTATCACCATTGTTCCCTGCAAGACCCCTGTCATTTACTCATTCATTCATTCATTTTATCCCCATTCCCTAGTCCCATCATTATTATAATGTGTTCAAAGTTGAATTTTTGAAAAACATGTATGGTTGTTTGTGTGCATGTATTCTTAATTTATGCAAATGGAATTCTGTTATATAGCTCATTTTCTTTCTTGCATTTTCTGTTCAGGATGATGTTTTCACAATTCAACCATGCTGTTATGTTTGCATCTAGCCTATTGCTTTTAACTGCTTCATTTTTGTCCTAAAAATAAACATTTAAACAGCATTTTTATTCCCATGGTTTTTTGTTTGTGTGTTTTTATATTTAATTTGATCTTAATACCAGTATTGTGAGGAAAAAAATACACCAAACCAAACCCATTGCTGTGGAGTCCAACTCATAGCGACCCTGTAGGACAAAGTAGACATGTCCCATAAGGTTTCCAAGGAGCAACTGGTAGATTCGAATCGCCGCCCTTTTGGTTAGCAGCTGAGTTCTTAACCACTGTACCATCAGGGCTCCATTATGAGGAAGGCAGGGCAAATTTTAATATCACCGTTTTATCGAGGAGGAAGCTGAGGCTCAGAGAGATTAAGTGACCCGTCCTAGTTATCAGCGTTCTGATGGTAGAACCTGAATGTGGTTCCAGTCTTCTAACAACAAGGCTGTACCCTCCAGGATCATACTCCCTTCTCAGCGTGGGTGTGGCCAGAGTCCTCCATAAGGTGGTGGAGAACTGAGCCTGCCTTCAAGGGTAGAGGCAGAGGGTCCTGAGGCAAACCTCCTACCAGCATTCCTGTTCCCTCAAAGTTGGAATCCACTCTACAGCACTTAACAACAACAACAACAACAAGGCAGCTGAGAGGAGCCTTGGTGATGCAATGGTTAAGTGCTCGACTGCTAACCAGAAGGTTGGCAGTTCAAATCCACCAGCCTCTCCATGGGAGAAAGATGTAGCAGTCTGTTTCCCTAAACATTTAAAGCTTTGGAAACCCTATGCGGCAGTTCTACTCTGTCCTATAGGATCGCTATGAGTTCCACTTGATGGTAATGGGCTTGTTTTTTTTGGTTAGGGCAACTGGGGGTGGAGGTGGGATGAAGGACACCATGTAAAACCAACAGCTTTAGGGGTGTTGGAATTTAAGTGGGCCAGGATGGTAGGGTGATTGCTTAACTGTATGTAACAGACACTTGACTCTCCCTTCTTCATTTACTTCCCTGAGCCATTGTTCAGTCACCTGCAGTAAAATGGCCCCCTTCCCCACAAAGCCTAGTCCCCCAGGATTTATCCCATTTTCCCACTGTCATCATTGTTTGTGTGTCAGATGTAGGGTCTGCTTTGCAAGTTTTGGTAAGTGACATTTGTGCTTGTTTGTCTAAATAATAAAAGTTATCAAGAACTATGGAGCCCTGGTGGTGCAGTAGTTAAAAACTCAGGCTGCTAAGCAAAAAGTCAGCAGTTCGAATCCAACAGCTGCTCCTTGGAAGACCTGTGGGGCAGTTCTACTCTGTCCTATAGGGTGGCTATGAGTCGGAATCGACTTAATGGCTATAGTTTTGGCTTTTGGTATCAAGAACTATAAATGAACCCCCCAAAATGAGCCAGGTGGACCCTCTGTAAATCCTACCCATGAGAGAGAGTTTCCAGGGGCTCAGGTTACTGCCTTTCTCCCCGTCCTCTCCCTACTACTGGAAAAAAACATGATTCACAACTAATATTTGTAGTTAATTAGAAGCACATTGTTTACAAAGTACTTTCGTCTGTGTTCCCTCATTTAATACTCACTTCCCCAACACATGTTGTTACCACTTTTCCCTTTTTAGAGATGAAGAAACTGAGGCTCAGAGAGGGTAAATAACTTTCCCAAAGTCACACAGCACAAAAGTGGCACATTTGGGACTCAGATCTAGATCTTCTGATCACAGATGCTATGCCTTATCCACTAAACTCTATCAAGGGCAGGTGTCCAGTTTCTCTCTAGGAGACTACCAGACCGGTGTCCAAGACACAACATGAAAACAATCCTATGAAAAGAAATTGCTCCTGTCTATCTTATGAGTCAGAATCACTTCAACGGCAACAAGCTTTTTTTTTTTTTTCCAGTGAGTACCTCAACTGGAGCAAAAATCATCCATTATTTAACAACTATGCCCTGAGCCCCTGCCGGGAGTGCAACAAGCTGTGTGTTCCAGGTTGCCTTCTGTCCTCAAAGTTACAAAGTTGTCTTCCAGTGAGTCATAGGTGACTAATTCAAATCCATGCACGGAGGGCTCTCTGGTAATTCTTTTCTAAACCAGGCAGGGGTAGGATGGGGGTGGAGTTGTTGCTGGATATAAAGAAAACAGAAGGAAGAGGAAGAGAGAGAAGAGAAATGGAAGGGGACAAGAGGAGAAAAAGGAAAGATGGATGACAAGAAGGAAGGATAGATGTTTACCTATTTTCTTCAAAGAAAGCAGGTAAACTTTCTAAGTATCTAACAAATTTACATTTGCTAGCATCTTACAAGGAGTCCCTGGGTGTCTCGAATGGTTTAGCACTCGACCACTAGTTGAAAAGTTGGTGGTTTGAACCCACTCAGAGGTACGTTGGAAGACAGTCCTGGTGAATTGCTTCTGAAGTTCACAGCCATTGAAAATGCTATGGAGCAGTTCTACTCTGACACACATGGGCTGGCCATGAGTCAGAATTGAAACAATAATTTACAAAGTACTTTCAAAAATGTGATCCTGCTGAATCTCATCAAAATCTGTGTTTTAAGTAAAATATGATTCCACTTCACAATGAGGGGACTGAGATTCTGAGAGGTTAGGGATTATTTAACCTTGGAGACAGTCTAGAAGAACTGGAAAGACCTTGAGTTTTGATGCCTAACAGATCTGGATTCAAATCCAGACAACCTATGAATTATCAGCATGACCTTTGTCAAGGTGCTGAACATCTCTGAGCTTTGATTTCCTCTTCTGTAAAATGAGGATGATAACAGCACCAATCTCTTAGGGTTATTCTGAGGATTGAATATGATATTGCATAGCACAAAGAAACAGCTCAACACATGCTAATTATATTGTTTCTGTATTATTGTTGTCATTATCACCACTGAAAAACCAAACCCATTGCCATCAAGTTGATTCCAACTCATAGCGACCCTGCAGGACAGAGTAGAAATGCCCCATACAGTTTCCAAGGAGGGCCTGGTGGATTCAAACTGCCAACCTTTTGGTTAGCAGCCATGGCTCTTAACCACTACGCCACCAGGGTTTCCTTATCACCACTACTATTACTAAAGTATCTGGTACTATTACTTATAATAGTATGCATTCAACAAATGTTAGTTTCACTCTTGAAGACCCCACTTGCTTAAGGTAACATAGTCGTAGGAAGTGTCGGAGGCAGGCTGGCCCATAGCTTTTGACCTTAGTATCAGTAGTACCAGAAGATAGTCTTCCCACAATACCCTGCTGCCCACTTCTCCGTTGTTGTGAGGTGCTGTCGAGTGGGCTCCAACTTATAAAGATGTTATATATAACAGAATGAAACGTTGCCCGGTCCTGTGCCATCCTTAAAATTGTTGCTGTTATTGCAGCCACTGTGTCAATCCATCTTGTTAAGGGTCTACCTCTGAAGGAGCCCTGGTGGCACAATGGTTAAGTGCTCGTCTACTAACTGAAAGGTTGGTAGTTCGAACCCACCCAGTGGCTCCCTCTGGTGATCTGCTTCCACAAAGATTATAGCCTAGAAAATCTTATGGGGCAGTTCTACTCTGTCACCTGGGGTCATGATGAATAGATGTCAACCTGATGGCCCCTAACAACAAAACTAACTTTTGGACTTAAGGATATCTCCCATCCCTGAGCCTTCTCTATTTAGCGCCTTAAAAATGCAACTAGACCATGTTGTATACCACATGACCCTAAAATTCTTTCCGTTTCCAAAAACATATCCAGAGATCTTATAATCATTCTTCATAATATCCAATTATCCTCTGCTGCTTGGGGAAGAACTGGTATGCCATCTGTATTGTAGCCTAGTACCCCAGGATATGATGTTTCCTCTAATTATTTTTAAGTTTGAGAAGATAATCAATTCTGTGCAAACAGCCAACTAGGAAGCCTGAAAATAATGGGCAGAGTTTAATGTTGAGATTAATCTTAAAGCAAAGTTAATCAACACATAATCATCTTTGTGCTGCATGCTGATTAAGTATAAATGAAAGCTATTCATGTAAATGAAAATAGTCAGTAATATTTTGTACAATCAAACCAAGTACTTCGAGGGACTTCTAAGGGAGAGCAGCAATCCTGAATGTGGGTAATACAATTATACCTACCAGTGTCTCTAAATTACTTAAGGAAAGAATTGACCACCTAGTACCTAAGATGCTTAGTACCATGCCTGGCAGTTGTAAGTGTTAAATAAACGTTAGCTCCTCCTTTTCCATGTCAATTTCCTCTTCTTCTCCTCCTTCTTCTCCTTCTCCTCCTTCTCCTTCTTATTTCTTAGCTTTAACAATGTATATTGCTCCTTAAACTAAAATGGCCCCAGGACCACAACCGTAGTTCTCAGTGTTTGAGAGTGAGTAACTTTGAGCTAGGGGCCTGGAGACCCATGTTTGGACATCTGGAAAGAAGGAAAAAACTACTCTGGAGAAAATAATGGTAGAGTTCATTAGAAAGTTCCAATAACAAATGATACTGTCTCGCATAAGAAAAGCAACGGATAAAAAAAATACACAGACTACATTTGTGGAAAGAGATGAGGGAGAAGCTCAATATCATCAGTTAGAATAAGGCCAGGGTTCAACTGCAGAACAATCAATTGCTCATATACAAGTTCAAGTTGAAGCTGAAAAAAATTAAAACAATTCCACGAGAGCCAAAGTATAGCCTTGAGTATATCCCACATGAATTTAAAGACCATCTCAAGAAAAGATTTGACGCATTGAACACTAATGACCAAAGACCAGAAGACTTGTGGGATGACATCAAGGACATCATACATGAAGAAAGCAAAAGGTCATTAAAAAGACAGGAAAGAAAGAAAGGACCAAAATGGATGTCAGAAGAGACTCTGAAACTTGCTCTTGAACGAAGAGTGGCTAAAGTGAATGGAAGAAATGACGAAGTAAAAGAGCTGAACAGAAGATTTCAAAGGACAGCTCAAGAAGACAAGGAAAAGTATAATGAAATGTGCAAAGACCTGGAGTTAAACCACCAAAAGGGAAGAACACACTCAGCATTTCTTCAGCTGAGAGAACTGAAGAAAAAATTCAAGCCTCGAGTTGCAAGATTGAAGGATTCTATGGGCAAAATATTGAATGACGCAGGAAGCATCAAAAGACAATGGAAGGAATACACAGTGTCACTGTACCAAAAAGAATTGGCCAACATTCAGCCATTTCAGGAGGTAGCAGATGATCAAGAACCGATGGTACTGAAGGAAGAGGTCCAAGCTGCACTGAAGGCATTGGCAAGAAAAGGCTCCAGAAGTTGTCAGAATACCAATTGAGATGTTTCAACAAATGAATGCAGCACTGGAAGCACTCACTCATCTATGCCAAGAAATTTGGAAGACAGCTACCTGCTAACTGACTGGAAGAGATCCGTATTTGTGCCCATTCCAAAGAAAGATGATCCAACAGAATGTGGAAATTATCAAATAATATCACCCGCAAGTAAAATTTTGCTGAAGATAATCCAAAAACGGTTGCAGCAGTACATTGACAGGGAACTGCCAGAAATTCAAGCCAGATTCAGAAGAGGATGTGGAATGAGGGATATTATTGCTAATGTCAAATAGATCTTGGCTGAAAGCAGAGAATATTGGAAAGATGTTTACCTGTGTTTTATTGCCTATGCAAAGGTATTTGACTGTGTGGATCACAACAAATTATGGATAACATTGCAAAGAATGGGAATTCTAGAACACTTAATTGTACTCATGAGGAACTTGTACATAGACCAAGAGACACAAACAGAACAAGTGCATACTACGCAGTTTAAAATCAGGAAAGGTTTTCGTCAGGGTTGTATCCTTTCACTATGCTTATTCAATCTGTATAATGAGCAAAGACTCAGAGAAACTGGACTATATGAAGAAGAATGCGGCGTCAGGATTTGAGGAAGACTCATTAACAACCTGCAATATGCAGATGACACAGCCTTGCTTCCTGAAAGCCAAGAGGCCTTGAAGCACTTGCTGATGAAGGATCAAAGACCACAGCATTCAGTATGGATTACAACTCAACATAAAGAAAACAAAAATTCTCACAACTGGACTGATAACAGTATGATAAATGGAGAAATATGGAAATTGTCAAGGATTTCATTTTACTTGAATCTAAAATCAACACCCATGGAAGCAGCAGTCAAGAAATCAAAAGGTACATTACATTGGACAAATCTGCTGCAAAATATCTCTTTAAAGTGTTAAAAAGCAAAGAAGTCACTTTGATGATAAAGGTGCTCCTGACCCATGGCTTGGGTCACCTAATATGCATGTAAAAGCTGGACAATGATTAAGGAAGACCAAAGAAGAATTGATGCCTTTGAATTATGGTGCTGGTGAAGAATATTGAATATACCATGGACTGCCAGAAGAATGTACAAATCTGTCTTGAAGAAGTACAGCCAGACTGCTCCTTGGAAGGGAGGATAGAGAGACTTAGTCTTATGTACTTTGAACTTGTTACCAGGAGGGGCCAGTCCCTGGAGAAGGACATCATGCTTGTAAAGTAGGGGGTCATCAAAAAAGAAGACCCTCAAGGAGATGGATTGACACAGTGGCTGCAACAGTGGGCTCAAACATAGCTACTATTGTGAGGATGGTGCAAGACTGAGCAATGTTTTGTTCTGTTATACATAGGGTCGTTATGAGTCAGAGTTGACTCGACGGCACCTAACAACAACTTATGTTTAAGCAGGGTAATAATATGATTTAGGCATTTTGGGGGATTGCTGTCTAACCCTCAGTAACCCCTTTGTCTAAGAATCCTCCCTGCCTCATCCTATTTAACTTATTAGGATGGTTTCTCAATACATGTTAGTATATGCTCACTTGTCCTGGATTGGATGGGATCAAGAATGGATACACACTGGGTTCAAGTAACTCAAGCTGGGCCAATCAGATTCTTTGTCCTAGGAATCTGGAATTGTGCTCAGGGACAGTGAATCAATTTCTATTTATATGAGAACATATAAACTTGAGAGTTGACTAATGGCTATCAGGTAGAGAGAAACAGATAAAGTCAGTCTGCAGAAAGAAAAGAATGAAATAGTGGTGAAGAGAGAAGCAGAGATGATATTCTATGTGATTCTAGAGTAAAAGAAAAATAAAATGGCTGATTTGATTCCTGTGGGCTTTCCAGCTCCTTGTTTAGATCTCTCCTGAGACCCAGCTCCCTCCCTGATCTTGGGTTCTGTGAGATGCTCTTGAATCCATATAATAAATTTCCCTATTTTGTTTAAGCTAGTTTGAGTGGGTTTATGTTGTTTGCAACCAAAGGAACCTTACTGAAAATACAGTATTTAATCAGATTACTTCCCCAACACATTTTACTAAGAGAAAAGGAATTTGGATAGTTTTGTTGGGGAGTAATATTGCTCAAAACAGACATTGCTGCTTCCTTTTTAGAGGCTGTTATGGATTGAATTGTGTCCCCCCAAAACGTGTATCAATTTGGCTAGGCCATGATTCCCAGTATTGTGTGATTGTCTACCATTTTGTCATCTGATGTGATTTTTCCATGTGTTGTAAATCCTACCTCTATGATGTTAATGAGGCAGGATTAGAGGCAGTTATGTTGATGAAGCAGGACTCAATATACAAGATTAGGTTGTGTTTTAAGTCAATCTCTTTTGAGATAGAAAAGAGATAATCAAGGGGAGAGACATGGGGACCTCACACCACCAAGAAAGTAGAGCCAGGAGCATGCATCCTTTGGACCTGCGGTTCCTGCACTGAGAAGCTCCTAGTCCAGGGTAAGATTGATGACAACGAGCTTCCTCCAGAGCTGACAGAAAGAGAAAGCCTTCCCCTGGAGTTGACGCCCTGGATTTGGATTTCTAGGCGCTAGACTGTGAGAGAATAAACTTCTGTTTTTTGCAGCCATCATTTGTGGTATTTCTGTTATAGCAGCACTAAATAACTAAGATAGAGGCTAATGTAAAGGTTATTTAACTTTCTTTAAATCACTTTCCTTGTTTCTCTTCCTGGTCTGGAGTAATGAGGCCAGAATGAGACTTCCTGTCCTGTGTGATGTTGACTGTGCCCAGGACTCATCATCTAAAGCTCAGCAGACCCTGCTTCCTACAGAATTCTCAAGGGCCTCAAGGAACCCATTGCCACAGTTCTTGCTGCTGGACCAGGATTATCCACCCAGTGGGATTTTGAGGTGAGAAGAGCTTTTGGAGGCTTAAAAGTCAATGGTCCAGCAAAAAAAAAAAAAAAAAAAAAAGCTAAAGAATGGAGAAATCAATTTCCAAGAAATACAAATCCACCTCTATTTATTAGAAATAGATGCAATGCATCTGATAATAGCACCAAATATGGTCTTAATTAAAAAAAAAAAAAAAGTCCTTAGTTTTCTTCTCTGTCCTCTGTGGCAGAAAAACTCATTTCCCAAGTAGTTTGGAGTGGTAAGAAATGGAGGATGACTGGCAAGGGACTCCAAATGTGTTTTCTGTGTTGGAAGTAATTAAAAATCCAGAAAGTATTTACACATGTGAGCTTGGCTAGGATAGCAAGGTCCAAGTTTGGGGTTAGCCAAGTTTGTCCAAGTGTGGAGGATGAATCTGTCTTACTGAACAGAGAATTTCTCTGTAGATCTGAAAACAAATTTCCAAGCCTCATCCATGCACATTGTGTGATGGGTCTTTGAATGTGAAATTTTGGGACCACTCAGAAAATTCTATGTTCAAGAAGATTAGACACTTCAGAAGAAAGATTTCTCTGGTCATCCAACCAGCAAGCATTTGGTAAACATCTGCTTGGGCCACAACACTGAACTGGGAGAAGCAAAAGACAAGCGAGAGACATTGGAAGAGGCTGCATAGGCCTGGCTCACTATTATTTACTCCCCATTGCTAACTGCTACATTGTTTCATGACCTTGTTTTTTTCTCCAGTTCCAGTCTCTACAGAAGGTTTAAGATTAACTGCTGTTCCTCCTTGGAGGATGGAAAACAAGTGATAATGGTCTAAGAATGACAAACGGAACAAAGCACCCATCTTGGGACAAGAAAACCAGGATGTCACCAGATAACCCCCAAGAAAAGATTAACTCATCTGAGACACGACCACCTCAAGGGGGAACTAACGCAGACTTTTAAGACCCTTAATACTGTCCCTATAAAAGCCTTCAGCTGATCTCCAGCGGGGGAGACGGGTCTTTTGGAGGAATCTATTCCCCTCTGTCTCCTATATATTGATATATAATAAAAGTCTTGCTGCTCACCTCACCCCTGTCTCAGAATTGGCTCTTGCAGCAGGCGGCTCCAATCCGCGTTATTGCGGTAACAACATCAAAAGTACATTCACCACTTTGAGAACCTTAATATCTCATTCATGCATTCAGGCAACATTTATGAAGCACTTGTTATGTGCCAGACACTATTCTAAGCAATGGAATAAAGCAGTGATCTAGGATTGATGAGACCTTTGCTGTCATGGAGTTTAAATATTAATATAGAGAGAAAATAAATAAGTGAAAAAGTAAGTCAGTAAAAAATAAATATATAAGCTAATTTTCAGAGAATAAAGGAAATAAAACAGGGTAATGAGGTGGAGTGGAGTTGGGGAATGAAGCTATTCTAAATATGGTGGTCAAGGAAGTCCTCTCTGAGGCCGGAATAATGAGAAGGAGACAACCAGGTGAAGCTCTTGCCGTGGGAAGGGAGGAGGAAGAACATTTTAGGCGAAGAAAACAATACAAAACCCTGAGGAATGTTTGAGGAACACAAAAATGACCAGTACAGCTGGAGAGTGATAGATAAGTAGATGAGGCTACAGAGGAGAGTGAAGGCCAGACCATAGAAGCCTCACGGAACATGGAAAAAAGTTGGGTTTTATTTTAAGTGTAATGACAAGTCTTTGGAGGGTTTTAGGCATGGGAGTCATATGCTCTGATTTGTTTTAAAATGTGAAAGTCCACTCTGGCTGTTCTGTGGGAGAATGGACTCCAGGAGAGCAGTAGTGAAAGCAAGGAGGCTAGTTAGAAGGTAGAGCAGTGTCTTAGTTACCTAGTGCTGCTATAACAGAAATACCTCAAATGGATGGCTTTAACAAACAGAAATTTATTCTCTCACAGTCTAGGAGGCTAAAAGTCTGAATTCAGGGTGCCAGCTCCAGGAGAAGTTTTTCTCTGTATGTTGGTTGTGGGGGAAGGTCCTTGTTATCAATCTCCCTCTGATCTAGGAGGTTCTCAGCACAGGGACCCCAAGTCGAAAGGACACGTTCCACTCCTGGCTCTGCTTTCTTGGTGGTAGGACATCCCCCTCCTCTCTGCTTGATTCTCTCTTTTATATCTTAGAAGAGATTGACTTAAGATAGAACCCAATCCTGTAGAATGAATCTTGCTTCATTAACATAACTGCCTCTTCTTGCCTCATTAACATCATAGAGCTATGATTCACAACACACAGGAAAATTACATCAGATCACAAAATGGTGGACAACCACACAATACTGGGAATAATGGCCTAGCCAAGTTGACACATTTTTGGAGGACACAATTCAATCTATAACAAGCAGCAAGCTCAGAGGAGAGATGTTGGTGACAGAGGAGACGTGACACGTGATCAGATTTAACATGCAGCCTGAGTGGATACGACTTGCTGTGGTTCTGGTATTGGGGGTGGGTGAGGGAATCGAGGATGCCTCTTAGGATCTGGGCCTCAACAAAAGCACAGAGACACCAACTAATATAGGGAGGATGGGAGAAGGAGATGCTATAGTGGGAAATTGAAAAGCAGGCTTGGAGGGAAAAATGAAGATACTATTTTGTACATGTTATTATATAGCTTGGCTGGGAAAACATCACAAACAGGCCAAAAAACATAAGTAGTATAGAGAGTGTGGTATCCACAAGAGACCTCAGATATGTACAATTCCCTTAACGCTTAAAACCCTTATAGCAAAGGGTCCTGTATCTCAAAGATCTAGCTCCATCGCTTACCTAGATGATCGTGGGCATGTACTTAATTCCCCAAACTTATATTCCCCACCTGTAAAATGAGGATTAAAATAGTATCAACTTTATAAGGTTGTGATTAGGATTAAAAGAGATTGTACACATAGAGTATTTAGCAAAGTTCCTGGTTTGTGGTGAGCATTCAATAAATATTAACTATTGGTAGTGTTAATGATATCATCAATAAGTTATTTTCCCTGCCAAACAGAGCCACTTGCCACCAGTTTTTCTAATCCTTGTAACAGTCTTTGTCTCCAATAAAGAACGTGATCATATGTGGTTGGCATTTTATCAGGGAAAGGGTGGAGCTGATCTCATTATACTTAGAATCATGGAGTTTTTAGAGTTTGAAGGGCCTGGAATAATTAATCCAACTCTCTTACTTTATAATTGAGAAAATGGAAGCCTAGAAATGTGATGGGATTTGTCAGAGGGCACATATCTGGACAACAGCCAAGTCCAGAAATCTTGTCTTTTCACTTCTAAGATAATGTTCTTCATTATGCTTATTTGGTCCTATTGTCAAATAGCACTTAAATTTTACTACCTTCACCCTTTCCTAATCACATCTCCCCTTCCAACTACCTCGCCTATCTAAAGTCCAAACCTATGTCTAAGAAGAAACATCATACAAGAATATCCAGGAGTGGAGAGGGGGAATAAGATGAGCTTAAGACACCACCCTCCTTATTTAACTATATTCAGAACACTTATTTTTCACTCCCTATTTGACTCTAGAGAGGCTAGGAGTAACAGAGAGGTTGAAAAATATAAATCGCTAAACAAATGTTGTGGGTTATTATGATTTCATCAGTAGTTCCTGTAACCTGGGAAAGTTGTTATTTCAAATATCTCATTCTTTAAAAAAGCAATTCTAGTGCAACAAAACAAGTTGGAGCTAGAATTTTCACCTTCAGAGCAGAAAAAGGCTTAAATGTCATATCAGGGTGCTTTCAGCTTCAAGTAATGTAATAGCTGAATAAGTGACTAAAGCAGTAAGAGATTTGTTATCTCACATAACAAGAATGCTGGAGTTAGGCAATTCAGGGTTGCTTAACTCAGTAGCTCAACAAGCTTGGGGTTCCCTGTAGTGGTTACTTTGGAATTCTGCAAATGTTTTCCTGTGGTCACAAGATAGCTGCAGTAGCTCCATGGGTGACTTGGTTGAGTTACCAAGTAATATGATAAGTCCAAAGACATGAATGGGCTGAGGAGAGAATGCTTTTCTTGAGTACAGGGTGAGAGTGAATAGCAGAACAAAATCTGAGTTCTGGCAACAAAGGAAATGGGTAGGGGGTGGCTTGGATGTTGAGTAGGCAGTTTATATCATCTGTCATGAGCCCTAAGAGAATACAAGTAAGAGAAAAGATCAAAATTGGGTTTATCTAATCAAGGAAGGAAGTCCCTGGGTGGTGCAAATGGTTAACACTCTCAGTTGCTAACCAAAAGTTTGAAGGTTCGAGTCCACCCAGAAGCACTTTGGAAGAAAGTTCTGGTGACCTACTTCTAAAACTTCAGCCTTTGAAAATTCTGTGGAGCACAGTTCTACTCTGACACACATGGGGTCGCTATGAGTCAGAGTTGACTTGATGGCAAAACTGGTAATCAAAGAAGGCTTTTTGGAGTGCATGAGCTCCTAGTAAATCTTAAAGTCCTAGACGGTCTTGGTTTGTGTGGCATGTGGAGGCAAGAAGGCAGTAGAGGCAAAGAGAGAAACAGAAAGCAAATGAATTGGTCCTCACCAAAGACGGTAAACAGTTGTATTTGAGTAGAGAAGTAGCACTGGCCAGGGAAGTTTGTTTGAAGATCTTGGTCTTTCTTGACTTTAAATCACTTGTCTTTGGAATGGAAGATGATAGACCTCTCATCAAGTGAGCCAACCTGGCTGTAAGGAGCACCTTAATCTATCACCACTCAGGAGTCCTAGGTAAAGATGCTATATCTGTGAGGAGTAACAGTGGGTCATAAGAACTATTTCTGGCTCCTGCCTATGACTCACTGGATGATTCAAGGTAAGTCTCTACCCATCATGGAGTCCCAGACTCCCATCCATGAAGAACAGACCACATCAGTAGTTCCCTCCTGGTGGCAAGGTGGTCTTTGCAGAGACCACTAGACTGCCCTCTCTGTCCAGGGACTCTCTCTTTTCAGCATTTCTGGCTCTTTCTTTCCCTCCCGTTTCCCTACTTTATTTTTCTTTTTCTCCTTTTCCAAATAGCACTGCTCCAAAGTGGCTCAGGCACGAGTCCCGGGGACAGCTCTGCAGGCCGCCCCTGAGCTGTGGGAGCAGGCCCTCAATTGCTTCCTATTGGCTACTCCATTTGCAGGATAAATAATGTGAACCTGAGTGCCTGCTCCCATGGGCTGCGGGCAGATTTTCATTTTGCAGCAGGTCAGCTTCCATTGCACTAGGGGGGTTTTGAATGTTAATAGGCATTTCTCTGCAGGTGCCCTTCTCAGTTCTTTATACCACACCAGTCCCGGCGAGACCTTCCTTTGGAATCCTACCGAGAGACTATTACTCTTCTCATTGTTTTCCTTACAAATTAGTTTCTGGATTTAATGGCTCTGGTTGCTGAGCTGACTTCAAAAATTGGGGCGGAGGTGGGGTAGGGTGAGCTGGAGCACCCATTATGGGTGCCTGGTTATTGGCTGCCTCTGGGAGTGTAGGGTTTGGGATTTAGGTAGAATAAACACTCGTAGGTTTCTTGGGGTTGAGAGTAGGAGCAAGCCTCCTATTCCCTTGGAAGGAATTATGTCTGTTGTTAATGTACGTTTAAGAAATTTATAGAGATTGTAGCACAAGAATTCGATAGAGAACAGATTCTCAGTGGGATGTGGGGGAGTGTTGTTCAGTTGTGGGAGAGATTTGGAATGATAATGAGAACTAGGGATTGAGCGTTACTGGATAAGTATCTTATTCATGCCCCCAAAACCAAACCAAACCTGTTGCCATCAAGTTGATTTGGACTCATGATGACCCCATGCGTCACAGAGTAGAACTGCTCCAGAGGTTTCCTCGGCTGTGATCTTTACAGAAGCAGATCATCAGGCCTTTCTTCCATAGCACAGCTGGATGGGTTTGAACCGCCAACCTTTAGGTTAGTAGCCGAGAGCAAACCATTTGCACCACCCAGGAACCTTTTTGTTAGTGCCACAGAGTTTAAAAATTTAAAAACCCCGGGGTGCCCTGGTGCTGGGAATGTGGGCAAAAGTGCAAAGGGGATGGGTGGGCAAGGTCAAACTTGAGAATCACAGTTCCAGGAGAGCAGGGATGGGATGGGGTGTGGTGGGCACCTGAGGGGATGACAGAGTCTGTGAGAGAGCTGGTCAGAGCTGGTAACCTGAGTGATTCATCTTTGGGTTTAGGAGGTGTTAGTCATCTCTGCAGTGAGCTGGGACCAAGAGGAGCCCTTCAGGCTGGAAATTGCAGCTGAGTGGGCATTCCATGAGGGGCTGGAGCTTCGAAATAGGAAGATGGAAGTGGACAGTGGGAGAAACAGTGAACAGGGAGAAGTTTTGTAATAAAAACTAGGCCAGGAAGTAGGTGAATGTTCCTTCAGCATAATAAGGCCAGGATAATTACTTCGCAAAGAGTAGGGTAAATGCTGTGTTAATGGGAAGAATATGCACTCCTTACATATCCTAGACTGTGGTCAGTTGGAAGAAAATTAATTGTTGCTGTAGCAAAGAGTGTTTGCTTTTTTTCCATTCAGGGAAAAGCAGACTGCAACATTTGATGGTGGAGAGAGGCTGAAATGGAGTTGAAATACCCACTGTCTGTTCATTGTTCCTCCCCTAATCCACACACACATATCCACAGAGTTCTCTCAGTGGACCAGCAGAGCCCTGAGTAGAGGAAGACCACACTCACATTTACCTGAGGGAATGCCAAGACCAAGAAGAAAATGGAGCTGAGAATATCCTGACAGGAAACCAAAAAACCAAACCAGTTGCTGTTGAGTTGATTCCAACTCATGGTGAGCCCATGCATGTCAGAGTAGAACTGCTCCATAGGGTTTTCAAGGCTGTGATCTTTCGCCAAGCCCTTTCTGAGGCCTCTCTGGGTGAGTTTCAACCACCAACCTTTTGGTTAATAGACAAGTGATTAACCAAGTTTGTGCCACCCAGGGACTCCATCCTGGCAGAGGAAGGGCTTAAAAGGAGGACTGTGGAGGAAGACAGGAAGAAGTAAGACAAGGAAGAGGATTAGAGAGTGAGGAACAGTTTTCAGAGGCGCCGCCTTCCTTTATGTCATGTAATAATGTTGTTGTTGTTAGTTGCTGTGGAATTGGCTCCTACTCACAGTGACCTAAGTATAACAGGATGAAACGTTGCCCAGTCCCCTGCCATCTTCACGATCCTTGGTATGTTTGAGTCCACTGTTGCGGCTATTGTGTAGTGCCTTCTAACCCAGGAGGCTCACCTTCCAGCATTGTATTGAACAGTATTCTGTTGTGATCCACAGGGTTTTCATTGGCTAATTTCTTTCTAGTCTACCCTGGAGCCCTGGTGGTGCAGTGGTTAAGAGCTGCGGCTGCTAACCAAAAGGTTGGCGGTTCAAATCCATCAGCCACTCCTTGGAAACCCTATGGGGCAGGTCTACTCTGTCCTATAGGGTCACTATTAGTTGGAATTGACTCAACAGCAATGAGTTTAGTTTTTTGTTTTAGTCTGTCTTAGTCGGAAGCTCCACTGAAACTAGTCCACCATGGATGATCCTGCTAGTATTTGAAATACTGGTGGCATAGCTTCCAGCATCATAGCAACATGCAAATCACCACAGTATGACAAACTGACAGATGAGTGGTGACACGTAATAATAGCTATCGTTTATTTGAGGACCTGCTCAAGAAAACCCTACAGGGCAGTTCTACTCTGTCACATGGGGTTGCTATGAGTGGAAAATCAACTCAACAGCGCGTAACAACAGCAGCTGCTCTGTTCTAAGCAATTTTACATTGATTATCTCATTTAACCCTCACAACAATACTAACAAAAGGCATTATTATTATCCATCTCTGTTTTATAGATGAATAACCAAAGGATTAGAAAGTCACGTGGCTTTCCCAAGGTCGTTCCGTTAGTGAGCCATGGAACGAGGATCCACCTTGGGCCATGTGACTCTAGAACTCAGGCTCTCAAACTCCACACTACACTGGTACAAGGAAACGGAAATGAAATAGGCACAACCCTCAATGCTCTGGGTCTTTCTAGCTTTTGGATACCTTTGACAAAGAAATGCTTCAACTGCCACCAGGGATGTGACTGACAGTGTTGAACTGAGCCCTGTGATCCTGGGAAACAGCAAAGAAACAGAAACTTTTGTGTTCCAGAAAATGACTCACTGCCAAGAACCACCTTCCCCATATGACTTAGATAGACTTATGCATGCTGGAAGGGTAAATACAAATTGAATATATATGTGTATATATATAGAGAGAGAGCCCTGGTGGCACAGTGGTTAAGAGCTTGGCTGCTAACCAAAAGGTCGGCAGTTCAAATCCACTAGCCACTCCTTGGAAACCCTATGGGACAGTTCTACTCTGTCCTATAGGATCACTGAGTCAGAACCGACTTGACTGCACCTAACAACAACACACACACACACATATGTGTGTGTGTGTGTGTGTATATATATATATATGCCTAGTGCAAAAATGGAGACTCTCCCCCTCCCTTTTCTTAGAGCATTTACTTTAGAAAACTTGTAATTGTAAATTCTTTCTCTGCCTCTATTGACATGTATATAAATCCTTTTAAAAAGCTAAAGAAGCTTCTTATCAGTTCTACAACCCAGGAATGTTTCCTCAAGGAACCTGGGAACTATCTCTTTGAAATGTAATCATCAAGGAAGATAGGGTCCCTGTCTCCCAGTTTTTGTGGGAACATAGGAGCCTAACCTCCGGTGACATCTTGCTATCCAAGTTGCAAAACTATGCCCTGTCGTAAAGATACAAGAAGTTTATTTTTCCTTTGGACAAAGTCAATTAATAAACACAAGTGGATACTCCAATTACCATGTGAATTTAGGATGAATTATGTGTAACAAATGGTGCCTTCAAGTCTTGCTATTTGAGGATTAGTTATTTATTTTGAGGATATATTGTGACTGAGATGGCCTTAATATTTCCCTCAGCTTGACTGAACTTTAGACAGGATTCTTCCTGCCATATCTCCCTGTCCCTCTCCCCTGGCCCTTATAGAATACAGGTGGACTAATCACAGCAAAAGAAAGCATTCTGACCAAATGGCCCTAAATTGCAAGCTCAGTAAATTACTCACCCATCCCATTGATCAATCCCCCTAATCTCTTCCAGTACTTTTCCACTAGCCCAACCCAGCCCTTAAAAACCCTGTCGTCCTTTATTTCAGTGGAGTTAAGTTCACATTTAGTTCTGGTCTCTCTCCCCTATTGAAATAGTATTTGAATAAAGCTGTCCTTGCCTGCTTAACATTGTGTGGTACAATTTTCTTTGATATGACTCACTATTCAAGAGAGTGAAAAACAGCTAGACTATATTAGTAAAGAGGAGTCCACATTCGATAGTCCTCTTACAGACCCTGCCGGCAACTTTGATTACCCAGGCAGAGAAGATGACCAAAATGGTAGATAATTCCTCTGCCATTTGGAGATTTTGAGGAAGGAGGTGACTGTCACATGGATTACGGGATTGGATCTAGTCAGTGATGGCCATTCCAGCCAGCCATGTCACATGACAACTAATGAGCGACTCAGCGCCAGTGGTGGCCCAGGACAGCAAAGGTCACAGAAGATATGAACCCACCTTAGCACCCATCTGTATAAGTCAATGCTCTTTAGTCAACTGCATGTAACAGAAGTGAGTCATTGTCCAGGCAAACTTTCCAGAAGACAGAGCCATGGACACTTAGAGAAGAGTGGTGAAGGGTCTCTGTTTATTCATTCATTTAATCAGCAAACGTTTACGAGCAAGTACTAAGGCAGGCACTGTGGTAAATACTAAGGATGTCTTAGTTTCTTAGTGCTCCTATAACAGAAATACCACAAGTGGGTAACTTTAACCAACATAAATCTATTTTCTCAAGGTTAAAGAGGCTAGAAGTTCAAATTCAGGGCACTGGCTCTAGGGGAAGTCTTTCTCTCTCTGTCGGCTCTGGGGGAAGGTCCTTGTCTCTTTTCAGCTTCTGTTCCTTGGTTCCTTGGTGATCTCCACGTGGCATCTATCTTCTCCCACCTGTGCTTGCTTCTCTGTGCCTAATCTGCTCTTTTTATATCTCAAAAGTAACTGGTTTAAGACACACCTTACACTGTATGGCCTTATTATCAGAACAAGTATAGGGGTTAAAATTTACTACACATATTTTTGGGAGACATAATTCAATCCATAACACAGGCACTGTGCTAAATGCTAAGAACACAGGACTTGGTTTATGTTCTCAAGGTTTTAAGAGTATAGCTATACAAATAAACAAGCAAAAAATCAATTACATGTGAAAAGCAGGAGCAAGCCCAGTGTGTTAGCCAGGGGTGGGTGAAGTCAGGTGCCAGCTCCTGGAAAAGTTGATATCCAAGCTGACCCTTGAAAATGAATAGGAGTGAGGCAAGCCTGGGGTTAGAGAAGCAGTGGCAGGAGAGGTGAGTTTTCCAGGGTGGAGAAAACAACACGTGTAAAGGTCCACAGGGGAGAGAGAACTTGATGAACCTACTTCTTTATGGTTGAAAACTAATGTCAGGGGAAGTGAACAAAGCAACCTCATGAATGGCCTTATATACACTGTCAAGGAGTTTGCACTTTATCCTGGGGCAGTGAGGAGCCATTAAAGAGTCTCAAGAACAGAAGCAGCAAGGTCATCCTGACTGAAGTGTAGAGGGTAGTTTGGAGGGAGACCACTTAGTGGGCCATTGAAATTTTCCGAGCAACAGATAGATAATGCTGCTGTGAACCTCGGGTTGTTGCAGGACACCTAAAACCCAGGGGAGAATTCAAGTCTTCCAGCTGAAGCCTCAGCAATAGTAGAGCAGAGACAAACCATTCCAGCTGTACCCTTTCTAAATTCATGACCTACAAAAATTATGAGATAATAATTGATCATTGTTGTTTTAAGCTACTCAGTGGCAGGAACATTTGTTATGAGTACTAGTTAACTAATACAGGGATTAAGATGGATTTGGCCTGAGGCTAAGAGTTGATTTTAAAAGTTTAATTGAAAGGAAGACCTTTTGTTCCCTTACAGGGCATCCATTCCACCTCAAAGCTTCTTCCATTTTGTCTTAGGCTAGATTCTCTAGAGAAGCAAAACAAGTGAAGAGTGTATATGTATATGTGTATGTATATGTATGTGTATATATATACAGATAGATACAGAGAGAGAGAGATTTATCTCCTGGAAATGGCTCACATAGCTGCAGGGGCTGACGAACCCCAAATTGGCAGGTCAGGCAGTACGCCACTGGCTCACAGGCTGAAGAGGCCGATAAATCCCAAGATCAGCAGGTAAGCTGCTAGCTCAAGTCCCAAGAACTGGAGGTTGGATGATGATGAGCCAGGTGCAGGATTCAAAGCAAGAAAAAAGCCAGTGAGCTTTACCAGAAAGTCCATATATATTGGATGCAGGCCACACCCCCAAGGAAACTCCCTTTCAACTAATGGCTGCTCATAGCAGATCTCATCATGGAGGTGATTACATCATTACATAACTTCCAAACTACATCACAACTGCAAAACTACTAAGAATCATAGCTCAGCCAAGTTGACACACAACCTTAACCATCACACGTTTATTCACTCACACATCCATCTATCCATCATCTATCCAATCATCCAACCATTCATCCATCCATCCATTCAACAAACATTTAGAGTATAAGCTCCATGACAGCAAGACTCTAGCTTAATCATTTTTCTGTCCCTGATATCTAGAACAGCACCTGGCACATAGTAGGTGTTCAACATATATTTGATAAAAGAACAGATAAATAGTTGCTCCTCTCCTCAGAGAGTTCTCAATGTTAGCAGAATGGTAGCAGAAAAGAATATCAATAATTATAACCCAAAAAATTCTATAATAGAGACAAGTATGGGGTATTATAGAGGACAGAGGAAAGGCATGTAACTCAGGGTAACAGGGTGTGATGGAGTCGGGAAAGGCTCTGATGCTTGAGTTGAGTTTTAAATGATGAGAAGGAGCTGCCTAGGAAGTAGAGGCAGGGCTGGCATGTGGTGCAGACACAGGAAGGTCTGAGAGAATGTGGAATATACAAGAGGTAGAGTTCTTGCCACCATGCATCTGTCAGTTTGTTGTACTGTGGTGGCTTGCATGTAGCTGTGATGCTGGAAGCTATGCCACTGGTATTCAGATACCAGCAGGGTCACCCATGCTGGACAGGTTTCAGATGAGCTTTCAGACTAAAACAGACTAGGAAGGAGGACCTGGTGGTTTACTTTTGAAAAAATTGGCCAGTGAAAACCTTATGAATAGCAGAGGAACATTGATATAGTTCCAGAAGATGAGTCCTTCAGGTTGGAAGGCACTCAAAATACAGTTGGGGAAGAGCTGCCTCCTCAAAGTAGAGTCGACCTTAATGACATGGATGGAGTCAAGCTTTCAGGAAGCCTCATGACCTGGCCTCCGGAGCAGCAGGAACATTTCCAGGCTAGTGCTGAGCCTTTAAGGAAATTTTGTCTCTCTTATGGTTTCTCCTCTCCACCCACCACCAACTGGCTTATTCTCATCTCACTCCCTTTTTTCTACCTTACCTCTTATTTTCTCATCATCTTGGTCTGCTCTTAATTTCGGTTCATGTTTGTCTGTCTGGTTAACACCTGGACAGCCTTCAAGATTCATTTCAAGAATCATCCATTTTATAACAGATTTTCCTGATCAACTGGCCCCTTGGTAAAACTGACCACTTCTTATACCCCATCTCTACCTTTCATCAAGTCTGTTTCAATGCTCACTGGTGATGGACTCATTTTTTGGCTTTTCCCAGTTCAAATTCCTCAGAGAGAGAATCTTACTGGTCTATCTTATATAGTTGTTTGTTACTAGCCAGCCTAAAGTTTGGCTGCCCTTGGGACAGGTGTCTGTTCTTGGTCCAGTCAGCTGTGGCACAGGGTTGTGGGCAGGGCTATGAGGTACAAAAAGAGCCCCATAGGGATACCTTTTCAGCAGAGTCTGATGGCAGAGAAAATTCCCTCTGGGGCTATGAGCTGTGGGAGAACAAATGTCAGGCTGAAAGTTTCGGATCTTATAGGAGACAACTTTTGGTGTCACATCACCTTAGTCCATCTCTGATTACAGCAGCTGCAGAGGTGGATGGTTTTGTGCAAGCTCAGACTCATTGCTAGATGACAGATTCCATGTCATGCACACTCACCACCTTCTGCCTCTGGACATCTCCAAGGCCACAGGAACTGCTCCACTTGGGAAGGAGTAGGTGGTTAATATGCTCTGGGACAACTTCAAGTAGTAGAGGGACCAGAGCTAGTGGATAAATGTTCTTGCCTCTTGTCTTTCAGGTGGAGTGACTTAGGAAGTGTCTCAGGAGCACTAGTAGAAATGAGCCCCCAACACCTTCAGTAGTTGTGTCTCTACTGTATTATACATTGGATTTTTCTCTTTCCTTGTTTCTTTTTTTGCTTCCTCATGCCTGCTCTCTGGATAACATCATAAGCTATCTGCATCTAAGTTTGTTTTTTTCATTATTGTTTTGTTGTTGTTGTTGAAAATAATATCTAGCAAAACATATACTAATCCAACAATTTCTTCATGTACAATTCAGTGACATTGATTACATTAAGTTGTACAAACTTTCTTACCCTCCTTTTCCAAATTGTTCCTCCCCCATTAACATAAACTCACTACTGCCTAAGCTTCCTATCTAACCTTTCAAGTTGCTGTTGTCAATTTAATCCCATATAGATAGTACTTTAAAAGAGCACAATGCTCGAGACATACATACTTTACTGATTAAGTAAATTGTTGTTTGGTTTTTGCACCTAAGTCTTAATCTTAGACTCTGCTCTTAGGGGAACCCAACTGAGATTTCTTCTGATGCAAAAGGGAGCCCTTGAAGCATTTCTTCTTTTTGAAAATAATCTTATAATGAACTCTAAACACTATGTTGGGTAGAGAGGATACAAGCATAATGTGTTACAGTCCCTGAATTTCAGGAGCTTACAACCTCTATTATAAACTTTTCAAAATGTTTTTATTTCCATTATCTCATTTGGCCCTCTCAGCAAACTTTCCAGGAAAGTAGCACAAACATCATCATCCCCATCTTATAGAAAAAGCAAAAGGAGACATAGAAAGGTTGAAGTAGTTTACAAGGCCACACAGCTAATGAGTGGCCTTTTAAGCAATTAAAATCTTTGGCTGTACATAATTTATCTGGTTGCTCTGAGAAAATAATGTTAAAAAGCAACACATTTGCTATAATTTAATTATTTGCTTGCCTTCATTACATTTTCTTTGCGTTCTCAGTTTCGCCTCAACTTTCCAAATATTATACTGGCTTTTAATCAGTGCTGTATAATTTCTTCAGCAAAATTAGGTCCATGTACAAGGTGTTAGCATAACTTTCCTTTTACAGTTTAAATAAAATTTCAATAAAATTAAAAACTTAAAAGAATAAAAAAAAGAACCCTTTGACTGCTGTTGAGTAATTTTAAGCACAACAACATGATTAGATTTGCAATTTAGAAAGACAAGACCAAGGATACTGTAGAGGAGAGACTGGAAGAGCAAGATTCTGCATTCCCTCCCTAAGTGGTTCTATGCCTTTCCATGACTTTAAATAACATCTTTATGCTGATGGCTCACACATTTATATCTCCAGCCCCAACTCCTCTTCTGAGCTCCAGAGTGGCATATCCAACCTCCCAACTGACATCTCTACTTGGGTATCTCACAGGCACTCAAATTTAACGTGTCCAGAATAAAACTCTTGATTTCCACCCTTCCCCTAAACTACTCCTCTCCCAGTGTTTCCCATATTGGTAAAGAACACCACCGTAGCACCAGTTGTTCAAGCCAGAAATCTAAAAGTGTTCTTGATCCATCCTCCCGCATCCCCTGTATCCAATCAATTGACAATTTATACCTTTCAAATATGTCTCATATTCATTTAATTCTTCCTGTGTGGGCCATCTCATTGGTCAAACCACCATCATCTCTTGTCTGGACTATAGTTACAGCTTCCTAACAGTTCTGTCTTCTTCCACTCTTGCTTCTGTTGGGTAGGGGTTGGAGGAAGGGAGAAAATTTTCCTTCCTGTTGGCTTTATGTTTCCATTTTGAAGCACCTCCATTAGATGAACAGTTCTGGCCTTCTCAGTGATCTGAGTGGTGAGTTTGGAAGATGGGATGAGCATACATGGCTTAGCTACTTGCTTTCCTTCACATTGGGATCTGCTTGCCTCAGGGAGGCTGTATTAGTTTTCTATTGCTGTGGTAATAAATTACCACAAACTTAGTGGCTTAAAACAAGACACATTTATTATTTCACAGTTTCTGTGGGTCAGTAGTCCAGGCATGGCTTAACTGGGTCCTCTGCTGAAAGTGTCACAAAGATGCAATCAAGGTATTCCCAGGCTGCATTCTCATCTGAAGTCTGAAGAATCTGCTCACATGGTCATTCAGGTTGTTGGCAGAGTTCATTATATGACTGAAAGCCTTTTTTTTTTGGGGCTGGCAATTGACTGGAGGCTACCCTCAGGTCCTTGCCATGTGGGCTTGCTCCACATGGCTGCTTACTTCATCAAGCCAGCAGGGAGAATCTTTTGATCCAGCCTTCTATGACAGTGTCTTTTATAAGGTAATATAATCACCTACCTATTAGAATGTCTAAAATTAAAAAGACTGACCACACCAAGTACTGGTGAGGATATGGAGGAACTGGAACTCTCTTTTCACTGCTGATAAAATGTATAACTACTTTGGAAAAGAAGTTTGACAGTTTCTTAAAAAGATAAACATACCATATGAGCCATCCATTCCACTCCTAGCTATTTATCCAAGACAAAAGGAAGCATATGTTCATACAAATACTTGTACATAGATGTTCATGGCAGCTTTATTTTAAGAGCCAAAAAGGGAAACAATCCAAATGTCCATCAACAGGTAAATGATAAATTGTGGTATATCCATACAATAGAATACTACTTAGCACTGAAAAGGAATGAACTATCAATACTTACATGGATAAGCATGAATGCATCTCAAAATAATTATGCTGAGTAAAAGAAGCCAGGTTAAAAAAGAGTATACCCACTCCTCACTTATCGACATCGTTAGGTTCCAAAGACCAGGTTCTTATGCAAAAATCAGCAGTATGTGAAAATGGAGGATGACCACATCAGATCCCAAAATGGAGGATGACTACATCATTACATAACTGCCAGAAGACATCATTATGTAACTGCCAAACCACTGAGAATCATGGCCCAGCCAAGGTGACACATAACCTTAACCATCACAGCCAGCGTTACTCTCGCCTCACACCCGGCGTTCGTTATTGCCTGACGTACATCGTTAATGTGCAAAATAGTTAGATAGTAGATTTTTTACTATTGCAGTAAATCTGAAATGTCTGATAAGGAGATAGTCAATAATTGAGGAGTAGGTGTATATACCATATAATTCCATTTATATACAACTCTACAAAATGAAAACTAATGAATAGTGACAGAAAGCATATCAGAGATTGCCTGGAGAGATGGGTTGGGGAGGAATGGGGGGGGGGAGGGGATTACAAAGGGACATGAGGCAACTTTTGAGGATGGTGGATATGTTCACTATCCTGATTGTGGTGCTGGTTTCATGGTGTATGCATATGTTAAAACTTACGTAATTGTACACTTTAAATATATGTAATTTATTGTATGTCAGTTACACTTCATTAAAGCTGTTAAAAATAATCCTTCAATGGCTTTTCATTTTATTTTGAACAAAATGCAAGATCCAGACTCCTTACCATGCCTATAAATCTCTGCATTTTTGGTGTCAGCCTGCCTCTTTAACCTCTTCTACTTTTCTCTTCCCCTTGTTCTCTAAGCTCTAGTCACCTTTGTCTCATTTCAGTTCCTCAAGACCCTAGGGTCTAGGCATAGGTTTTGCCTCTACCTAGAATGTTCTCTTCCTCTTTACCTTTATTCCTTTTAGATGACTGCTTCCTTCTCATATTTCAGGTCTCAGCTTAAATGTCACCTTCACAGAAAGACTTCATTGACCACTCAATCTAGGTGAATCCCCTGTTATTCTCCCTCTTGAACTCTTCTGGTGTCCTTCATAGCACTTAGCACAAAATATAATTTTATATTTATTTGTTTACTTGTTTAGTTTTTTCTCTCTCCTACAAGTCTATGAGGTCTGTGAGGGCAAAGGCTGTGCCTGACACACAGCAGTTACTCTTCACATATTAGTTAAGTGAATGAAAAAATGAGGCAGGAACATCAATTCAAAGGCTTGTGTTTTCCAGATGAGAAATGACAAGATTCTGAAGCAAAACAGTAACAGTGGGGGTGGGAAGGAAGGGGTAGAGAGGAGAGATATTCTAAGAGTCAGAATCAATAGGACTCATAATAAAGAAGATAATGATAACCTCCAGTTTCTGAGTACAGATTAAGTTCTGGACATTGTGGTATATATCTCTGCTTTCTCCAATCTCCTTTTCTTTCCGGCAGAGCCCCGATTTTCATTGGGAATCCATTCCTCCCCCATTTTGATACCAGTGAACTTGACCTAAACTGGTCAATGTTTCATGGTCCCCCGGCCACAGTGATTGACTCAGGGTGGGGGTGTGTGACCTCTGCTTGTCAAAACAGAATGAATTTCAGGATTTCTGAAGGAAATGCAAAGACAAAGACCCTCTCATTTTTCTGTTATATTTGATGTATTTGATGGTAGCACAACTGACAGCCCTTCTGTAATGAGAAGTGGAAAGTAGGTCTGAGAATGCATCCAACACACAGAAGAGAAGGAGAGAGATCTGAGTCCTAGTGATGTCATCCAAGTTCCTAGATCAAGCTCTGTGTAAGCCCAGAACTACCTATGGCCATTCCAATTAATTTCCTTTCCACTAAAACGTTTTGGATCTTCTATCGCTTGCAGCTAAGAGTCTTCCCTGATGCCACTATGTTTGGGGGACCTCCTGGTCGAAGTGTCAGGTGACAGTTGGATACTGTATATGGGTCAGAAACTCTGGATAGCAGTCTGAGCTGGAGACATAGACTTAAGAGCCAACTGTGTGCAGGAAGAGTTGAAGCCAGTGAAGTGGATGAGATCACCTAGGAAGATGTGCGCACTGAGGAGAAAAGAGCCAAGGACAGGGTTTCTGAGGAGTATCAGCATTATGAGCTGCACAAGTATATTAGTTTCCTGTGGCTGCCATGACAAAGTACCACTAAGTGGGTGGCTTAAAACAACAGAAACTTATTCACAACTCTGGAGGCTAGAGGTCTAAAATCAAGACGTCTGTAGGGTTGGTTTCTTCTGGAGGCTCTGAGGGAGAAATCAACCCATGCCTCTCTTCTAGCTTCTCTTGGTTGCCGGTAATCCTTGGCTCTCCTTTGCTTGTAAACGCATCACTCCAATCTCTGCCTCTGTCTTCACATGGACGTCTTCACTGTGTGTGTCTCTGTGTCTTCTTTTTTTGTCTTATAAAAACACTCATCATTGCAGAAAGGGCCACATAAACCAGAGACTCCATTAGCCTGAGACCAGAAGAACTAGATGGTGCCCAGCTACCACCAATGACCACCCTGACAGGGAACAAAACAGAGATTCCCTGATGGAGAAGGAGAAAAATGAGGTGCAGAACTCAAATTCTAGTAAAAAGACCAGACTTAATGGTCTGGGTGAGACTGGAAAGACCCCAGAATACATGGTGCCCGGACTCTCCGTTAGCCCAGAACTAAAACCATTCCTGAAGCCAACTCTTCAGACAGAGATTAGACAGTACTATAAGACATAAAATGATACTCATGAAGAGAGTGCTTCTTAGTTCAAGTAGATACTTGAGACTAAATGGGCAGCTCCTGTCCGGAGGCGAGATGAGAAGGCAGAGAGGGTCAGGAGCTGGTTGAATGGACACAGGAAATCCGGGGTGGAAAGGAGAAGTGTGCTGTCAAAGTATGGGGAGAGCAGCTAGGGTCACATAGCAATGTGTGTATAAACTTTTGTAAGAGAAACTGACTTGAACTGTAAACTTTCACTTAAAGCACAATTAAAAAAAAAAAAAAAAAAACACTCGTCATTGGATTTAGGGTCCAACCTAATCCAGGATGATTTTATCTTAAGATCCTTACCTTAACTATATCTGCAAAAATCCTTATTCCAAATAAGGTAACATTCTGAAGTTCTGGGTGGATATATCTTTTGGGGGGGCCACCATTCAACCCACTACAATGAGTAAGAATATCCTGTGGAGGAGAATAAGAAGGGCCTGCCAGAGAGATAGGAGGAAAATTAGAGGGGTGAGGAGATTAGGGAAGTAAGGAGAGGAAAATGTTAAGAAGAAAGTTGAGAGCAACAGTCTTAGATGCTGTGGAGAGGTCAGGTGGGATAAGAGTGGAAAAGAGTTCATGTACTTGGCAACTAGGAGGTTACAAGTGATTTTGGCCGGGACAGTTTTAATGGAACGTGGGGGCAGAGAGTGAAGGTGAAGAAAGGCAATGCCGGCAATAAGTGTGACTTACTTTTGCAAAAAATATGATTGTGAAGGACAGAGGATAGTTAGAGAGGAATGCAGGAGTTGTTTCTGGTCACAAACCTTTGAAGTCTAACTCTCTGGGCTTCCCAGAGCTACTGTAAGTTACCTAATAATATCTGATAATGCATTTCTTTTTTAGTTAACTATTAGAGTAGTGTCTGTTGCCTCTAATTAAGAATCCTTGATAAGATAGTGAGCTTGAGGAAAGTAATGAAGGTCTGAAACAATTGTGGAGAAAAGGAGTTGTTAGTTGCTGTCAAATTGATTCTGACTCATGGCGACGCCATATGTTACAGAGTAGAACTACTCCATAGGGTTTTCCTGGCGATAATCTTAATGGAAGCAGGTCACCCGGCCTTTTCTTCCATGGTACTGGTGGGTGGGTTTGAACTTGCCAACCTTTAGGTTAGCAGTCGAGCACAAACTGTCTGTGCCGTCTAGGGACCTTGGAGAAAAGGAGAGGGCTATGAAAAAATATAATAATAATGGAAGATAATTGAGCGTGTCTTGTTGTTGAAGGGAAAAAGCCAGCAGAGGAAGGAATGTTGAAGATAAAGGGTTGAGAGGGAGTGATTGAAGAAACAATGGTCTCAAGGAGGAGTAGGGAGAAGATGGTATCCAGGGTGGAAATGGTGTGCTTGACCATCGAAATGTGGAGGGACACCACTTTCACTGAGCCCAGAGGGTAGACAGTAAAGATGGAAATGAAGGAAAGTAAATTGTATGGTGGTGGCAGGAGGTGGGTGGAGTAAATCAGTGCTGATGGCCTCTGTTTTCTCTGTTGGGGAGGAGGTGAGAGAAAGGTGATAACATGGAGGTGGAGTAGACATTTATCATATTATGGCTCCTGGGCTTCTTTGTTTTTCTTTCTTTCAATTCTAAAACAATCTTACACAGAAAAGTCTCAAGTACAGTACAAAGAACTTTTTTTTGTCTTAATTACTTGAGAATAAGTTACTAACAGGGTACCCCCATCACCCCTGAATACTTAGTGTGTATTTTCTAGAAACAAGAATATTTGCCCGCATCACCACAACAAAACCATCAAAATAAGGAAATTCAGGGAGATATATTGCTACCATTTAATCCTCAAACCCTCTTCAAGTTTCACCAGTTATTCCAGTCGTGTCCATTAGAGCAAAAAGATTCAGTCCAGGCTCACACATAGCATTATTTGTCATGCAGTGCTAGTTTCTTTTTATTGGGAATAATTATTCTTTGATTTGCGTGACTTTGACACTTCTGAAGGTTACAGACCAGTTATTTTGTAGAATTGTTCTTCAACTTGAGTTTGTCTGTTTTTTCTTCCTGATTAAATTCAAGTTATGCACCTTTGACACAGATATCACAGGGATGATGCTATGTTCTTCTCACTGCATCCTATCCAGTGGCACATAATTTCTATTTGTCCCCTTACTGATGATGTTAACTTTGATAATTAAGGTGATGTCTACCCAGCCCTCTCCACTATACAGTTACCCTTTTAAAAAAAAATTTAATTTTTTAAATTTAATTTTGAAACAATTTCAAATATACAGAAAAGCTGAGAATGCACAAAACCCTTTTCCTCTCTTGAACCATTTGAGAGCAAGTTGCTGACATGATGCTCTATCACCCTTGAATACTTAAGAGTTCTTTTTCCTACAAACCAGGACATTCTCTCCACAATCACAATAAAACCATCAAAACCAGGAAATTAACACTGATACTTTACTACCATCTGATCATCAAACCCCATTCAAGTTTCATCAATCGTCCCAAATATCCTTTACAGCAGAAGAAACCAGTTTAGAATCACGTGTTGCCCTCAGTTGTGTCTCTTTAGTCTCCTCTATCAGCTGCAGACCCTCAGTATTTCCTTGACTTTCATGACCTTGACACTTTCAAAGGTTACAGCCGGTTACTTTGTACAAAGCCCTTCATTTTAGGTTTGTCTCATGTTTTCCTAGGATTAGATCCAGGCTAAACATCTTTGGCAAGAATGTCACAGAAGTGATATAAACTTACTCTTTTTTCCTTTGTAACTAATGGGTACATTTTGAGGAGGTACTTGGGGACTACTAAACTTTTAATTAATTCATTTATTTATTTATATCAGTAGCGACTTATGCATTTCCATTTTATTCAAAGGGTTATAATATGTTACGACCATTATTTTCATGTTCAATTTTGTTTCCAGATTTGGCCAGTGTGAGCTCCTTCAAGCTGGCTTTTGTGTCTATTTGACATATCTCTAACATTGTTTGAGCACTTCCTTAATTTTTGATAAAACAAGATGTTTCAGGTTCATTTTGTACTTTCCCTGCCCCACTGATGGGATTAGCCATTTCTCTAGGAAGTCCTGGTTGCTTTTACTTGAGAGTGGTGTTTAGAAGTCATGATCTGGGCACTAGGTATGCTTATTACAATCGAAGGTGTTGCTGTTCTGGGTCCTCTCGCTCTGTGTATGTACGCACATTTACATTTGTATTTATTTCTACATCTATTTATACTGAAAACCGTGAATTCACACCAACACCTCCAATTCCAATCCAAAATCATAGTGTTCATTCTAGTTTTGTCCCTTTCCATATTTGTAACTCCCTTCTTCAACAGTGAGAAACCTAACTTCATTTTTCTTAATATTATTTTACTTATTTGATCAATTTCCTTATATGTAACCAATCTCCCATGGCCACCCCCCTCACCAGTAAGCATCCCCTCTTCACCCTCTTGGGCTCTGATAGCCAGTGCTGAGCACTGCAACAACCTTCTGCACAGATGCCCTCTTCACCCTTCCTGGGCTCCACATCTCCACATGCAGTCCCGTTACACTGATACTCTCCGGGTCTCTCTCAAGACCTGATACTCCTGTTGGCATAAACCCCCCGCCGGCCTGTGAGTAGCCTCCTTACTCCTCTGACACCCTGCCCTGTGTCACCTTTTTTATGACAGTGTCCTTATTCCATCCAGGCTTCAACACCCTGCATTGGTGCACGCCCTCCTCACCCCCTTGGCTCTGACACTCCTCTTGCATGGGCGCCCACTTTACTTACCCCACTCACGCTCCATTATCCTGTGCCACTCGCCCTCCCTTGGCGGGGCCCCCCTCACCCAACTCAGGCTCTGACAGCCTGCACTGGACCTCCTCCTCCTCCCCAACCTCACCTTCATCAGACTCCAACACCCCACTCTAGGACACCACAGCTACTTCCCCTCCCCCAATGCAGATGCCTAATTTGCTTGGCCCCATCTCATGGGTTCGGACGAAATTGTTCTGGCAGGAAAGAAAAGAGGAAGAGGAATAGAAGGAGGAAGAGGAATCCCTGATCAAAGTTTGGACAGCTTTTCTATCTTTGGAGAATTTCCCCCATCATGAGCCCTCTCTTTCCAAGGCAGAAGCCAGAAATCCAACTCCCTCTTTCAGTCTCCCTTGCGGCTAGGGTGCAGATACATGACTCCGCCAACCAGTGGGACCCAGAAACCTAAAACACCAGTTGCTGTTGAGTCGATTCTGACTTAAGGCGACCCCATTTGTTGCAGAGTAGAACTGCACTCCATAGGGTTTTCAAAGCTGTGACCTTTCAGAAGCAGTTTACCAGAACTTTCTTCCCATGTGCCTCTGGGTGGGTTTGAACGGCCAACGTTTCGGTTAGTAGTTGAGGGCTTAACCATTTTCGCCACTCAGGGACTCCTGCTGGACCTATATGAGGCTTTAATTCAGAAGTGAACAATAGGAACAAGCCGAAACTACCTTTTGAAGAGAGTGGTGGTGCAGGTTTTCACTTTTCAAGGAAAGTGTGGTGGAGCTTCTTGCATCAGGCCCTCAGTATCGTCAATGAGAGCTGCAGTGTGTGTGGTGAGTGGCAGGGACAGTGGTGTCTTCACAGGAACCCCTTGCAGAGTGGCTTGGGCATGTCCCTGACCGTGTAGCCTCTAAGCCTGACTCTCTAGCCCTTCTGGAGATTCTGTGAGTCATTCAGTGTTCTTTAATAACTCTTTCTGTTTAAACTAGTTAGAGTGGAGTCTGTTGTTTGCAACTAAGGATGCTGACTTTTGTCTCCCTTATGATGCCACTATAAATATTTGTTGATATGGTTGTTATTGTTAGGTGCCATCGAGTCGGTTCCAACTCACAGCTACCGTACGTACAACAGAACGAAACACTGCCTGGCCCTGCACCATCCTCACAATCATCGCTATGCTTGAGCCCATTGTTGCAGACACTGTGTCAATCCACCTTGTCGAGGGTCTTCCTCTTTTTTGCTGACCTTCTACTTTCCCAAGCATGATGTCCTTCTCCCTCCTGATAACATGTCCAAAGTACATGCGACGAAGTTTCACCATCTCGCTTCCAAGGAGCACTCTGGCTGTATTTCTACCAAGACAGACTTGTTCGTTCTTCTGGCAGTCCGTGGTATATTCAGTGTTCTTTGCCAACACCATAATTCAAAGACATCAGTTCTTCTTTGGTCTTCCTTATTCATTGTCCAGCTTTCGCATGCATATGAGGTGATTGAAAATATCATGGCTTGGGTCAGGTGCGCCTTAGTCCTCAAAGTGACATCTTTGCTTTTTAACACTTTAAAGAGGTCTTTTGCAGCAGATTTGCCCACTGCAACACGTCGTTTGATTTCCTAACAGCTGCTTCCATGAATGTTGACTGTGGATCCAAGTAAAATAAAGTCCTTGACAACGTCAATCTTTTCTCCATTTATCATGATGTTTATTGGTTCAGTTGTGAGGACTTTTGTTTTCTTCATATTGAGATGTAATCCATACTGAAGGCTGTAGTCTTTGATCTTCATCAGTAAGTGCTTCAAGTCCTCTTTGCTTTCAGCAAGCAAGGTTATGTCATCTGCATATCACAGGTTGTTAATGAGTCTTCCGCCAATCCTGATGCTACATTCTTCATACAGTCCGCCTTCTAGGATTACTTGCTCAGCATATAGATTGAATAAGTATGGTGAAAGGATATCCCTTTCCTCTGTATGAATGACTGCCTTTTGGTCTTTGTACAGATTCCTCATGAGTACGATTAAGTGCTCTCAAATTCACATTCTTCATAGTTAGTGCTATCCATAATTTGTTATGATCCACACAGTCGAATGCCTTTGCGTAGTCAGTAAAACACAGGTAAGCATCTTTCTGGCATTCTCTGCTTTCAGCCAAGATCCATCTGACATCAGCAATGATATCCCTTGTTCCATATCCTCTTTTGAATCTGGCTTGAATTTCTGGCTGTCCCCTGTCAATGTACTGCAGCAGTTGCAGCCTGAAACACTAGTAAACAATGTATCACAATTTATCTGTGTTTTAAAATCAGGAGTACATATCAGTATCACCAAGGAAGTTTTTTTGTTTGCTTGTTTGTTTGTTTCAAGTGACTGAGCATCTCCCAGGGAAATTCATATTTGGCAAGTTTGAGACGAGGCCTAGGAGGCCCCCTAATTAATTCTGATTTGCCACCTATGAATAAGAAGAGTTGAACTGATAGGTCTTGGCTCTCTGGTGCTGTCTATTTGACTGGATGAGTAAAACAGATACAGGTAACCAGCAGAAATGTAGGGAGGTCATGTGGGTAGTGGAAACAGCGCCATGCTAGGAGTCATAAAATCAGGCAAGACTGAGCAGCCCTCTAAGAACTTGGAGTTAAGGCTGCCCTTTGTTGTTGTTGGGTGCCATCATGTCAATTTTGACTCATGTGACCCGTGTGACAGAGTAGAACTACCCCATAACGTTTTCTTGGCTATAATCTTTATGGAAGCAGATCTGCAGCTCTTTCTCCTGTGGAGGTGCTGGGTGGGTTTGAACCACCAGGGCTCCTTAAGGTTGCCCTTAAAGACAAACTAATAAAAACCTTCAGTGGATGTGGTTTTATGTCTGTGGGAATAAACCAAAAAATTGTCTGTAATATGGGGTTGAAGAATTTGGAAACACTCAAACTCCAGTGGAGGTGTTATGGGAGGAATCTCAGGAAAATAGAACTAAAAAGTGACTGTAATTTAATGAGTAGTAATCTAATGACTGGCGCCTGGTGGTGCAGTGGTTAAGCGTTCGGCTGCTAACCAAAAGGTCAGCAGTTCAAATCCACCAGCCACTCCTTGGAAACTCTATCAGGCTGTTCTACTCTGTCCTATAGGGTCTCTATGAGTTGGAATCGACTCGATGGCAATGTGGTTTTTTTTTTGGAATCTAACGACTAGATTTTAATTAGTCGCATTATACCCATTTTAGAAAAAAATCTGTGTACTCTGAACAGGATTGGTCACAGCGGGCTACTTTTGGGTAGTCTCTGCACACCGTTTTCATTCAAATGTTGCACTGAAAAGCAATGTAAACCCAATTCCGAAAAACAACCTGAAAAGTGATGTAAATATTTCCTGCAATCCTTAAAAAAGAAAAGGAATTATTTTGCATAATATAGAGTAAAACATCCTAAATGTCCTTTTTGCCTAAGTATTTCCTACTCATCATGGCAGCTGTTCTTCAGAAAGCTCTCTTCCCTCTTTCCAGAATCCTCTATCCCACCTGGCTGCTTCTTTACTCCTGTCCATCTCATCCCCCTCCTCTTGCTCTGAGGGTCTCGCTTTTTTTCCCTGGTGCCATGCCTCTTGTAACATAAATTACTTGTAACATACATCTGATTAGCTTTTACCTTTTCCATTCCATCCATGTCCTAATCCAAAAATTAAAGTGTAGGGAAGTTGAGCAGGAAATCAGAGTTTTACTTAGAAAGCAGAGAGAGGGGATAAGACCGTGAATATATTAATATTTTTTTCCTGCCTAAAATACAAGGACTTTATTAGTTAAGGTTCTTTTGGTGTAAGTAACCAAAACCAACTCAAGCTAGTTTAAGTCAAAAGGAGAACTTATTGTACATATTCACAGAATCAAAAAAAGGAGTTGACAAATGAAATGTCTGAAAGAGTGAGATTCAGGGCAGCTCTGGGGGCTTCAGCATTAGCTCTGTGGGGGTCCTTCTTCTAGAATAAAAACCAGCTGCCATCAGGTTGATTCTGACTCATGATGAACCCATGTGTGTCAGAGTAGAACTGTGCTCCATAAATCATGGCTAATTTTTCAGAAATAGATCGCTAAGCCTTTCTTCCGAGGTGCCTCTGGGTGGACTTGAACCTTCAACTGTTAAGTTAGCAGCCAAGCACGTTAACCGTTTGCACTACCCAGGGACTCCTCCTCCTCTAGGATTGTTGTTAGTTGCTGTTGATTCTGACACATGGAGACCCCATGTATGCAGAGTAGACCTGCCCCATAGGGTTTTCAAGACAGTGACCCTTCAGAAGCAGATCACCAGACCACCAAGGCACCTCTGGGTGGGTTTGAATCACCAACCTTTTGACTAGTAGTCTAGCACTTAACCATTTGTGCCACCCAGGTTGCCTTAGGAGCGGCTCGTGGATTCGAACTGCCAACCTTTTGGTAAGCAGCTATTGCTGTCAACCACGGCGCCACCAGGGTTCCTCCTTTAGAATAGAGGTCTCAAATTTTTCCTTGTGACCCAGTGAGGAGGGGCAAAGACCTTGAAACCTTTAGTGATTCCCACTTTCCAGTGTATAAGTTTTACATGAATTATCACTGTACTAATAAAATTGTAAGGGGAATATGTACACATATGTATATATAGGGGCATGGATGATCCTTATTTGAACTATAATGCACACATTTTAAGGGTAATTATAGGCTCAAAAGATCACTACACACAACAACCATAACAAACTAAACTTATCATTATAAAGCTAAATGATCATGAAGCCAAATATACAGTAGTTTATAGTTAATGTAATTTATAATTAATGCTCAGTGTGACTAAGCTATCAAAATCCACAGTCAATTCAAAGCAACACTGCTGAAGCACTGACAATAGGATGGCATTACCCCAAATTGCAGGAATTCCAGCTATCTGTGGGTATGTGCACTGTGAGAGTGCAGTGTCATTGCCAGCCTCAGCACGGCGACAGCCTCCTTAGCAGGATACTAGATTAGAGTTCTCAGGACACTCATGTAACAATTGGTTTCTGAATCCTAAATTTTAGTAACTCATAAACAAAATAAACTGAAAAACCCAAACCTGTTGCTGTCGAGTCAATTCCGACTCATAGCAACCCTACAGGACAGAGTAGAACTGCCCCATAGTGTTTCCAAGGTTGTAATCTTTACAGAAGCAGATTGCCACATCTTTCTCCCCTGGAGCGGCTGGTGGGTTTGACCCTCCAAACTTTTGAGTTAGTAGCTGAGTGCGTAACCGCTGTGCCACCAGGGCTCCTTCACCAGAAAATAGAGATAAATAGCTGCCGTTTAGTTGACTTCGACTCATTCTGACCTTATGTACAACACAATGAAACATTGCCTGGTCCTGCATCATCCTCATTATCACCAGCGTGTTCAAGTCCATCATTCTGGCTATTGTGCCAGTCCATCTCCCCAAGGGTCTTCCTCTCCCTCTCTGGCCCTCTACTTCACCCAACATGACAATTGATCCCTTCTGGTGATGTATCCTAAGCAAGCGAGTCAGATGATCTGTTGTGATCTACAGGTCTTCACTGGCTAATTTTTGGAAGTACATCACCAGGCCTGCCTTTCTTCTAGTCTGTCTTAGGCTGGAAGCTCCGCTGAAACCTGTCCACCGTGGGTGACCCTGCTGGTATTTGAAGCTGGTGGCATAGCTTCCAGCTTCATAGCGACATGCAAATCACCACAGTATGACAAACAGGTGGTGGTTCTAGAAAAGCAGTCACTTATTATATATAAAAATCTACAGCACCGTGTGCCATTTACACAGAAGAATAGAAGCAATAACTTGCATTTTGGGTCAGTTTGAGGCTTTCCAGGGGGCTCCCATAGAGCTTTGGGAGTCTCAGCTCTGGAAATAATGTCATGAGCCTATCTTAACAACTCACAGCTCCTCATCTTTCTCCGATCAAAATCTCCAAATCCCAAGGCAGAAATTCTGATTAACCCAACTTGAGCCAGATGCCCACCCTGGACCAATCATCCATGTGGAAGGTAGTGGTGGACTTTTAAAAGAAAGGTGGATGAAGAGGGAAATTCCTGGAGAAGAGGGGTTCTAAGGATGATAGCATCCACTAAAACGATAACATCCACTAAAACAATAGCAACAGCAATAAGTACTGTATCAGGGTCGTAAAATTTACACCACACCTTGGACATCCAGAGGAAGCTGTAATCTTTATTTTGTCTCCAACCTCTAGGTAGCTGGAAAAAAAAAATCTACATTCAGTTCAATCCAAGGCAACGATGTAAGCTATTGTTGTTGGGTGCCATCAAGTCAATTTTAACTCAAAGGACACCATGTGACAGAGTAGAACTGCCCCATAGGGTTTTCTAGGCTGTGGTCTTTTTTTTTTTTTTTTAATTGTTGTGCTTTAAGTGGAAGTTTACAATTTAAGTTAGTCTCTCGTACAAAAATTAATACAAACATTGTTATGTGACCCTTGTTTCTCTCACTACACTGTGACAACACACTCCCCCTTTCCACCCCGGATTTCCCGTTGTCCATTCAACCAGCTCCTGACCGTCTCTGCCTTCTCATCTCACCTCTGGACAGGAGCTGCCCATTTAGTCTCATGTATGTACTTGAACTAAGAAGCACACTCTTCCCGAGTATTTTATGTTCCATAGTCCAGTCTAATCTTTGTCTGAAGAGTTGGCCTCGGGAGTGGTTTTAGTTTTGGGCTAACAGACAGTCTGGGACCATGTCTTCTGGGGTCCCTCCAGTCTCAATCAAACCATTAACTCTAGTCTTTTTACTAGAATTTGAGTTCTGCACCCTACTTTTCTCCTGCTCCATCAGAGACTCTCTGTTGTGTTTCCTGTTAGGGTGGTCATTGGTGGTAGCTGGGCACCATCTAGTTCTTCTGGTCTCAG
>NW_004444009.1:10005341-10040043 GCF_000243295.1 Trichechus manatus latirostris | reverse complement strand
TGGTTTAATCCAGTTGTGCTGACTTTCCCTGTAGTGTGTGCTGTCCTTCCCTTCACCTAAGATAATTCTTGTCTACTATCTAGTTAGTGAATACCTCTCCCCTCCCTCCCCACCCTTGTAGACATCAAAGAATGTTTTCTTCTGTGTTTAAACCTTTTCTTCAGTTCTTATAATAGTGGCCTTATACAATATTTGTCCTTTTGTGACTAAATTCACTCGGCATAATGCCTTCCAGATTCCTCCAAGTTATAAGACGTTTCATGGATTCATCGTTTTTCTTTATTGTTGCGTAGTATTCCATTGTGTGAATATACCAAAATTTGTTTATCCATTGATCTGTTGCTGGGCACCTAGGTTGTTTCCATCGTTTTGCTATCGTGAACAGTGCTGCAATGAACGTGCATATGCATATATCTATTAGTGTGATGGCTTTCAATTTCTCTAGGATATATTCCAAGGAGGGGAATTGCTGAATCATGTGGTACTTCTATTTCTAGCTTTTTAAGGAAGCATCTAGGCTGTAATCTTTACAGGAACAGATTGCCAGGTCTTTCTCCTGCAGTTCTGCTGGATGGGTTCTAACTGCAAAACTTCCTATTAGCAGCCAAGTGCTTAACCACTGTGCAACCAGGTCTCCTTAATATAAACTATACGTCTAGGTAATATTCACTTTCTCTGTGTTAAAATGCTTGGTCTCCCAGCCTTCTCAATCTTTCTCAATCTTCTGTTTGTTTGCCACCTCGCCTCCTCACCACCCCCTTGGTAGTTCCTGGTTCCTGGAGTCTCCGGGCTATATCTCTTCTCCCAAGTGCTGGTTACTGCTTGTACTTCTGAAGCCTGCAGCTAGTATGGTTTGTGATTTGGTGTCTTGTCCTAGTCAGGGCCCTGCGTTGCTCCCTGGCTAATTCAGTCACTCTGTAGGGTTCTTGGCAAGATGGAGATCCCTCTTAGTTTCTGGCTCCCCACCTCTGGTGGTCTGCTAACAGCCTTATTTATGTGGAGCTCCAAGAAGACTCTGGAACTGAGAGAGGCTTGGGAAAACACATTAGACCTTCACTGTGCCTGATATGGCTACTGGTCCCCCATATCTATGCTTCATCATTGAGGTCTCTCTGTCCTTAGTGTTGTCCCCTTATCTGGTTGTTTCAGAACTCAGTCCTCTGTGTGTGTGTGATGAAGTCAAGGATGGTTTCTTCCTTTCCTTTTCTTTCTCATCTGTTTCCCTTAATCCCTCAGAACTGAAAGGAAAGGCTCTCATCCGTTTCTCTGTGTCATACTCTCCTTCTACCACAGAGAGTGCTTCATGGCTTGGCACTCTAAGAGCTGGGTCCTCCAGATCTGGTTCTTGATACACTAAAGGGGAAGATGAAGGAATTTAAAAATGATACCCTGTGTTTATTAACATTTATTATGTCACAGACACTTTCTAGCTACTTCTAAGTGTTATAGTGCTTAGTATACAGAAGATGTTGAATAAATATTTGCTGAATTCTTGTTTTAGATGTACTCATTCATTAAATTCTCACAACAGTCCTCTGAGGTACATATTATTATCACTTTTATTTCACAGATAAGGATACTAAGTTATAGAAAAATTCAGTAACTGTCCAAGGTCAGTGGCAGAATCTAGATTCAAGCCCATGCGTTCTGCCTGAATCTGTTATTTTAGTTAATTGGCTCTTTTACCTCTCTCAGGGCAATAGCCTGGATCTTAAGATTAGAGTCTTTCTGAGAAATCTCATCTTAAATGTCAATAGCAGAATATTAACTCTTTTTTTTTTTTTGCTTTCTTCTGGAACAATATAATCTCTCCCCAGGCAGATGTGTGCTAAGAAAAAACCAGATACTCTGAAAGACAAAAGAGAAAAGTGCATTAACAATTTTTCAAAATACTACCCTCTTTACAATAATAACATTGACAAGGATAAATAATAATGGTATACTAGTCAGTTGCTGTCAAGTGGATTTTGTGTCATGGTGACCCATGTGTGAGAGCAGAACTGTGCTCCATGGGGTTTTCAATGGCTGGTTTTTCGGAAGTAGCTTACCAGATCTTTCTTTTGAGGTGCTCCGGGTGGATTAGAATTTACAAACTTTGGTTAGCAGCTGAGCACATTAACCGTTTGCACTGGGGATTCAATAATGCTATAGAAGCATGCAAATAGGAATGCCACAGGGGCAAACATGGATGGTGCCCATCTAAGCACTGTTGTAGGAGAGGCGTTCTTGGCCAGGCAGACTTGACTGCTAAGATCTTTCTGACAAGGCTACTTCTGTTTCTGTGAGCGGTCCTCAAGCTACTTAGCTGAAGGATATGTTCCAAGATGATGAAAATCTCTTACAGTTGCTAGAGGATTTACTGCTCTCAGATTTCTCACATATGGGGAGAAGAAGTATTGGTTAGGTAGACTCAAGACTCTCTGACCTGTTGGACTGTTATAAATTTTTATGGTAACTAAATAGACTAACATTTTGTAAGCTCGGGTAACTTGATCTTCCCCTGAGAGAGATCTCCTATTCAGCTCAGAAAAAGTCAAGTTTCTGAGCTGACAAGGCTGAGGACCATACGAGGGGGATGGTGAGTTAACCAAGGCCAATACCTCCTCATGGAACCCACCTGGGCATCCTGGCAGCCCCAGGGATCACTTCCTGTCTCTGTCTGAGTCTGGATTCCCCAGAAAGAAAAGCCTGAGACAAAGGCTTAAACAGGAGGATTTTATTGGACAGTTGGAACCAGAGAGCATGAGTGAGAGTCAGAGGGAGTGAGCAGGGACACAGAGAGAATGGATTCAAAGATGTATTATCAAGTGACTACTTACTGGTTGCTTGGTTGTGTGGGACTGCCTGAGAAGCCGCTTGACATGAACACAGAACTGTCTATCTGGGGAAAAGAACCAAACCAAAACAAACTCGTTGCCGTCCAGTTGATTCTGGCTCATAGCGACCCTACAGGATAGAATAGAACTGCCCCATAGGGTTTCCAAGGAGTGGCCGGTGGATTTGAACTGCCTACCTTTTTTTGGTTAGCAGCCTTATCTATTAACCACTGCGCCACCAGGGCTTTGGGGGAAAGAAAACGGGGAGCATTTATCCATCAGTTCCCTTTCTTCTTTGGACAAAGATTTGTCCCTCCACCAATTGGCCAAAGGTTAACTCCCCAGCATCCCCAGGTCCCCTCCATGTAGTCAGAGAAGCCCTGGTTGGGAATCAAGAAGTGCTGAGGTGATGGCCATCAGGCTTAACAGCATGAAGATGGTCTTAGCTCCCTGAGAACTGATCATGGCCTAAAAGACAGAGGTAAGTCTGAGAGTATCTGAAGAGGTACCTGAGAGATATGCACGTATACTGGGTTGAATAGTGTCCCCCTAAAATTCACCTAACAACAAAATTCATGTCCACCCAGAATGTATGAATGTGACCTTATTTGTAAATAAGATCTTTGCAGACATAATCAAGTTAAGATGAAGTCATAGTGGATTAGGGTGGGCCCTAAATTCAATACGATTGTTGTTGTTAGGTGCCATCAAGTTGGCTCCAACTCATGCGACCCTTTGTACGACAGAATGAAACACTGCCCAGTCCTGCACCATCCTCACAATAATTGCTATGCTTGAGCCCATGGTTGCAGCCACTGTGTCAATCCATCTTGTTGATGGTCTTATTTTTATCTGACCCTGTACTTTACCTAGCGTGATAGCTTTCTCCAGGGACTGGTCCCTCCTGATAATCAATATGATTAAAGTCCTTATAAGGAGAGGGAAATTTGGACATAGAGACACAGACACACAGGGGAAAAGGCCATGTGAAGATGGAGGCAGAGACTAGAGTGATGCATCTACAAGCCAAGGACTGCTGGCAACCACCAGAAACTGGGAGAGAGCCATTTCCCCCTCAGAGCCTTCGGAAGAAACTGACCCTGCTGACACCTTGATTTCCGACTTCTAGCCTCCAGAATTTTGAGAGAATAAATTTCTGTTGTTTTATGCCACCTTGTTTGTGGTACCTTGTTACAGCAGCCCTAGGAAATTAATACAGCATGTAATACCTACCTTCTTCAAATTGCCACATAACCAGCAGTAAGAGACTGGGCAGGTTGTTTCAACCCCCAGGGCTTTAGTTTCCTCATCTATAAAGGTGGGGCACGGGGGTGGTGAGGGAGTAGTAAATTCATATTTAAGGCCTCTTTTGGTTCTGACATTTTGCCTAGAACAAAATTTCCAAATGTGACCTAAGGAGAAAGGATGGGTCAGGAACCAAACTAACAAGTAGAAGAAGGCTTCCTGGGAAAGTGTGTCTTGAGAGTCAAGGTGAAGGAGATAGGTTGAGGGCAGAAGATGTGGGAAGGCTCAGAATGTGAGGGACAATGAAAACCCAATTTGAGTAGAACAGTAGGTGATTTGCAGCCTGAGCAGAGATGACAACTTTGAAAGGCCACTTAGTGGGGGTTCTGAAGACAGTGTGGTGTGATGGAAAGAGTGGGCAGGAGTCTGGGCATAGATCCCAGCTTTGCCACTCACCAGCTATGTGACCTTGAGCAAGTCATCAAGCTCCTCCAGGTCCCAGTTCTTCATCTGTAAGGTGAAGGAGGTATTTCAGGGCTCTTGGAGCCCTGGTGATGCAGTGGTTAGAGCTTGGCTGCTAACCAAAAGGTTGGCAGTTCGAATCCAGCGGTCACTCCTTGGAAACCCTATGGGGCAGTTCTACTCTGTCCTATGGGGTTGCTATGAGTCGGAATCAACTCAATGGCAATGAGTTTCGGAGGCTTGGGTGTTTACTAAGAGCAAGATGGACCAGAAGGAAAGGGACCTCACTAGGTGAAACTAGTGCTCAGCAGCTGACCCAGCAATGGGGGTGGAAATGGCTTATTCCTTTTCACAGGACAAGGAAAGAACATCCTTACTGATAGGGTGGGCAGATACTCAGTTTAAGGACCTCTGATGAAATAGTTTTTACAGGTAGTATAGAACCCTGAAGGGAAGCTGGAATAACAAACAGGTGGCACCAGAGAGGTGAGCCTGGTGTTAGCTGGATCCAGATATCTGGCTGGGGTCCAAGGTCTGAGTTCCATTCTGCCAAGAAGAGGACTTTAGTCAGTCCTTACAGGCGGCTACCATGGCAGCCATGTTAAGTGACTACCAAAGACTCAAGCTCTCCTTCCACAGCTTAGAGGTATCATTAGGATGTGGCTGTCTAGACGGGTACCATAGTTCCCTGTCCACTTACCTCTACCTCCAGCCAAAAGAATGTCAGAAGAAATGATGTGTGTCATTTCTGTGTTGAGAAGATGAATTATCAGCTGTGTTGTCCCCCACTCTCTTCCCCTTCCACAGCAATCTTGGAGGCTGTGTGCTAAAGGTGGCGGCATTACAAGGTGGAAGGAGCCTGGATCTCTGTGTCACTGCTTGGAAGAGAGTTTCCCAGAACATTCTCATTGGACTTTTCATGAGCAAGAAATAAACTTGTATACACTGTGTTAACCCACTCCGATTACGGGGTTATTGTTGTTGCAATTAATTTATTCTATCTAATACGACTATCTAGAAACTTCCAATGAGCCCCAGAGCAGAAGCTCAGTTATTGGGGGAACTGCAATTTGGGCAACCTAAGGATGAGGCTACTGCTAAGTCTTGGATGATATTTATTTAAAAATATTTATGGAGTGCCTACTACATGCCAGACCCTCTTCTAAGTTCTGGGGATGCAGTGCCAGGATGACAAAGTCCATGGTCTTGTGAGGCTTATGTGCCAGGTTGGGGAAACAGATAATAACTGACATGTTAAATGCATGACTTATAAGATCAAAACATAACCTACTTTTTATCTTCCATTGCCCACTGGACGTGTGTTCAGTGGTGGTGATCTTTCCCTGGCACTACAATGGAAATGTGGACAGATCTCCTAGTTTTTCTGCCCACTCATAGGTTATAGACAATCCTCTGGTCACTTTAAGTTGTAAAAACAGCCTCAATTAAACAACTAGCATGCCCGGTGCAAGATAATGATTAAATTGTTCAATTTCATTCAAAGGCTGAATTAGCTCCTCTGAGTTAAGGCCTGTAGTTAATGGCTTCTTAACTTCAGAGACCTGGGGACTCTGACCTGGTATTAGATGATACTAAATAATTATTGTTAATATGTTAAGTGTGATAATAGCATGTTATTCTTAGGTTAAAAGGAAATCTGTATTTGTTAGAGTTGCATACTGCAGAAGTGTTTATGGGTGATATATTATGATGTCTAGGATTTGCTTAAGATAGTCCAGAAAAAAATAACTGGGGCTTCATTATCACTCAAGTCTCTACTCTTGCGTATGTTTTAAAAAGTGCATATTACAAGTTAGAAAGAAAAGATTAATCTGGCTGTTGTGTACAGAATGGATTGCAGGAGCAAGAGTGGAAACAAAGAGACTAGTGAGGAGGCCTTTGCAGTAATCCAGAGAGGAAAGAGGTGATGGCAGTTTACAGAAAGGTGGAAGTACTGAGGGTGGAGATGGAAAGAAAGAGGGAGAGATTATATAGAGAGAGCTAACGGAGCTTGCAGATTGGATATGAGGGATGTGGTCCCAAGTAAGACTAACATGAAATTGACTAATATGTGGGAGCCTACTTTTCCACACCAGGGCGCACATCCTCAAATTAGTCCCCACCAGGTTAGTTAGCTAAGGCTCTTCAAATTATTTATATCTCAAGGTAAATTGATCCAGATTTCCAGGCTTGTCTTCTGAGGTGCCTCTGTGTGGGTTTGAACTGCCAACTTTTAGGTGAGTAGTCAAGTGCTTACCAACTTGCACCACCCAGGGACTCTCCTGTCAGCATTTAGGGAGCTTTAATTCAGCCACCTGTACTGGTCCCAGCAAAGGAATTCTCAGAGCCCTGGTGGTACAGTGGTTAAGAGCTCAGCTGCTAACCAAAAGATCAGCAGTTCAAATCCACAAGTCGTTCCTTAGAAACACTATGGGGGCGTTCTATTCTGTCCTATAGGGTCGCTATAAGTTGGAATCGACTCAATGGCAACAGGTTTGGTTTTCGGCTTTTTGAGATCTGCCCAGAGGCAAAGTCGTTAGTTGGTAGCTATCTGTTTCTGGTGCAGCTCTTTTCTTTTTCTTTCTGTGCAACTGGTGATACAAAGGGACACGTGCAGCTGTCACCGTGGATCTATCAGTGACTTGGATTTTCCAGATATAATCTTGTTTTATGGATTCGGGTCTCTTTTTCCCTGATTTTTTTCCCTACGTGTGAAGCATTTTTTGTTGTTGTTGCTAAAGTGCTCCAATGTCCTGGCACTAAAATATTAAGAAATCAACGACAATAACAACAAAGTGCCCATATTGATCATCAGGAAGGGAGGCTCTGAATGGTGCTGGAATACAGCTGGGACTGTGCCATGTGAGACGGGCAGACCTCACCCCTCAACTGACAGCAGCTGCTCAGCCCGTTCTGTATTCTATCATCCTTCCTGACCCTTGATTTCCTCCCTCTGGTTGGCTTATCTTGCCATGCTCTCCAGAAAATCCGGTCACCCTGTACCTAACTGTTCTCTGAACAATGATTTTTAGCAGCTTATTGAAGCTTGTTGTGTTGTATCTAATTCTTGTGTGGCTCAGTCATGTGTGCTGCCATTAGGGAACATCATAAATCATCACTTAAACCAAACCAAACCCGTTGCTGTTGAGCTGATTCCGACACATTCGTATAGGACAGAGTAGAACTACTGCCATAGGGTTTCTGAGGCTGTAATCTTTATGGAACCAGACTACCACGTCTTTCTCCCAGGAAACGGCTGGTGGGTTCGAACCACTGACATTTTGGTTAGCAGTTGAGGGCTTAACTATCAAAAAACCCGCCAAACTTGTTGTCGTAGAGTCTATTCTGACTCATAGTTACCCTTGTGGACAGAGTAGAACTGCCCCATACAGTTTCCAAGGAGTGCCTGGTGGATTTGAACTGCCAACCTTTTGGTTAGCTGCTATAGCTCTTAACCGCTACACCACCGGGGTTTCCTGCTTAACCCCCAGGGCTCCTTAATAAGGACCATCATAGTCACTGTAATGGTTGGAATGCAAAGTCACCCCCTCCTTTGTGCCCAAGCGGCAGCTGCAAGGTCCTGGAATAGGTCCCCCCACTGTCCTCCTAAAAGTTTCGTTATCTCCTGAGTTTAGGGTCTCATGTCTCACTATTCATAGCACATTTTCTTTAGAACATGCTCTTTCTTGTGCTTTCTCTGCTATCAGAGATTGGCACCTGCTCCCCAGCTGCCACTTACGGAATTCCCCAATAGGAACCAGCCCTAGCTACTTGCCTTGAATTATATTTTCTTCTTATATAATACCTTCTTCCCTAGTATTGCACCAGGTGCTGGTAATACCTTTTAGGGTTCTGTTAGGATATTACAATGAGATAAAACGTATGAATGTCCTTTACACAAAGTCTAGGAATCATTGTAATAACAAACAAGTGTCTATAAGTGGTGGGGAGCTGTATATACAGCAACAGGTAAATATGTCTGTTTTATTCAACAAACCTGTATCGAGTATGTTCCAAGCACAATGATAAATAGGACACAGTCCTTGCCTTTAAGAAGCTTAAAGTCTGGTATATACAGGTAAGAAAACAGGCACTTACAATACAGAATGATTGTTATGGATTGAATTGTGTCCCCCAAAAGTGTGTTAACTTGGCTAGGCCATGATTCCCAGTATTGTGTGGTTGTCCACCATTTTGTGTTCTGATGTAATTATCCTATGTGTTGTAAATTCTAACCTCTATGATGTTAATGAGGCAGGATAAGAGGCAGTTATGTTAATGCGGCAGAACTCAGCCTACAGGATTAGGTTGTATCTTGAGTCAGTCTCTTTTGAGATAGAGAGAAGCGAGCAGAGAGGAGGGGTACCTCCTACCAACAAGAAAGAAGAGCTGGGAATGAAGTTCATCTTTGGACCTGGGGTTCCTGCACTGAGAAGCTCCTGGACTAGGGGAAGATTGATGACAAAGACCATAATATTAACCATCACAAGTGGTAAGGCTGGAGAGGTAGGCAAGGCCAGATTCAGAAGGATTTTGAACATTTTGAAAGGTTTTAAGCAGAGAATGACATGATTGGATTTGTCTGCCATATGGGGAATGTTTGGAAGAAGGAAAGCCTGGATGATGGAAATCAGTTAGAAGGCTACTGAGATAAGCTAGTCAAGAAATTATATTACTGTGATCTAAGATAGTGCTGGAGAATTGAAGAGAGTGCATGGACTCAAGAGATATTTAGTAAGTAAAATCAATAAAATTTGATATTTAATTGAACATGAGGGATGAAGAAGAAAAGCCAAGGGTAACAACTCTCACTTCTAGCATGGAGAACTATACAGATGGTGGTGAGATCAGGACCATGGAAGGAGGAGAATGGTTGGGGTATAGAAATAATTTCAGTTTGGCTTGTAACTAATTTTCCAGATCTATGGATTCCTTTTAGAGATATCCATAGTACTTGGATATACCACTATTTATGTTTTATGATGCTTGACTGCTTACAACCCCAGGAAGGGACAGAATGATGGACTATATGATTATCACATGACTGCTGATGCTGACTAGATGTGAAATAGACGTCTGACACAAGGCGGTGAATATATTGGCTGGTCAGCGATTTTAATGTGTGGTCTGGTTCAAGCAAATGTATTATGCCAATCAGAGTCTGTCTCTGGAGAGTTTCAACCAAGCCAATGAGTATTGCCAATAAGTAACAGACATTGGCATTGGAAGATATTGTAGACTCAAGAGCGGTGGTAGCCACTGAGATGATACGTTATTTGCTGAGAGTGAAGTGAATCAGTCCCCCACTGTCTTCCTAAAAGGCCTGAAAAGAGAGGAGGATGGAATAAAAATAGTTTGATGAAGAACTAGGAGATCATGTTATAACCACCTATGAGAGAAAGACACACAGAGAGACAGAGACAGAGAAAGTGAAGATGTCTGGTTTCTTTTCCTAAAAATCTCAGTTCCAGTTCCCGTGAGCCATTTGCCATTGAGTCAGTTCCAATTCATGCCGACCCCATGTGTGTCAGAGTAAAACTGTGCTCATAAGGTTTTCAATGGCCAGTTTTTTTGGAGGTAGATCACCGGGTCTTTCTTCTTAGGCTCTTCTGGGTGGACCGTAAGTGCTAACCTTTTGGTTTGTAGCTAAGTGTGGTAACTATTTGCACCACCAAATGACTATATTATATGCTTATATTTAAATTTTTTTACTTTATTTATTTTGAGTGTGTAACCAGAAAAGCTTAATTAGAAGAAAAATTGGTACCAGGAGTGGGGTTTTAAGTCACAGAGCCTTAATGATGGTATCACTGGGATGAGATATAATTTAAAAAAATTCCTTTATAGCATGGGAAGCTTGCAGGCTGTGATTTTGACGGAAAAACAACTAATTAAGTAGTGAATACATTGCTATTCCTTGAAACCCAGGCCATGTGCATCCCAAAGTGGAGGCTCTAGGAGGCTTGATGCCTGAATGTAAAGATAATGAAGCAGATTTTTTATTGCTTATAACCTCAGATAAAGGCCAGGAGCAAAGAGATAGGTTTCTATCCAGAATTTCCAGACTATAAGCAAAAAAGAAAGGCACGGTGATTATGTAACTCTGGTGCAGAAAGCCCATTTTGCCTGTAACAGGAGCTCTCTAATTACTTAGAGCCAAATCCAGAAATGGATGGGTCTTGCCAATCTGTGGACTAGTCTTAATTTTCTGTCTCATTGAGTTTCCAGTGCCAAAATTAAGGCTTTGATTGACAAAGATGGATATTTAGACCATTGGAAAAGGATTATTTGGGAGGAGAATGTGTAACTGAGGAACATGACACCCCCACAAATTCCTCAAGGCATTTCTCACTCTGTCTTCCCCAGGAAATGAGGAGATCCTTCCCACTGAGGGGCAGCTCTCACAGCTAGGGCTGGAAGGTGGACAAGGAAAGCTAGATTAGGAAAGGCACACCTAGCACTGGGTGGCTACATTCCTTCTGTACCATTAAGAGAAGGACTGTCAGACTGAAGAAGTAAATCCTGGGCTCTAAACAATAAAAGATTTGTGGGCCTGGCCCTCAGGATTAGCTGCAGCTGTTAATAGTAGGCAGTCTCCCAATTGCATTGGCCTGTCCCCTCTTGCTTCACAATTTGCTATGTACTTGGATCAGGAACCACAGTACAGCCTTCTCCTAGAGGTCTCTTTCTTTCCTCTGTGTTTCTAAGTAAATGATTTTCTTTTTCTGTTGCTGCCTTGTTTTTTGTTCCATTGTTAAATGTTGGAGATATGTTGTTATTGTTAAGTGTTGTTGAGTCGACTCCGATTTATAGTAACTCCATGTGACAGAGTAGGAATGCCCTATAGGATTTTCTAGGCTGTATTCTTTACAGAAGCAGATCACCAGGTCTTTCTCCCACAGAGCCTCTAGGTGGGTTTGAACTGCGACCTTTCAGCTAGCAGCCAAGTGCTTATCAGTTGTTCCACCAGGGCTTCTTATTGGGAGTATGGCAGAGGCTAAATTTACCATTTAGTTCATAGATTGTAGGAAGGTAAGGAGTCATATTCAGACAGGATCTCACTGTCTGCTGGACAGGGAGAGGCCTATGCTCCAAAGTTGTCCCTGCAGCCAAGTTCCCTGCCCCTCAGGGCTGTGTTTGATGTCCCCAAATTTTACTACTTAGGGGTAGGGTGTGGGAAGGAATGGTAAATGGTATTTTGTGGGAAAAGGGTTACATGGCTGTCTTAGTTATTCAGTGCTGCTATAACAGAAATACCACAAATAGGTGGCTTTAATAAAGAGAAATTTATTTTCTCACAGTTTAGTCTAGAAGTCTGAATTTAGGATTCTTGCTGTAGGGGAAGGCTTTCTCTCTCTGTTGGCTTTGGAGGAAGGTCTTTTTCTCTTTTAGCTTCTGCTCCTGGGTGATCTTCATGTGGCTTGGCATCTCTCTTCCTCCATCTCTGCTTACTTGCTTGCTTGTTAAATCCCTTTTATATCTCAAAAGAGGTTGACTCAAGACACACCCTACACGAATCCTGCCTCATTAACATAACAGAGACAACCCACTCCCAAATGGGATTATAACCACAGGCATAGAGGTTAGAATTTATGACACATATTCTAGGGGGACACAAATTCAATCCATAACAATGATCAAATTACTTTGGGAAATGTTGGGTTAAACACAGAGAGACTTTATTATAGCATTTTACCGCTATTGTCAGTGCATCAAATTGTGTTAATGTGCAACTCCCAGAAGGGACTATTACGGGCAGAATTTCCCAAATCTACTTGATCACAGAACAACTTCCTAGTGTGCAGTGTTTTAAGCAGCACTGGGGAAGGGGAGAAAGATATTATGGAGGTGGGAGGCGGGAGGGAGGAGGCTTATGAGAACATCTCAAATCGGCCTCAAGGGGTAGCAGCCACCTACTCTATATTCCAGAGTAACTGGCCTTGACTGGAAATCTCAACTCCTAAGGAGTGCTTGCGTGTGTGTGTGTGTGTGTGTGTGTGTGTGTGTGTGTGTGTGTGTGTGTGAGAGAGAGAGAGAGAGAGAGAGAAAGAGAGAGAGCACATGTGTGTATTTGTGTGTGTGTGTGAGAAACCACGTGTTGTGTGTGTCCATGCACCCACACATGAAGGCACAATTCCTGACTGTCAGCTCAAAGGCAAGGACCAGATTGATTTTTATCACTTAACTCCTAAGGCCTCTCATCCCTTAACACTTGCTCAGGTGTCTTGGGGGACTCCCTGTTAAAGAAGGCATAGCCTACCTCACACTCCTCTAGTTGGTTGGAGGCTGGGAAAGGTTGGGTGTGGAGCTCATTATCATTCTTAAAAGTCTAGGAAGGAGAAAAGACAAGTTAAGAGGATACTGGTGTCCTTGCTCCTGGCCCAAACTCCTGGTGAGGGCAGGGGGCTTTCTCTCTTTGTCCCGACCAACACACTGAGGACATGTTGGAGGAGCCTTTGCAGTGAACTTCTCTCAAATTGACACCCTCTGTTTATTTTTTCACCCCTAATTACCCTCTCAACTCATGACGTGGTTTATTTTTAGAGGTTTCCCATCCGCCTCATTAACAGCTCGTAAAAGCTCCTGTCTCATATTTCTACCATTTATACCCTTAATTAAACACAGTGGCCTTTGTTATCAAAGAATACTGGCCTTGTTAGAATTTCAGTGGGATGACTCGCAGCTCTTGCCTGACTGATTTTTAAGTATTCCTTCCCCTTCCTCCAACCCTTTTGTCTGCTGTAGGGTCATAGGGTTGTCTAGAGCCCTGTCTCCCTAGGATTCTTTGTTCCTTTTTGGTTATTCTTTTCATTATCAAGAGGAAGATGGGTTGGGATTCTGGCTGCTCTATTTTGTGCTTTGGTTCTGTTTTGTTGATTTTTTTTGGCATCCTTGGCTGCTTCCTCCACCCCAACCCAGAGTTACCAGGGAGGAGGTTTGTTGTGGATTGAATTATATTCCCCAATAATGTGTATCAACTTAGCTAGGCCATAATTCCCAGTATTGTGTGGTTGTCCACCATTTTGTCATCTGATGTGATTATCCCATGTGTTGTAAATCCCAACCTCTATGATATTAATGAGGCAGGATTAGAGACAGTTATGTTAATGAGGCAGGACTCAATCTACAGGGTTAGGTTGTATCTTGAGTCAATCTCTTTGGAATATAAAAGAGAGAAGTGAGCAGAGAGGAGAGGGATCTCCTACCACCAAGAAAGAAGGGCCGGGAGCAGAGTGTGTCCCTTTGGACCAGGGGGTCCTGCGCTGAGAAGCTCCTAGACCAGGGGAAGATTGATGACAAGGACCTTCCCCCAGAGCTGACAGAGAGAGAAAGCCTTCTCCTGTAGCTGGCACCCAGAATCTGGATTTCTAGCCTCCTAGACTGTGAGAGAATAAATTTGTTTGTTAAAGCCATTCACTTGTGGTATTTCTGTTATAGCAGCACTAGATAACTAAGACAAGGTTGATTGGGACTTTTTAAAGCTTTGATATCCAATGTGGGAACAGAATAGCACTCCTTAACTAAATGCAGACCAGGACTCAGATCCCTGATCTTACACCTCCTGGTCCTCCCACCTCATCAGAAAGTGCTGCCTAATTACCTTTTCCTGCTGGCCCAGTTTATATTCAAGCCTTCGTAGTGAGACTGGCCAAAATATTGAAAGAATCCATCATCGGAGGCACTAGACATCAGGTACCCACCACTCCCCGCCCCAGCAGAGGGAGAAGGCTGCCTAGGGGCAGAAGCAGCTCTTTCAGTCTGGTGACATTCGGTGTCATGGGCCCAGGCTTTTAGAGGAGAAAGGAAGAGACAAGGTCTGTTGTTGTTGTGTGCCATCAAGTCGACTCCCACTCATAGCTATCCTATGGAACAGAGTAGAACTATCTCATGAGGTTTCCTAGGCTATAATCTTTACAGAAGGAGATCTCCAGGCCTTTTCTCCTGTGAAGGTGCTGATGGGTTTGAACTGACAACCTTCTGGTTAACAGCCAATGGCTTAACCACTGAGACAACAGGGCTCCTCCCCAAATGGCCCTGGGCAGTGTTTAGGGGACCAGTGGGGTGACCTGCATTTTGGCCAGGGCAAGGCAATCAGTCAGTGGTCTGTCCATTGTGGCCTGGGACCAATCTGCCTTGTGGAATCCACAGTCTCCCTAGAAAGCGATAAACCTGTTGTCTGTGCTGGCTGTCCATTCTGGTCCTACGTGGCCACTCTAGACTATAGAGACAGTGGAAGCATTTTATAGAAACTTCCAAAGATGTATTCTCTTTAGCCTATTTCTCCCTGTGCTCTGTGGATGGTGTAGGGAAGTTGTGGGTCATTGTGATGCTGTTGATTTTAACCTATAGGAGAAGTCATCTACTCATTCATTCACATTTCAACTTATTGAGCAAACATTTATCAAGCACCCAGTATATGCCAGACACGATGCAAAGTACAGTGGGTACATCAGCTCTCAGGTGGCCTCTACTCTGGTTGGGGAGCCCCTAACTATAATGTGCAGAAGCCATAAATTTTGATCTAGAACATGCAGAACTCAGGGAAGATGGAGGAAGGACATTTGATCTAGAGCATAAAGGACGAGAAGGGTTTCGTGGGGCCAAGGAGGGATGGAAGGACATTCCAGGACAAGGGAACAGCATAGCAAAGTCACAGGGAGGTGGAAATGCATGCGTGCTTAGGAAATGTAGTCTGTGTGGACAGAGGATGTGAAAATGTGGAGCCAGACAGCAGCAGGATTTGAATGCCACAGGAAGGAAACTGAAGGAATGAGGGGCTCTAGGAGAAGTGGTATTAGACCTTTGTTTCAGAAAGATAGCTAACTGGATCCATACGAAGGTAGATTGGCAGTGAGTCTCCACCTTTCTCTACCAGGAAATCCCTTTCATTAATTTATCCTCACAGACGTCACAGTTTGACTTTGGCCGTCTAACAAATTACGTTTATTACTAGCTCATGAGGCTTTATTGAGGTGAATGCACAATTTCCAGTAGTTCTTTTAAATACTAAAGACCCCTAGAGAGTGCCAATCTGGGAACCAAGGGGTATGAGAAGTAAGAGAGCAGTCATCTGGGCCAGAAATGATGAGTCCTGAATTAAGGACTAATTGTTCCAATTAGTCCCAATCCTGTATACTCTACTGCCTAACATTTTCCTGTATTGGTCCCTCAGAGCCTGGGCAATGCTTGTTGACTATAAGAAGAAAAAGATTGGGTTAGGAAGAGGGGTGGGTGGAGGGCTCAGGAAAGGTGCCCAGGGCAGCACTCCATGCTGTCTCCTGTCCCTGCTTGTCCCCAGCCTGCAGTTTAGGAGACGAGATGACAGGGATGAGACATTCTGTGGGTGGAATGGACAAAACTTGGTGACTGATTAGATGTGGGGGCCAAGGAGAGGGAGGAATCAAAGGTGATTCAGAAGCTCTGGGTCTGGCGACAAGAACATTAATGGTACCATAGCCAAGAGAGGGGACTCAGGAGGACTAATGGTCTGGAGGGAGGAGAGTCAGTGAAGAGTGGGATGCACTGAGTTTGAGGTCCCTGTAACCATCTACAAGAATCCCTGGGTGGTGCAAATGATTAACATACTTGGCTGCTAACAAAAAGATTGGGGTTCTAGTCCACCCAGAGGGACCTTGGAAGAAAGGCCTGGGATCTACTTCCAAAAAATCAGCCATTGAAAACCTTATGGAGCACAGTTCTACTCTGACACACATGGGGTTGCCATGAGTTGGAGTTGACTTGATGGCAGCTGGTTTGGTCTTTTTGATAGCTGTCTTAGTTATCTAGTGCTGCTATAACAGAAATATCACAAGTGGATAGCTTTAACAAACAAATTTATTTTCTCACAGTTTAGGAGGCTAGAAGTCCAAATTCAGGGTGCTGACTCTAAGGGAAGGCTTTCTCTCTGTTGGCTCTGGAGGAAAGTCCTTGTCTCTTCAGCTTCTGTTTGCTGGTTCCTTGGAGATCTCCGTGTGTCTTGGCATCTAACTTCCCCCATCTCTGCTCACTCGCTTGCTTGTTTAATCTCTTTTATATCTCAAAAGAGATTGACTCAAGACACGCCCTATAGTAATCCTGCCTCATGAATGTAACAAAGACAACCCATTCCCAAATGGGACTATAACAACAGGAATAAACCCATTGCTGTCGAGTTGATTCCATCTCATAATGAGTGACCCTCCAGGACAGTATAGAACTATCCCATAGGATTTCCAAGGAGTGGCTGGTGGATTTGAACTGCCAACTTTTTGGTTAGCAGCCAAGCTCTTAACTGCTACGCCACCAGGGCTCCACAGGCATAGAGGTTAGGATTTACAACACATATTTTGGGGGGACACAATTCAATCCATAAGGGTAGCCATCTACTTGGTGCTCTCCCATAGGATGGGAGAGAGGTTGTTGCTTTGGACATCTCAAGACAGTTTCTCACAGGCAGAGAAACCGAGGCTCACTTAACCTCCCATCCTCAGACTCCGTGGATAGGACTAGTGGATAAGACTGGCACCCTCCCAGGTATCTACCTTCTCTCTTCTTACCTACTGTTCCAATTAGTCCCAATCCTGTATACTCTACTGCCTAACATTTTCCTGTATTGGTCCCTCAGAGCCTGGGCAATGCTTGTTGACTATAAGAAGAAAAAGATTGGGTTAGGAAGAGGGGTGGGTGGAGGGCTCAGGAAAGGTGCCCAGGGCAGCACTCCATGCTGTCTCCTGTCCCTGCTTGTCCCCAGCCTGCAGTCTGCCAGGTTGAGAGCAGATGCTCTCAGTCATGATCAACCTGTCTGTGTCTGCTGTTGCTCTGTGGAGACAGAGGCAGGGATGTGGTAATGGGAAGCAGATGGCTCATCCTGCTGTAGTGGGGACTGAACTGCAATAGCATTGGTTGGGGGTGACCTTCAGGGCACTGAGCAGAGTTTCCAGAATGGGTGCCTTTGCTGCTAACACCCCTCCCATTCAAGTCAACAGTGTGCTGCTTGCAGAGCTGCCAGGTGATGCCCTGGTATTCTCTGGGGGGATAATCCCACCCTAACGCTGTCTATGGAGTCCCTGTGTGGTGCAGATGTTTGACACATTCAGCTACTAACTGAAAGGTTGAAGGTTCAAGTCCACCCAGAGCATCCTTGGAAGACAGCCTTGGTAATCTACTTCCAAAAAAATCAGACATTGAAAATTCTGTGGAGCACAGTTCTACTCTGACACACATGAGGTTGTCATGAGTCAGAGTCCACTCAACAGCAACTGGGTTATTTTTTATTTAAGACTATCTATGAACAGACCAGGGTAGACAATTCCTGCCATGCGGAATTCAGAACACAATCACTCCGTGATCTGAAATCATGTCAGGGTCTTCTTTACTTAGGAACAATTGTCCCACCAAAGTCCAAAAACCAAACTAGTTGCCATCAAGTTGATTCTAACTCATGGTGACACCATGTGTGCAAAGTGGAAATGTGCTCCGTTGGGTTTTCAATTGCTGATGTTTTAGAAGTAGATTACCAGGCCTTTCTTCCGAGGTACCTCTGGTGGATTCAAACTGCCAAACTTTCAGCACTTAACCGTTTGAATCACCCAGGAACTCTCCCACCAAGATAAAGGCTCGGTAAAGTGAAATCTCTAATTCTGGGTTCAGATGTTTTCAGTGTGTGGACCTGGACTTGACCATGCATCAGAATCATCTGCCAGCTTGTTAAAACACAGACTCTTGTAGTCCAACCCAGATCTAGTGCATCAGAATCTCTGCAGGTAGGAATTTACATTTTCGACAAGCTTTCCAGGTGGTTTGAATGCACAGTAAAGTTTGAGAGCCACTATGGGAGATGGCCCTCACCAATATGCTTGGTTCTCTAGAGACTGCTTTCTGAATCCGATGTTTGGTATTGGTGAACCTGGGCTCTTGCCTCTGGTCTTGGCTCCTGTGTCCTCCTTATCCCTGGCAGTAGGTGGCACCCTTTCTGGCTGACTCACAATGATGGCCATCTGTATACGCAGGACACTGGAAGGGAGCCAGACAGTAAAAAGACCCCAACCCTGATCACTGGGGGAAGACACAGAGTATATGCATGAAAAGAAAAATAACAAGACAAGGCAGCACACTCCAGCATCTAATCAGGAAGTGTGCCCTAGCAGCTGGCTTCAGGAATGCGGGGAGGGTGATTCCTCTCCCCCGTAGGGATCTGTGAAGGCTTTTCCAGGGGGAGAGGCTTGAGTCAGGCCCTTGAGAATGGATGGAATTTAGGTTTTCCAGGGGGCGGGGAGAGCATCCTGAAGGTAGAGAATCAGCATAAGCAAAGCAAGGTGGGAAAACTGGCGGTGCATTTGGCAATAGTAATTGGGGTGGGGATGTAGGGGAGAGTCAAGTACTGGGGTGTCTTGAATGCTAAATTAATGCATAGCCAGTTTCGTATGAGGGAAAATTCTTGGTAATTTTTAAAGTTCTATGAAAACATTCATTATTCTTTTACCCCCCGTGGGCAAAAGGAGAGTCAGTAAAAATGAGTAATGGTGGGATATTAAAACAAAACAAACCCGTTGCCATTGAGTCAATTCTGACTCATAGAGACCCTATAGGACAGAACAGAACTGCTCTATGAGGTTTTTAGGAGCCCTGGTGGTGCAGTAGTTAAGCATTCTGCTGCTAACCAAGGGGGCAGCAGTTCAAATCCACCAGCCACTCTTGGAAACCCTATAGGGCAGTTCTACTCTGTCCTATAGGGTTGCTATGATTTGGAATCGACTCGATTGCAATGGGTTTGGTTTTTTTGGTTTATAGGGTTTCCAAGGAGCAGCTGGTGGATTTGAACTGCTGACCTGTTGGTTAGCAGCTGAGCTCTTAACCAAAGGTATTAGGCTGATAAAACTAACAGCGAAGTGGAGAACAGCTTTTTAGTGGTTACAAAGTAGTTGTCCAGGGGCCAAGTCTGATTAATTTGTCCAGCACAGTTTTTTTTTTTAATTTTAATTTGAATATTTTAAAATTTTTTCAACGTTTTACAGGTGTATAGTTTATTGAAATCAATTACAATAATTAACTGTGCAACCCTACCCTTAATCAATGCAATTTTTTGAATGTCTTTAGATAGTTTACATCTCCAGTTCCCATAATCTGCGCTCTACCCTTGTTTTACCGTCTCACGTTTATGCTTCCTGCCTGGCCTCTGAAGGTATTAGAATTTTCAACCTCTGGGTTGACACAGAGAAAGGTGAGAAGCAGATATTCCAAGCAGGGGAGAATACAGCAATAGTCCAGAAGGAAAACGGGCGGTGCAAATGGTTAAGTGCTCAGTGACTAGCCAGAAGTTTGGTGGTTCGAATCCACCCAGAGGTGCCTCAGAAGAAAGCCCTGGTGATCTACTTCTGGAAAATCAGCCATTGAAAACCCTATGGAACACAGTTCTACTCTGACACACATGGGGTTGCCATGAGTGGGAACTGACTAGATGGCAACTGGTTTGGTTTTTTTGTTTTGTTTTAGACAAAGAAAGGAATGGTTATGTAAGAAAGAAGAAGACAAAACAAAAGAAGGATAAATAAATGTGACATATTGACTGAGGGGAAGAGAGGATTCAGAGAGTAAGCCCGTCGAGCAATACCACTGAAGCTCACAGATGGCTGAGGGAGCTGGCTCTGAGAGAATACCACTTTTGGATGTGTTGGGTTTAGTTTGCCACAGGACGTCGAAGGGCCTTGCCTGCCAGCAGTTGGCAATTTGGGCCTGGTGCACAGGAGAGTAATGGCAGCTGGTGGTGTGAACCAGCATCAGCACGGAGGTGGGGGGTGATGTGGTGCTGATGGTGGTGGGTGAGATTGTCCAGGAGAGGATGGAAAATTGGGGAGAGGCCAAAGGATGGGTGTGGAGGCCTTCTCGCTTCTAGGAGCATGCGTATAAGAGTTGGGGTGCAGCAAAAGTGGATCCAGCGAAGGAGACTAGAGTCACATTAGGAGAGAACTGCAGGAGACCCTCCAGAAACCATGAAGAAAATGGACTGGGAACTCATAGTTTAATAAGCCATAGGCTTTGGGTACTGGTGACAAGGCTGGGTGGTGGTGGTGCGGGGGAGGTTGGCGAATGTTCATGTGGTTTGGCTCCGCTCCCTAAGTAGGGGTACACTTGGGTGGTGGAGCTCCTGTGGAGCTTCACCAGAAGGACTGGCACAGGGCTCTCTGCAAAAGCTGGCTATGAATTGGACAGTGGGAGGATGACCTCCCTTGTGACATGTCACTTTGTGCTCAATAAGCAACTGTGCTTGGACAAGGCTGAGCTGCTAACACTTCTCCTGAGCTGACTTGCCCTGCCCCTCTCCCCAGGCATCCCAGAACATCATGGTCCTTCTCAGCAACTCAAGCCAATGGCTACACTTGGGTAAATGAGCTGGAGCTGCTGGAACTTTTAAGCCTGCCTCAGCGACTTAAACATCCATGTTTGTCGAACACAAGCTAGCTTTCCATTTGGGCATTAGCTGTTCCTCGACACCCCATAAAGTTGAAGAGACTAGCCACTGAGTTGTGGTTTAAAGTGGGGAAGCTCACGTTAGGGGGTAGGGATTGGAGTTCAGGATGAAAATTGTTCTGGTGCTGCTTGGCTTCACATTATTCCCAGAAGTGAAAATCCAGCTGGTTTGTTCCCCCATTTGGTCTCTGAAACAGTATCTGGTATTTATAGAGGGCTGAACCAAGGGCCAATCAGCTCAGACTGAAAATGCCTGAGGCCAGAGTTCTCTGGAGCAACTATCTCTTGGCTTTTTTCTCTCTGGAGTTCAGCTAAGGTTTTCTCTGGAAAACTTTCAAGCTCTGAGAAGTTTGAAGAGGTACCAATGGGGAATCGACACGAAAACACACTGACTGTCTTTCTCTTGGCGTGGTCGCCTTGCTATACTTGATGGCAAGAAGGTGGTTGAAGGACAAGGAGAATAGATCAGCGGGGAAGGCGGAAGCAGCAGCTGCAGCGTTTGGGGTCTCTGAGGGGGATGGGCAGGCAGGCCAGGAGGCCCATTGTCTCCTGTTCATGCAGCCTCTAGCACCTCCTGCTTTGGAAATCATGTGCTTGTGCTAACCCACTGGGTAGAAACCAGAATTGGTTGTTGTTAGCACAAGCCTGCCAGCTGCAAGGAAAAGGAATTGTGAGATATTTGACATTTAAAAAGACAGCTGGAATGAGTGAGATATCGACTGACACATTCATGAAATGTCACCACTTTTGTTTCTCTTCAACGTTCAGTGCTTAAGTTATTCTAAATTAATTACACAGCTACTTGATTTATTCCTTACATTCTCCTCTCTACTCCCTCCCATCCTCTCCAGGCTTAAGAACAGCTTCTTCCCTTTGTTCTTGAGAGTCACTCCAGCGTGAAATGTGAGCTGGGGCCTTCCAGGAAAGAGGAGCCGTCTGGGCAGCAGTATTGCAATACATTGTCAGGGTGCAGGTCAGAAGCTGAGTCTGACCACAACCTTCAAAGCTATTGTTCTTGTGAGTTGCTGCGGAGTTGATGCCAACTCATGGCGACCCTGTGTGTGCAGAGTAGAGCTGCCCCATAGGATTTTCAAGGCCTGTCTTCTGCGGCATTTCTGGGTAGGTTCAAACTGTCAACCTTTCAGCTAGCAGTTGAGCACTTAACTGTTTGCGCCACCCAGAGACTCCTATCAAGGCTATTAAAAAAAAAAAAGCCAAACCTGTTGCCATCAAGTCAACTCTGACTCATAGTGACCCTATAGGACAGAATAGAACTGCCCCAGAACTGCTCCATAGGATTTCCAAGGAGAGGCTGGTAGATTCGAACTGCTGACCTTTTGGTTAGCAGCTGAGCTCTTAACCACTGTGCCACCAGGGCTCCATCAAAGCTAGTATGTCCCTGTTTTAAGGATGAGGGAAAGGAGGTTCAGAGAGGTGAAGTGATCTGCCCAGGATGGACCAGGGAAGCATGGGGAGCCAGGGCATAAACCCAGCTCTTCTGGCTCCCAGCTCTTGGGTTTACCAAATGTGTTGGTGTTGAAGAAATGAATCTATCCCCATGTGGCAAATCTGGCAGGAAACAGTATCACAGGCCAGGCAACCACTGGGGTTATATAAGCTGGAAAATACAATCCCACCCCCCAGCCTTGTTGCCAGGGAGAGATAGACCAGCCAGGAGCATCAGAGCAGCTGCCAGTTAGAATCCAGGAGGGACGTGAGGAAACTCTCTGCATGTTAAGTCAGGCATATTGGGATCATTGGGAAAAGAAAGTTCTTGGTAATTTAAGGAAGACAGTATCTGAAGCTTGTCTGTCTCTTTGATTTCACAATCCATTTTAACCGCAGTGTATCATTGTCAGTAATTTCTCCAGGGAGATGAAGGACCGCGGTACAAAGGGCCATAACCCTTTCAGCTGTGATTAGCAAGTCCTCTGTCATTACAGGGGCTCGCATTTCCAAAAAACACTTAGAATTTCTAGCCACATGTTTTCATTCCTTATTGCCCTAGCCTAAAGAGTCCCCACAAACGTGGCTCAGTCATAGCCTGCAAGGTGAAGTGGCAGAGAAAAGAAATGCCACATGTCTCAGGAAAGCCTGGGGCGCCTGCCCACGTTGGTGCTCCGTGTCTCAGGATAATCCCTGATGTGTCACCAAACTTCCCCAATCTGTGCAGGAAAAAAAGAGCCACCTCAGGGAAAAGAGTCACAGTCCTTCCACCCGGGTCTCCAGTACTAATTTACTGTGAGTTAGTCCTCAGCTGCGATCCCTGCAGGAGGAGGGAAAGAGACGCAAGGAGAAAGCCAAACCAGCCTGTGTGAGTTCCTGAGTTTGCAGGGTTCCTCTGAACCCTCTGAACTCTTATCTCTGCCCCGCCCCCTGGCAGCCCATCATCACGTTTCCTTTTCCATTAAGTCTAATGGCACAGGCTTTGTTCGAAGCTGCATGTTGGAAAGTGGTGAGCCCTCCAGCCTGCACTGAGCTCACCACTGGCTTTCCAGTAGAGCTACTCAGTTCCACCAAGACCTCCGCTCTTCCTTGCATTGTCCATCATAGGACATGTTTCTGGGGTGACTGGCTGGGGTCGAGTGCAACAGGTGGACTCCATACTTTTTAGCTCTTCCTGGAGGAGTAACTCTGAAGTGAGGGAATCAGATTAGGATATAAGACCAATGGCTCACAAAAAGCCCATTGCAGGACCCTCTTTGGAGAGGGAGGGGATCGGGGTCTTAGAGGGCACATTTAGGGGTGCACCGTGAAGGGTGTATGCATAGATGGGCGGGCTAGGTAACCCTTCTCTAGGATGCCTAAATCTCTGACATATCTCTGGCATTGTCCTTATCACATTATAATTTTCTACTTATATGTCTGTCTTCTCTTCCTCCTCCTTGAAAGAGCTGTTATTAGAAGTCACTTTAGCATGGTAGGTGACTGTGTGAGCTCTGAGATCAAATTACCTGTCTTCAGGTGTGTGGCCTTAGGCAAGTTTCTTAACCTCTTGAATTAAATGAGATAATGCATGTAAAACACTTAGAACTGTGCCTGGTGTAAACTGCTTAGTATATGCTAGTTATTATTATTAATTTGTGTATCCTCAGCCCTGGTATACACTAGGTGCTCAATACACATTTATTGAATGAATGAATGAATGTGTACTCAGGAAAAGAGAGGAGCTTGCATTTATGGGAATAAGTCCAGTTGAAGTTCTTGAGTGTTCTGGGGCTGAGGTAGGGTAGGAGAGAGAAGCTGGCTGGCAGGGTTGAGTTTTGTGGGTAGGTTGGGAGTTGGCCAGGGAATTTGCAGTTGTGAGAGATGACTTCCATAGGAGGTTGGTGAAAGTTGAGTTTAGCATAAAACAGCTGGTTGGCTAGCTTTGACCTCTACAGCTGTGCTTGGTCCTACACTAAGGATCACTAATCAAAAAAAAAAAAAAACCCAAAAAAACAAAAACCAAACCCATTGCCATCGAGTCAACTCCGACTCATAGTGACCCAATAGGACAGAGTAGAATTGCCCCATAGGGTTTCCAAGGAGTGGCTGGTGGAGTCAAACTGCTGACCTTCTGGTTAGCAGCCAAGCTCTTAACCAGTACACCACCAGGGCTCCAAGTATCACTAATATGTGTTTATCAGTAGGGCCTCCAGAGATAAGGATGGATTTGTGGACAGAATGTTAGCAAATGGCACCTTGTGGGGTGAGTATAGTGTCCTCAAGAGTTCGGTCCCTGCAAACGTAGCTGCAAATAGTCTTTTGTAAATCAAGTTATATTGCAGCACCTTGTATTAGCTTGTTATGAAAAATCATTTGATGGAGCCCTTGATTGATTTGTTTTTGTTCATCAGCATTTTTATCGATCAGCTTTGCTTGGACACATCTCCATTATTATTCACATCACTTTCTTTTTCCTGACCTCTAAATGTTGATGGTTCTTGAAGAGCCTCTCTTTGAGACTCTCCTTGCCTACTTATACTCGCTTAGCAGTGTCAGCCTCCTGTCTTCATGTCTCATTTTTGCGTGCGAGCTTTCTATAAATTAACGTCTCCCGCCTGACCTCTCTGCCAAGCTGCAGCTTGAACTGCAGCTGTCTGACAGACGTCTCTCCAGCATCTCAGACTCAGTTTGTCCCAAACTGGAGTCACCGTTTTTCCTTGTTATGCTGAGTTCCTGATTTCTATGGAAGGTTCCTTGAGTTAAAACATACAATATTTTTGAATACTCTTTCCTTCTTCCTGCCTTCCAGGTCTCATCAGATGTCAGCCCCCTCCCTCTGTAATCACTACACCTTCTACAGGTGTCCTTGTCTCTGTGTACCTGTGCCTGGCTCAGGCCTTCATCCCCTCTTTGTTTTTTAAATTTTTATTGTGATGAAATATGTATAACAAAAACACTTCCATTTCAACCATTTTTACATGTACGATTCAGTGACACTAATTAATTACATTCACCATGTTGTACAACCATCACCAGTATCCTTTTGCAAATTTTTCATCACCCTTAACAGAAACTCAGTACCCCTTACTTCTGCTCCCTATTCCCCGCTCCCACCCACCTCTGGTAACCACTAATAAATGTTGGTCTCTATGCATTTGAGTATTCTGGATATTTTATACAAGTGGGATCATACAATATTTGTCCTTTTGTGTCTAGCTTATTTCACTCAGCATTGTTTTCAAGGTTCATCCAAGTTGTAGCGTGTATCAGAACTTCATTTCTTTTTATGGCTTAATATTCAATATTCCATTGTATGGATATGCCACATTTTGTTTATCCATCTGTTGATGGACATGTGGGTTATTTCCACCTTTTGGCTGTTGTAAATAGGGCTGCAATGAACACTGGGGTACAAATATCTGTTTGAGTCCCTGCTTTCAATTCTTATGAGTATCCAAGAGTGGAATTGCTGGGTCATATGGTAATTCTATGTTGTTTTTTTTTTTGTTTATTTGAGGAACTACCAAACTAATTTTCACAGCAGCTGTACCCCTGGACACATGGTAGGATTGCATTTCGTGAGCAGCTGGTGGATTCAAACTGCTGACCTTTGGTTAGCAGCCAAGGTCTTAACCACTGTGCCACCGGAGCTCCCTTATGTGTGGGGAGGACATGTATTTCTGTGCAATGCATAGTGAAGGAGAGTAACGTGTGTTACTTCCAGGCCAGAGCATTTATGCCAGTATGAGACCCTTCGGAGTGCTCTTTCCCTCCCCCACCACCCTGGGCATGGCAACTAGCCATTTGAAATGTTGGCTGCTCTCATCTTGAGTCCCTCTGCTAACCTGTGATGGACACCTCGCATGAATGAGAAGAAGCCCTTGTTCTCAGCTGCTGAAGTCTAAGGTCGTTATTGCAACATAACCCAGCCCATCCTGACAGACACTTATCTACCCTGATGGCTCATCAGCTCCAGCTATGACCAGCACACCCTGAATCCTGCTGGCTGATCAGTGCCCTCATGGAAGGTTCTCGCATGGGGAAGCTGCATCTTTAGGCAGGAGAGTGCTTCTCTCAACAGTTCAGTTCCCTGGCCTCTCACTGTGGAGTGTCAGTAATTTAGATGCAGATGTGCAGGAATGGATGGTACCTTCCACTCTCCTCTCTGTGGGTTGCCTTCTAAATTAATTAAAAGCTGAGGGTGAGTAGACAGAATATTCTATTAAATTAGAATGCTCTTTTTTTTTTTATTTTCCAGTTTGCGATAGGATTTTCCTATCCCTTTGCCAAGTTTTGTTTTACAAGAGTTAACAGGATTCCTCTCCTGGTGTGTAAGAGTATCATACTTTCCAGACACGAGTGTGTGTGACCCACTTCCCCAGAGAAACTTCAGCATCTGGAGGGGCTGCTGGTTGAGCTGAACAGCTGAGGAGACAGCCGAGCCCCCCGCATACCGACTGCTCGGTGAGCCACGAGCCTGACAAAACACAGTAGATTCCCAGCCATATGGGGCATGCAGATGTTCCTTGGACAGAATAAAAAAATCAACAAGCCCTTCTGCTGAACCTCTGATTGAAGGGAAGTGGTTATCTGTGTGAGAATCAAAGATTAAAAATAAAAGCTTTGCAGTGTCCTGTGCTGGTGTTCACAGCTAAACCTCAGGAACATAAAATGACAAGAGAAATGGGCCAGAGACAGAGATTTAATTGAATAAAAACTCCAGGCTGTGACAGGGGTGCAAAGACACGAAGCAGTAATTAACAACATAATTTTTTAAATGACGATGTATTTAATTACCATCCTGGGTAAGCAGGGTGTGAGGAAGGCATCTTTCAGCCCAGAAACAGCTGAGTAAAGAAGGAGGGGACTTTGCTTTTTTTTAAAATCTACGTGCAAATAGCCCTGGTTATTGTGTCTTCAGCAAAGCTCACAACCACCTAAGAGATTTCTCCGGCCGAGGAAGCCAGCAAATGAATCAACTTTGTATTTCATTTTATTCTCATCTGTGAGGGAGAGATATTGGGCTAGATAATGAAGTTGGCAGACATTCAGGTTTCATTCGTGCTGCAGGCTGAGAACGAGATCCCCCTGAGGGTTCTGGGGGTGAGGCTCTGGGAACTAAAAGCCTCTCAGGGGTGGGCTTCCAAGCCTGTAGGAATTTACTGAGACTTCCGGAGCTGGAATGGTAGCCATTGGTTAGGTGGTGTAGGGGCTGACCATAATCTTCTCAGAAAAATGATTTTCTGAAACCACTTGGGCTGCTCACTCTTGTGAGATAGCTGCTTGAGTATAAGAGGAATATCTGAGATCAGTAACTATCCTCTGATTCACACTGATAGCACTCCTTTCTCCAGAAGGTTTGGATCCTCACCTTTGAATCCTCACCTGCCTAAGGGTTTAAAGATGACAGTTGGACATGCATTTTGAGCTTGCTTCTAGAAGGATCTCCTCACTAATTTCTGGCTCCTTGTGACTCAGGAAACTCAGTCGTCCCTTTCATAGTTGCAAGGCCCACAGTGTCTGCTCACTGATTGAGGTGGCTATCTTGATGGAGTCAGTCCAGAGTCAAGAAACAGAATGAAGTTTATCGTCTGCTGGGAGCCTTGTCATGACCTTGGGTTTTTTTCTCATTCTCAAAGGAGCCTACAGCTTCAGGACAGCCTGACTAGGAGGCCTTCAGGAGAAAATTTATGTTCACATCAGTGACACATTAGCCCCTAGCTTAAGGCTCAGTACAGGGTGAAGTTTGTGTTTATCTACACTTAATTTTCTAAGCCGCGAATGTCTTTTTCCACAATGCCCCTTTAGTGCATGTCCTTTCTGGTCATTTTAGGGGCTAGAAGATACTACTTAAAGTTATATCAGCAGAGAAACTTGATAATTTGGCTTAAAATGAGGATTACTTTATTGAGTTGCTGGTCCTATATCATCTGACATATATAAAGAATAAGACACGAGGTTGGTGAATAGCGTTTAGGTTCTTGACCTTCCATTGTTGAAAGTAGGGGTTCTTCAGCACACTTGCCTCGTGTAAGTCATACACACAGCTCTGGAAACTGGCCTTGCTGAGTCACAAGTTAAAGTGGAAACTCACCTCCACGTGTTTACCAGGGCTATACAAAGTAAGATGAGCAAATCAACCTAGTTATCGGGTATAGAGGGGAAGGCCACTATCAAGTCAACAGAAATATGCTATTACAATACAGAATAGTTTAAACTTTTTTTTCCTAAACTGAATTTGACCTAAAGTAGAGATCTAAAGGAAAAAGAAAACCCTCACTAACACTGAAACAAACAACACTGAAATACTTAGTAATTTATAGAACTAAAGTTTAAGATGAATATTCCAGAGTTTATTTCCAGAGTCAATAGGGCTGAAATAGGCCTGGTTTCAATCAAGAAGATACTCTTCTGACCAAGAGGGCCCCCATGGTTACTTGGATTACAGAACTATTCATTCAGAAAGGAACATTTTATCTAGGTTTTTCTTTGATCTGTTTAGGCATTTTAAACAGTTGCTCTGATTTTATGGAATTATAAAGCTATGTATAATGCAGAAACCATTCTGGAACATATGTGCCTCTTTTTCTTTACAATGAAGGTTACTTTTGAGAACAAAGATCCTGTTTTCAAACAAATGTGATCATTAACTGTGGAGCATCAGAAAACATATGGCATGTCTAGTTTCTGCAGAATCATTCCTAAAGAAAATGACTAAGTTCCCATGAGGAATCAATAGTTTCAATTCATGAGGAAAGCAAAGGAGGAGGAAGAGCAAGGAACCCTGCACAACCAGCTGAAGGTTCACAAACACCTCAGAGTTCTAATTTCAATATGGCACCAGGAGTCCACATCTTGGTTGATATCACACCAGTGAAGAGCTTCAAAGAGTCGTATTTAGCCTCACAAAGGCTCTTGGATTTGCACCATTTCCTCAGGACACTGAAAATGCAGCCATAGCTCCATCCCGCTTCCTTCTTCTTCATGGTCGGGAAGCTCGGTGGAGACACAAAATTTCAGAAACGTGATCCACCTCCCCAGAAAAGACTGCTATTTTACATTGTATTTTATAGAACCAACCACTGGGCTCTCTGCCCTTTATTTTCCCCTACTTTTTTATCTTCTTTTCTTGACAGAAGATCCATACAAAGTGAAAACCACAAAGACATCACCTTGGGAGACAGAAAAGACTAAGACAGATCTGACCACACAACAAGTATCTCGACCTTAACCTACACAGGAGCAGTTAAGACTCTGGAGTGAGACACTCGCTGCCGCTACTACTGCACGACACTGTGTTTAGACTGTTGAACAAGTGCGAAAAGAACATTGCCGAGTCCCAATCGTGTCGCTTGGCCATGCTGCTCATGGTGTCGGAGGTGGTTTCGGAGATGTGCACGAGCTCTCGCTGTTGAAGCTGGCAGCTCGGCCCTGCCACTGCGGGGAGGAAGAAAAGGCGGTCATTGATGGCCAAAGGGATTTCTACTGCAGCTTCCAAAACTTATCTGGCCCATGCATTGAATTCACCTCTCCCAGCTTCTCATAAGCTTTCTTGTGTTTTGCTGTCAGCCATGCAAAAACATAAGAAAATAGCTTTAGAGTTTCCAGTTTGAAATACCTGATTTTTAAAAAAGACCTACTACGGGGGTAATTAAAGCTTCCTTCACTGTATGCAGCATTTGTGTTTGTGTGTGTTAATAAGGTGCTAAAACTGGACCATCTCTGAGTGCTTCAGCCATTTCTCACACTGAAAACCAGATTACGTTAGCAGCAAAAGAGGCAGTCTGCAGAGTGTGCCCTTTCTGCCAAGAACCTGCGATCATGAATTATTAGCAATTTTTCTGGGAGCTGTTAGTACAGCTAAAAACTTGATGTTGTTTTAGCTCTGGACTCTCTTCTTCAGTCTTAATGCTTCCTGTGGGCCTTTGCACCCCACTTGTGAAGAGGTAGGAGATACTAGGAGGTGGCAGCCCCTTCCCCTCTCTGGCGCCTCCAACCCCATTTTTCCCCCCTGATCTCCTATCTCACAGACTGCCTCCTCTCACCCACCTCTAACCCCTCTGGGAAAGTGGGTGATGTAATGAGGCATCATGGAGTGAAGGAGGGAACTGAGAATGGATGGACTTGCACCTTGAGCAACTCAACCCTTCTTTAAACTGAAAGCCAGTCATGGCTACGCCATATCTTCTGGGCAAGCATCTGACCCAGGGAGTATTCTTGACCTGTCTAAGGTTGTATAACTTCAAAGCGAGTCAGTGTCCACTGCTCATCTCATGCTTTTCATGGGCTGAGACCAGTGCCCTCCCAGGTACCCACAGGACAGGGCACCAGAGAGACAGATGAGGTAGGCGATCAAGATGGCCTTCCTGAGCCTTAAGTGCAGCCCTTTCTGTTTCTCCTGTGCTTAGGGGCCTCCACTGTGGGCGATGGGGCTGAGGAGAAGCTGCAACAATGTATTTGTGCACGGAGGTGGGACGGGGGAAGGTGCAGTTCTTCCCTCAACACAGCCACATCTAGGTAGTGCTGAGCCACCTAAGGAAAAGACCATTTGCCACCCAGCATTACCTATGGAATAGATGGGAAACCCACAAAGCTGGGTAGAGACCCAGACCTACTGAACTAGTTTGATGCTCCCATTCTAAGGAGAGCTCCTGTTATCCTTCCCTGGACTCTTTAGTACTCCTTGTATAGGCCACCTGAAGATCTATCAGGTATTGATGACCACCATTATGTGACCTGACTGACTAAGCACTGGCCAGTTGCATTTGAGTCGACTCCGACTCACGGTGACCCCATGTGTTTCGGAGTACAACTGTTCTCCGTAGGGTTTTCAGTGACTGATTTTTGGAAGTAGATCACCAGGGCTTTCTTCCAAGGCCCCTCTGGGTGGACTCGAACCTCCAACCTTTCAGTTAGCAGCTGAGCATGTTAGCCATTTGCATCACCCAGGGACTTCTTATGTGACCTAAAAAAAACCAAACAAACTGACTCATAGTGACCCTATAGGACAGAGTAGAACCACCCCATAGGGTTTCCAAGGAGCAGCTGGTAGGTTTGAACTGGTGACGTTTTAATTAGCAGCCATAGCTCTTAACCACTATGCCATCAGGGCTCTGAGCAATCTTAGCATGCCGGAGCTGGAGGCAGGCCTGGGAGATCATCCAGCTGAACCCTATTGTTCTTGCAGATGAGAAAAGAAAAACACAGAGTAGTCAAGACACAGCTAGTCAGGGGCAGAGTCAGGACCTGAAACTAGATCTCGTAACCTTCCATTCTGTGCTCTTTCCACTCCATTCTGCTGCTACCTTAGCATGTGGCCACACTGGGGGAAGAAAGGGACACAGAATGTAAGAAGAAACCTAACCTCTTTGGGTCCATACCAGGTACTTACTCCTAACTCCGGGTGGCAGTCTCTCTGCTTGCAGCATCCACGTGAATGAAATCACAACCGAGGGTTTCCCTGGTGAAATATTTTAGATAAATAAATGCCTGGTTGCTGAATTCATTGTGACTTCTGACTCAAGTGTTTCTTAACCAGAAGGTGACACAAGACGATTACTAATGCTTTCATTTAACAGATACTCATTTTAGGAGTTGTACTTTTTCTCTTACAACCTTTAATGTTGGTGCAAGGTACATCGTAATTACTGGCTTGTCCCCTGGATAAGCATGCCACTTAAGCAGCCTGATTGATATGCCAGGTCAGAGAAGAGGAAATGAAATGGCTACACAGGCTATCTTTTTTTTTTCTTTATGTAACAGACCAAATAGTAGTCACACGAAGCTTAATTGTTTATCTGGGACGAATGAAGCTCCCCTGCTGGTCCCCACTTTTTCCTATGAAGATAAACAAAGGGAGGAGATGGGGTTCATCATGGACAATGGGAAGGTGAATGATTCCAGGATGATTGTTGTCATGAGGGCTCTGAAAGAGCAGAGAACTGGTCCCCAGCATGCAGGGGACTATTGTTCCAGGGTGGCTGTGTTCCAGTCAGGTTTTTTGTTGCTCTGAAATGGGTCACGTTCCAACAGAGATCTAAAATCTCTGGCAGACGATCCAAACTTGGCCTTCCTTAATAAAACAGCTTGGAGAAGGTCGCTGGTCAACCTGGGCTCTGTGTGTGGCAATGCCAGTGACAAGCAGCACAGGGCAGGGGTGCCGAGAGGGGAGGGGGCTGCAGCCCCTGCTGGGAGAAGGGCACCTGCTACGGCTTAATTAAGTTTTATTCATGAGAACAACCCAAGCAGGGAAAAATGTCTTTTTAGTTCATTTGTTCCCCTCAACTTTATTTTAAACCCAAAACAAGCAAGCAAGTAGGGTGCCCTCTGTTCTCATTAATAAAAAAGAAATGATCACAGCAGTTGAAACTCCTCTAAGAAACCAAAACCCCTTGCCACTGAGTCTATTCCAATTCATAGCAACTCTGTAGGACAAAGCAGAGCTGCCCCATAGGGTTTCCAAGGCTGTAATCTTTATGGAAGCAGATTGCCACATCTTTCTCCCCCAGAGCAGCTGGTGGGTTTGAACCACCAACCTTTTGTTTAGCAGCCGAGAGCTTTAACCACTGTGCCGCTAGGGCTCCTCCTCTAAGAAAGGTTCAATATAAGTACAGAGAGCTGTACAGATATGATGCCATTTATCTTCCAGGGAGCTGGAGAATAAGATTTCTGTATTATACAAGTGAGAGAAACAAGTTCCAGGAGCAAGGCTCTTGCTCATTGTCCAGAACAGGGCTGAAAACAAGGCAGACGTGGGGCTCTAAGGAAGATGGATGTATGTGCAAATACCATGCATCCCATAAACACAAAGAGTGCTGACTTAATATTAGCCTGGCGAGATTTAAATGCATTTTTATAAAGATACTTGAACTGTGGGTGCTAAAGGTGTAGGCAAAAATTTATATAAATTTGAGCTGGTGAAATCCTAATTTGCCAAGGCAAATGTCGTTTTTGGCTTCTTGATACAGAAAAATGATTCGCTGAGCAGAAAATGGTAGGGTAGTGAGTAGGGAAGGATGGTCTCAGGAGCCTGGTGTAGGAGGTCAAGAAGAAAGTAAGCCCAAAGGATATGAATCAATTTATTCTCTTTTCGTTTTTCATATACTGTTACTTTCTCTTTGCTGTCTCATCAAGTATCCATATCCAAAGGCTTGGTTCTACTTTATCTTCCTTTCTTTTGTAGTCTGGACTAGTGAGTTAGAGTTCTCAAAGAAACAGGACTTGAAATCAATTATTTGGCTTAATTAGGTTATATTCATTATGAAAGAAAGTGATTCTGGGGCCAAGTCTCAACATCTCCCTGCTACCCAGCACCCTCACCCCCCACTCCAGCTGCTGCTCTGGTGGTTATTTCCAGTTTGCCATGGACAGGCCCAGCCTAGCAACAGGAGTAGGTTCTTACAGATTCCAGATTAGAAAGGCAGTCACAGTGCAAGACGCTGGCTCATGGGCCCAGTCGTCATTTAGGTCAGAGATTTATAGAAAAGCAGAGATGGGAGGGGCCTTAGGGATCATCTCCTCACCTACTCCCTCATTTTGCCAATGAAGAAACTGAAGACCAGAGTGGACCAGAGTGCCCCATAGCCCACCAGAGGTTCAGCCAGCCTCTTAGCTTCCATTCCATGCCTGTGCCCCTAAACCATCCTAAACAGTTTAGTGTGTTTATCCTACTCTTAATATATCCAAAGGACTAAAAAAAGAGGGGTAGAGGAAGAGGGGGAAGAGGGGGGCACACAGCACCCACCCTGGGTTGAGTCTACCCTATGGTCAGTGAGAGGTCAGATGTTGGCTCTGGGTCATCTGAGTCCTGCCCAGTAGCTGCCTCCTGGGTGGTACTTCACCCACACTCTGCAGAAAGGCCTTCTAGAAAAGAGACTTTCCCACATGCGGGCAGAGGCTCCCTTGAGGGAGCCAGCCAGAGATCTGAGATTGGTCTCACGCATTAAAGCCCCACAGCTATGGTAAAATCAAGGCAACCACTGGCAGAAATGTGAGGCGCAGATTGAGAGGAACTTTGCATCTATGCTTTACTCCTTGAGGCTGGCCTCAAAGGTAGTAGTGTAAGAGGGTTTTGCAAAGCACATGCATACCTAGGTGGTAAAACAATTAGCCTGGCTCTCCCCTAAGCGCCTCTCTCTCCCACAAGATTCTACATGTCCAATCCTCTCAGCTCTCATTGTCTCCTGAGACACCTCCCACTGCTGGAAACAGGTAGAAATGGACTTGTCCACCTGAGGAGGAAGGAGCTGCAGGTCCTCTGGGTTTACTGCCCACACTTTTTTGCATCACAGAGTGTGGGGAGGGGA
>NW_004444009.1:10001253-10003791 GCF_000243295.1 Trichechus manatus latirostris | reverse complement strand
TTCACCCAGCACCTACTATGCCCAAGAACTTGTGCTAAAAATCCTGGATTGAGGCTTTACTGCATGGTTTGTTTCTCTTTTACCTAAAGGGACAACTGGAGAGAAGAACCCGTTGGGGCTGGAATAGTTGGAAAATATTCTTTAGCTGGCCTTGATGGAAGAGCAGGATTTGAATAAGTGGAGGCCAGGAAGTGTATCTGAGGAAGGGAAGTCAAGCTGGGTGGATATGCTGGGTCCAGATTATGGAAGAAGGCTTTGAGAGTCTGGGGGAAGTACCTGGACAACAGTAGCCAATGATGGTTCTTGAGAAGGGCAGGGCCAGGAAGATCATGGTCTTTTGATGTGCCCTTAGTACATGGCTGGATTGAGGCAGGGAGTTACTGGAGGTAGGGGTCAGCTAGAGGACCGCATGACCATCCCAGAGTGAGAATAGCAGCAGCAGCAGAAATGGGGAAGATAGTGAGCTATTTTAAAGGACAGATGATAGGACTCATGGGAACCCTGGTAGCATAGCTGTTAACAGCTACAGCTGCTAACCAAAGGTCAGCACTTTGACTCCATCAGGCACTCCTTGGAAACTCTATGGGGCAGTTCTACCCTGTCCTATAGGGTCACTATGAGTCGGAATTGACTTGACGGCAATGGGTTTATAGGACTTACTGTCAGATGGAGGGACGGGAATAGTTGGCAGTGAATCCGTGGAGACTGGTGGGTGGAGCTGATGGAAGTGGGTCAGCTGGGAAGGGAAGCTTGAGCCCTCTGCTTAGGGGCTATCCATGCTCTTCCTCAAACTCCTGTGTCCTTGGGTATAGCCACACTTGAGGCCAATGTGAGCCTGAGCCCTGAACCACAGGTCCAAAGTCAAGGAGCCCTGTGCTGTGTTGGAGTGGGAGTGGGGTTGGGGGGAGGGAATCATGCCCCTCTGGGACCCATACGCACCGATCATAATCCATAACTGAGATGAGCAGGCTGACTTGATCCATGTTCTCCGGGGGAATATCAAAGATGATGGCCTCATTGTAGACAGGATTGAGAGTGTTCTTCTTTATGGTTGTTTTCTTCTTCTTTAGCCTCCGCCCATCACAAAGCAGGGACACTTTGACATATGGATCTGGGCCAATGGGGCAGTGGAAAGGGAAGGGAGTGTGTTAAACAGATGTTCTTGAGCATCATTTGCAACAGAGGGATTGAAGCCCTGGGCCTACTGCTGCTCGTCAGATGGTATCAGTGGGTTGTTAAAATAATTAAACCACCTTGTATTTATGTAGCACACCTGTCTCTGAGGACAGTTGGTGCTTAATAAACACAGAGTCTTTAGCTACCTCAGTATTCTTGGGAGAGTGCTTAATGGGCTTTCACTAATGGGGAAGCTGGCCCCAAATCACACAGGACACCTGCCCATGGGCATGCAGTTCACAGCCCTAAATCTTGTCCCCACGATGGCCAGCTGGCTCCAGAGGGTGGTGAAGCTGAACAAAGGCACTCTGTTTCTTTCACCTGTTGGAGTCCTTTTTCTCTGGGGGTCTTGTCAGCATTATTAACCAAAGGGTAAGGGGAGAGGGAGGTAAAAATAGAACTCAGTGATGCCCAAGGAGTAGAATAAAATGAATAGTGACATCACAATGCTTTTCCTGTCCTCTGCACCTGACAACATGTCTATGGGTCCTATTGTCCCAGAAAATTCATTTCCATTGGCATCAAGAAGAGGAGTAGTGGTCCTGCTCGCTTCTTTGCTGGAAGCCATTTCCTGCTTCCTTCCAGGCAGTGGAGGAGGAAGGAGCTGTGTGGCCAGGGGCAGTGAGGTGGATCTCCTGAGATTCAGGGCACCTGGTTGACATTTCATTTCTCAGTGGGATCTTGGGTGCTCTCCATCTGGAGAGACACTCTAAGTAGGAGATATCTCTTTACTGAACTCCCCTCTGCCTCCTATCCTTGTTTCTCTTTTAGTTTCTTGAAGGGCTATTACATGGTCATCTTTCTACCCTGAAATTTTCTACTCATCCATGTGAAGTGACACCTATTGTACCTCACAGCGCGATGTCTGGGTCACCATCATAATTATTATTTACACTGAGCAGCTGCAGAAATGGGAGGGCCACTCACAGGTAATAATAGCTTTTGAGATGCTGATGTTCTGAGACACCTTCTTGCCCAGAAGCCAAGGCTCTAGTGACTCTGTCGAGAGGCGCGGATCAAAGCAGACGCTCCCCCAGCTCTGCCATGCATAGGCTCTAGCCTGTTGTGATTCTATTTCCTGGGCAGCCAAGCACCTAGCAGCCCCTCACACTCCCCGACCATCATTCAGGTGGGAAATGAAATGCAAAGCTGTAGTGGAAACTAAAGAGAACTGCGACGCCTGATCAGAAACTCCAAGCTTAAAGGCATTTCTGCAGACATCTAAATGAGCCGCCGACTAACCGACTAACCGATGTGACAGCAGCAGCTGTGCCTTAACCATGGGGACACTTGAGTTTATGGGGGAACTGGGGAGACCATGAAGTGTTTAATCAACCTGCTGCCTCTGACTACACGCTTGAA
>NW_004444009.1:9969506-10000123 GCF_000243295.1 Trichechus manatus latirostris | reverse complement strand
GCTCAACTGCTAATCTAAAGTTTGGCTTTTCAAGCCCACCAAGTGGAGCCACAGAAAGAAGTCCTGGTGACCTGCGTCTGTAAAGATTACGGTCAGGAAAACCCTACGGAGCACTTCTACTCTGTAACACATGGGGTCACCATAAATCAGAATCAACTTGACGGCAACAGGTTTGATTTTAGTTCATTCATTCTCGTTTAGTCCAACCCCAAACCACTCTGGGCTGAAGGTGACCTCAAACTCATTCTCGAAAACGGAAGATCCACTTACAGAGGCTGATGGCATGGACACTCCCACTGCATCACTCTGACCAGTCTCCTCATGCTACAAACTCATCATTCATTCATTCGTTTTTCGTTTAATACTTATTTATTGTCTATTAATTGCCCTGCGCTGTTCCAGGAACTTGCTTAGATCAGTGAACAAAACAGACAGAAATCCCTAATGAAGAAAAGGCCCCTGCATTTTCAGAATCAAGCTAGATTTAACGTCAGATTTGAAACTCAGGTAGAAAAGAGGGGTTTAGAACTCAGCGTGGAAAAATCCCTCCTTCCAAGCCCTCTGCCTTGGAGCAGCCTTGCCGATTACCTGAGTGACTTCACCGTAAGCTCACTGTCTAGCACACCAATTTAATTACATCAGAGAAGATAGTGTGGAGACTTGGGCAGCAAAATCCTATTTCCCTCAGCAGCCTCGAGAGTCCTCAGTGAATTTCCGTCCCTGGCACACACTTATTTTGATATTAAAATGCAATCTACATTGGCTATATTTTTGGAGGAAGCAGACTTGCTGCTGCCTAAGAGCCTTTAGCAGGTCAGAAGACGTTCTCTATGCTCTCCACCATGTCTGCTGTGTGTCAGATGGCTCCAGTGAAAGGAGAGGCATTAGGGCGCTGCTATCTCAGGAGCTTCTGGCCTTGAATGGGTGAGTGGGGCAGACAGACAGTGGAGCTGGGGCAGAGGCTCCCAGGGATTCAAAGCTGCAATAAACACACATCACTTCAGCGTCTCCCAGCCACCTTTCTCTGGAACCTCAATTTTCAAGGCCTAATACCTCGTCTTCTTCCAGCTGCACCAGGTGGTGCCTGGGCCCAACGTCCCCTCTGTATGGCAACTGTGGTTATACTAAGGAATTTCCCAGGAAATGAACAATAAATAAAATGAAAAATCTTCCATAGATTCCCATCCAAGCTCAGAGGCCCCTCCTGAGCCATTTTATATTGGTGATCTGAATCATCCACAGGGGCTTCTGGGGAGAGGGGAGTCTAGGGAACAAATGCAGCCTCTCCCGGCATTTGCTATTCTGAGTGCAGCCTAGACTGTTCCATGTGCCTGTTCTTTGGGAGGTCTCACCCCATTTCACCTCTCAGGGCTGTTTGAGTCACTGGGGGTGGGGGGAGGCTCCCAGGACTCAAAATACCCCTCTGTTATTTGCAAACTCAGATGCCTTCTCTGACAACCACTTGCAGAATCATGGGGGCAAGGATCAAACTTCTGACACCATGTCCAGCCTGCAGGTCCCACAGCTGCCCCCAAACAAGCATTTCCTCTGTTGCTAGAATAGTACTCAATTTCTCCTTCTGTACCCAGCAGCTCCCCTGGTGCTGAGGCCGAAGCCAGGAGTCCTGCAGGAAAAACTCAAATACAAATGCACTTTGCTTTTCAGTGGATTTGCTCCTGTGACTCAGTGCGCAGGGCTGCAGTAGGCCTGTGTGGACCCACAAACGTTTAACACATTCAAACCCGACATAACCCTTCTGGAAGTCCTGGGGCCTCACAGAGACTAGGAAGATTTTTCTTAACTCTGTGCTCACATGTATTTACTTTTCAGCCTCTCCCTTCTCTGAGAGAACAAATGATAATAATAGCTAATATCTACTGAGTGTTTATTATGTATCAGCACAATTCTAAGCATGTTATATGAATTAACTTGTTTATCTTTGAAGTAATCCAAGTAAGTAAGGTATTATCATTCCCACTTTTCAGATTAGGACACCAAAGCCTTTAGATAACAAGGAAGTGGCAGAGCTGGAATTCAAATCCAGGCAGTTTGCCTCCAGAGCTGGTTGCTTCTATCCTAAGAATAGTGACGATTCTTTCCCCTTCTCTCCAAATACCCTTCTAAATCCCATTGTCTGAGCCACTAGGGGGCCAGGTAGCAGGGAGGTTGGGTAAGGGAGGTACCTGAATAGCCTGTGATATCCATTGCCTTGAGGTTCCGACATTTGATCACGGTGAGGGTGAGCCTGCCTGCTGTGGGCAGGTAGCAGAGGGAGAACATGATCTCTCCCAAATCCACGCTTTCCTGCAAAGAAGCAGACAAGAAGGCAAATGAAGGGCACCTGGGCCTTGCTTCCTGAGCAGCTGCTGTGGGGTGCTCCGGGCCCCAGGAGAAGGCTCTTTGAAGCAGACTGCCAGGTCTTCAAGGCCCAAGGGTTTTGCTTCCATGCTGGGAATAACTGGGTATAAAAGGCAACAATAGTAATGTTATGGATTGAATTGTCCCCCCAAAATATGTGTTGTAAATCATAACCTCTCTGCCTGGGTTATAATCTTATTTGCGAATGAGTTTTATGTTAATGAGGCAGGATTAGCATAGGTGCGTCTTGAGTTAATCTCTTACAAGAGATAAAAGGGGCAAGCAGAGATGGAGGAAGACAGATGAAGATCTCCCAGGAAGGAGGAAACAGAAGCTAAAGAAACAAGGACCTTCCCTCAGAGCCACCAGAGAGAGAAAGCTTTCCCCTAGAGCTGGCGCCCTGAATTCAGACTTCTGCCCTCCTAAACTTCAAGAAAATAAATTTCTATTTGTTAAAGACGCCCACTTGTTGTATTTCTGTTATAGCAGCACTAGATAACTAAGACAAGCAGTATTTCCTCTTGAGAATTTGTCTCCAACAATGTTGTTAGCTGCTATCAAGTTGGGCCCAACTCATGGCGACCCTATGCACGTTGGAAAGAAACACTGCTCCATCAGTCCTGCACCATCTCCATGATCAGTTGCGGATCAGACCTTTGTGATCCATAGCGTTTTCATTGGCTGGTTTTTGGAAGAAGACCACCAGGCCTTTCTCCCTAGTCTGTCTTAGTCTGGAAGCTCTGCTGAAACCTGTTCAACATCATAGCAACATATAAGCCTCCACTGACGGAAGTGTGGTGGCTATACTTGAGGAGCATTTGCTGGGAATTGAACCTGAGTCTCTTGCATGGGAGGCAAGAATTCTACCACTAAACCACAACTGTCTCCATCTCCAACAATACTCCCTCTCAGTTTTGATCGGATTCTGTCCTAGTTTTCACAATTCTGCTTTGGCCTGGCTTGCCCTACATGTACCCCTTGGCTGCAGCCTCCAGACCACCAGCTGCTTTGTGGCCCATTTCTGTTCTCCTCCAGGTCACCCTTCTCATCACTGACCCCCTTGACTTCCCTGCCCCATCCTGGCATGTGGGTCATGACCAAATCCTGTCTAAGACACATGCTCCGGCCACCAGGCGTTCCCTCTCCCAGCAGATCCACAATCCTTTTCTGCTTCTGCCCCTCAGCTCAGTCATTTTTCTGTCAATCATTCTTCCTTGGCAGCTTTCTCACCTCTACCAAAAGATACCTAACAGTCTAACTTCCTGTCCTCAGGGTGGAAGCACAAGGAATCTGTTACCCTGGTCAGGACGTGCTGCCAACCAAGGAGACATACGACCCCATCCCACGTTTGAAGCCAGGCCTTGGATCCATGTTGTCCTTGTCCTTAAATGTGATCAGCCTTCAAAAATAAACCTGGTAAACAAAAAATGCCCCCAAAGTCTTCTTAAAACCAAATAATAGTTTAGCTTAACTAGTAAAGAATGTCTTCCCTGAGCATTGTGCACTTTTAAGAACTATCTATATGGGATCAAATTGACAACAGTAACTCGAAAGATTAGATGAGAAACTTTAGGGGGCAGTGAGTTTATTTAATGGGGGAGGAAAAATTTGGAAAAGGAGGGTGAGAATGGTTGCACAACTCCAAGAATGTAATTAATGTCACTGAATTGTACATATAAAAACTGCTGAATCAGTGCATGTTCTGCTGTGTGTATTCTCAACAACAAAAATAAAATAAAACTGACAGAGCACACACTCTACTGCCTCTCCTGCCCCAGAATCACCGTGGGATTCCAAATCTCAGGAAGTTTCTGAGCAAGAGGGGAAAAACGTCAAAGATGGTAAGGATGCTGGTCTGTTGTATTAAATAGAACCTTGCCAGATTGCTTCCTCTTCCTTCTTCCTGTCCGCCACTTGATGAATGAGGGCGCTGTCACCGTGAACTCCCCTACCCCCTCATTCTCCCCTTTGCAGGCTTTAAGGCTGGCCTGGGGCTCTGAGATATGGAGGTGTTTTGTCTCTTAGGGCTCCCAGGCCCAGGCTTGAGGAGAAAGAGGTGAGGGTTTGGAGAGACCGATTTCCAATTAGGCCATCCATTCATTCACCCACTCACTTATTCAGTCAGTCAACCAACAAATATCTATTGAACACCTGCTACGTGCTAGGTGTTGATCTAGGTATTGGGGATATAGGAGAGAACAAAACACTCTGCCCTCATGAAGCTTATATTTTAAGGGCAATGGACGATAAAAGGATAAACAAATAAAATGTTAGACAGTAAAAAGTGCCAAGAAGAAAAAAATAAGACAGGGAACAGGGATATGAAATGCCACTGGGGAGGCTATAGGTGTTGACATTTTAGACAAGATGGTCAGGGAAGGCCTCCCTGAGGTGATGTCTGAGAGAGGAGTCAAGAGTGACACCAAGGTTTTATTTCCATTCTCCCCCAAAAGAACCACCCAGCACTGGAGACTCCTAGAGACACTGGATGCTTGGTTTGGCCCCACCAGGAGAATAATCCAGCTCCCCCCGCCCTCCACCCATTCCAGAGCATGTGGTCTCAATGATCTCCTCTAGGTGGTGCTAATACCCACCCTTTCCCTAGCCCTAGGTATGTCTTTTTTTTCTCCCTGCCCCACCCCACTTCAAATCCCAGGGGCAACGAGAGGTGGAACCTGCCCCCAGCTTCCCATAAGGGGGTCTGGCTGGGGCCAGAGTTTGACACTTTGCAGAGACAGCCACGCCCTCCAGCACGTAGAACTCGTGGCCAGCACAGAGCCAGTGAGCCAAGACCAACATCTGCGGAACTCCTGTGCTCTGCAAAGCTCTTCCATGGACAGCATCTGCACCTCTGAGGCTCACAGCAAATGTGCAGGGCAAAGATGATTGTCATCACTTCCTCCATTTCACGGATGAATAACTTGAGACTCAAGTTTAAAAGCCCTGCCCAGGTGTATACAGCTGGCAGGAGATACAGCTGGAGTCCCGACTCTTAGGAGAGTGCTCCTTGCACTCCATCTGTGAGCAGCAGCCCCTCCCAGCTCACCGAGGACGCATCTCAAGGTAACCCTGGCTCCTCTATACCCAAGAACACAACTTTATCCATTTGTTTATTTGTTCACGCGTTCATGTTTACTGAGTGCCTACTAGGGACCCTGTACATTGTGGAGAGTATACAGTTTCTCCCCTCAACACACAGTTTAGTGGGGTCACAACCGGTTAAAACAAGCAAGAACAACAAGAAGTGGCAGGCGCTAGGGTCCCCAGTTTCCTCTGGTGCATCTCCTGCCTCCCTGGGGGATGTCAAGAGAGATAGACACAGGAAACTGCCCTGTGACCTGGCATTGTGGGAGGTGACTGTCCCCTCACTCAACAAGGATCAGATCAATGTGAATCAGCTGAATGTTCTATCTCTGCCAGAGGCACGAAGGTGCAAGAAGTCTCAAACCCCTTTATTTTCCTTAATAACCCTCTGAGGTTCAATCATGCCCAAAGTTACAGAAACGCTTGTCAGACTCAATAAGCATAGTAATAAAAAATACCTTACTGCACACTTACTATGTGCCAGGCAGTCTGCTGAATACTTTGCTAAATTATCTCTGTAAGTCTTACCACAGCCCCATGAGGTAGGTACTCTTACTATCCACACTGTACTCAGGGGAAAATGAATGGTTAGTAAGTTAAGTAACCTGCCCAGGGCTGCATAACTAGTGAGTGGTGAGGCCAGCCTGTGACCACAATTAGTCTGATGCCAGACTTTTATCTATCAGTCACTGAATTGTACATGTTGAAATTATTGTGCTCAGCAGTGCTCACACACCCTCAACGGTTCCCCTTGTTTGGCCTCTGGATCAAGGCCCATCTTCTTAGCTTGCATTCAGAGCCCTCAACAATCGCGCCCCATCTCACCTCCTCACCCGATTATCTCTCTATGCCAACCCTCTGCTCCACGTGGGCTGCTGTGTCTTTGGTCTCTTTTTGCCAAAATGCCTCCTGTTAAGGGTTGAACTGTGTCCCCCTCAAAAGATATATTGAACTCCTAACCCTGGTGCCTGTCAAATTGGAAATGGGTTCTTTGCAGGTGTAATCAAGATGCTGTTATTAGGGTGGGCCCTACTCCAAAATGACTGGGGTCCTTGTAAGAAGAGAAGAAGAGACACAGACACAGGGTAGATGGTCATGTGAAGACAGAGACAGAGACTGGAGGTATGCTGCCAGAAACCAAGGAATGCCTGGGGCTACGAGAAGTTGGAAGAAGCAAGGAAGGATCCTTCTCTAGAAGCTTTGGAGGGAGGATGGCCCTGTCGACACAGTAGATTTCAGACTGCTGGCCTCCAGAACTGTGGGAGAATAAATTTCTGTTGTTTTAAGCCACCAGTTTGTGGTAATGTGTTATGACAGCCCGAGGAAACTAATATAGCTCCCCATCTCTTTGCTTGGGAATCCTACACATCCTGTACACCCAGGGCCATGTCCCTCTCCAGGAACCCTTGCCCAGGGCCCAGCCCACAGCAAGCATCTCTCCCCATGTCCTTGCATCACTTTCTGCCCCTGCGCTGCTCACAGCGGTTACCAAGTGCCCCTTTTGCTCTGCAGCTGTGCCGCCTACCAGAGTCCGGTGACAAGACCAGAGGCTCCTTTAAGCCAGGGACTTTGCCTTACATGTACTTATGCTTCAGGGGTGCCCAGACCACAACGCAGGAGCTACACAAATGCCTGTGGAAAGGGATGACTACATTTTAGCCAAAAGGAGATTGGGAAAAAAGTCTGCTATCACCTTTTCTCCACCAATGCATCCCGCAGATGGCAAGCTGAGCTTTCAAAGGCTGTCTTTCTGGGGGGAGTCTGAGTTGATTTGTTTATGGACTTGGAAGACTTGCCTAGGGATATGAGGGATAAAAAACTAGTTGTCATCCAGTCAATTCTGACTCGTGGTTACCCCATGTGTGTCAGAGTAGAACTGTGCTCCATAGAGTTTTCAATGGCTGATTTTTCAGAAGTAGATCACCAGACCTTTCTTTCAAGGTGCCTCTGGGTGGACTCAAACCCCCAACTTTTTGATTAGCTGCCAAGCATGTGAACTGTTTGTACTACCCAGAGGCTCCCAACATGAGGGATACCTCAGAGTAAATCGAACCCCCTGGGGCTGTATGAACTGGTCTCAAGGATCGCTCCCTCCAGGGAGAGCATGCATCCGCAGGGCTGTCCTTTCTCAATAGGACTGTAGCAGACTGGAGGACCTGAGGGGAGCTGAATCTGTGGTGCAATGGGGAGCCCCCTGATCCCCACACCTGACAGTGAACTACACTCTCCATCCATGGGCCCAGAGAGGCAAAGGGACTCGTCCAGCATCCCACCATGACTTGGAGGCACAGAGGAGACAGGGGCCAGGGGGCCTGAAGCCCCATTCCAGCTCTTTCTGCTGTGGGTGATTGGGCCTCACTGGGCCTACCAGCAAATTAGCTGCTCTTGGCTCAGGGGATGGAGGGGGATATTGTTACCCTGTACACGCAGGCAGCAGAGGACTAGGTTATTTGATAAAGGAAAATAAATAGGTTAATTTTGAGTAAACAGAGAGATGGGAGCTAAACAAACAGAGAGAGTCAACATCTCCTGGTAGCCACGTTCCCTCCCTCTCCAGAAAGCCCGGCCCCAGCTTGGTCCCACAGCTGCCTCGGCATGTCCTGTCCTTACACTGCCCTCTTGCTGAGGAGGTTTCAGGCCAGGTCCTGCACACCTTACTAGCCTTTGATTCTCATTAGGGATGTCTGAGACTTTGGGTTTTAATAAAACCAAGGGTGACCAAGGGCTGCAGAGCTGTGGCGCGTTACTGCTTTCATCTTCACCTGCTATTAGGAGAGGCTGCCTTAGGCCCCTGCCTGGTAATGAGCTCCCCGGTGCTGGAGAGGTCACTGCTGTCCAGAAAGTGGAGGAAACCAGCCTAGCGCTTTCAACTCTTTCTAGCCAGGGGGCTGAGAGGGTGGATCTGAGCAACTGGCTAAGAGTCTTGGCTACTGTTGCAAGAGGGTGAGCCTGCGGCCAGGGGAGGGGAAGCCACATGTTTGCTCCTGGATAAATCTGTCCTTAAGTGCAACCTGCCCACCTGCCATTGCTGCCCATAATAGCAGCACTTTCCCCTGGCTGCAGTGCCCAGGCGATGGGCAGTAAGATTCTTAAGGACACATCCACTGCACAGCATTGCTCGCCCTGGCTCTCCAGGGGCCCATCTGCAATAGCTCGTGAAAGCACTTCTCTCTGGATGATGCACTCACGTAGCCCTGGGCATAGAAAAAATATTCCTCTCTGTGAGCTGCCCAGGAAAGATCAGTGAGCCATGAGCAGGAGACCCAGGCTTTAGCCCCTCTGCCACTAACTAGCTGTGAGAGCTTAAGCAAGTCATTTCACATCTCTGGACTTCAGTCTGTACAATGTGGGAGTTGTTCTAGATGATCAGCCAAAAGAACATAGGATTCAAACGGGAAAATCTATCATCATCAGCCATTGCCCATTGAGCTAGCCAAGGATGCTTAACTGGTGTCTATCGCCCATCTCGAAGAATCTAGCAATTTCGTTTTGAAACCCAAATGCTCTCATTCCCTCAGCTGCCTCCCAAATGCTTTGTTCTTCTCCAGGGCCAGCCACGCATCCTCCTAAACGGGCAATGAGTGGCATCAATGCCTCTGTAACCATCTTGGGAATCCAGGCTGAGTGAAGCAAGAACAATGCTTGCCTGTCTCTTAGAGAACACTTCTGGTCTCTTAATCATTAAGTGACTTGTCTGAATCTCTCCTCATCAGCAGAGAAGCAGCCGCTACACTTTCAGGAAAGCCACAGGGACCTAAAAGGATCTCTGAAGCACTGGGCAGGAAGCACTGTTAAGTTACTCCCAGGCAGGGGGACCTGGAGCAAAGCCAGGCTGAAGTCAATTTGGCTCCACTGGGTAAAGAGATACCCAATGAGCACCCTGTCTTGGAGGCCATGGCTCATACTGGGGTACAAGGCTGAGTCAGATGCTTGGGGCTAGGCCAACCCCCCAAGTTTCTGCTCTCATAGCACGGTAGGCCTCCTCTTCACAGCATGTGCCCCAATCACCACTTTTACCTTGGTTTTGGGGTTCTGTGATTGACACTCATGTTCCTCACTAGAGTGTGGGCTCTTTGAGGGCAGGGATGGGGTCAGGTCTGGTTTTACTCACCATTAGAGCTCTGATGTCTAGCCTAGTGCCTTACATATGGTAAGTGCTCAATGAATACTTGCTGACAAGCAAATGGTTGAGAATATGGATTTTCAGTCAGGCAGCCCTGAGTCCAAGTTCCAGCTCTCCGACTTGGGCAAGTTACATAACATTTCATAATCTCAGTTTCCTAATCTATAAAATGGGGCTAATAAGAGCACTACTTCACAGCATCTTTTCAAGGATTAAATAAGATTAGTAGTAGTTCCTGGCACAGAGTAAGCTCTCTGTAAGTATTAGCTGCTATTATTATTATTAAGAGTTCACAGTCTTGGAGCAGGGGGAAAGGGAGAGAAAGGCATATAAGCAATACCGTCCAGTTTGATCAGTACTAAAATAGGGGGCAGTGATGGTTTAGTGGTAGAATTCTCACCTTACAGGCAGGAGACTCTGGTTCGATTCCTGGCCAGTGCACCTATGTGCAGCTACCACCTGTCTGTTGTGGAAGCTTGCATGTTGCTATGATGCTGAACAGTTTTCAGTGGAGCTTCCAAACTAAGACTAGGAAGAAAGGCCTAGTGAGCTACTTCCAAAAATCAGCCAGTGAAAACCCAATGGATCACAATGGTGCATGGGGTCGCCACGAGTCGGGGGCCAACAACAACAACATAATAGAATTGTAGACAAGATGTGGCAGAGTAGAGGAGAGAACAATAAACTGTGCAGGGATTTCAGGGCACGCTTTCCAGAGGGGAAGAAGGGGCCTGGAATGTTCAGGGGGTATGAGAAGTTCTGGGTGGTGGAGGGGATGGGAGAAGGAGAGCAGCACAGATGAGGCTGGGAACGGGCAGGGCTTGACCTTGCCTGCCTTGTGACCTTGACTCTGCAGGCTGTGGGAGACCATCTCTACACCTGCTCTTCTTTCTGTAAGCAGTCCGCGGTGCCACCTCCCACCCAGACGCCCACACCGGGGACCATTTTCATGTATGTCATTCACTCCTTAAGCACTTACTAAATGTTCGTGAATATGGAGAGACAGTGGTGAATAAGATAGACAAAGTCCTAGCCCTGCAGGAACTTGTATTGTAGGGGAGGGAGACAAACATAAACCAAGCAAGGTACTATTGAGTGTTGTAAGTGAGCCAGTGACTCCATAAAGGGTAATGAGTGGGGCAGGGGGCCACTTTAGACAGAGTGGTTGGGGAAGGGTGCTTGCGACCTGGAAGATAAACCACACCAGAGTTGAAGAAGAGCACTTGAGCGGAGGAGAAACAGGCCTGGCAGGCGAAGGGCTGAAAGGTAGCCGCCGGGTCTGGAGAGTAGTGAGGAGAGGGGTGAGGACCAGAGGGAGGCCAAGGGAGGCAGGGCCAGATCCCGTAGGCCTTGAATTCAGTTTTGTTTTTTTCCCAGTTGCCATCAGGTTGATTCTGACTCATAGCAATACCAAGCGTGTCAGAATAGAACTGTGCTCAATAGAGTTTTTTTGAATTATATTGCCGGGCCTTTCTTCCAAGGAGTGCCTGGGTGGACTCGAACCTCCAACCCTTTGGTTAGCAGCTGAGTGCATTAACCACTTGCACCATCCAATACTCCAGGCTTTGAAAGGCAGACACCTTTCCAAGTGTGAAGCAGAGCTATCAGAGGATTTGAAGTGGTTTGGAGACCTCAGCTGGCTTGTAAAGAATGGATGGCAGGGGGAGGGAAGAAGCGAGTTAGACTAGATTTCTCTCTCCTTCAGCGTCCTCATCTCGTCAGTTACCCAGCTGTGCTGATTCTTCCTTCTAAGTGTCCCCAGCCTCTGAGGCCACTCCTCTCCTTCCCTACTGTACTAGCGTAGCTCTGACCCACACTATCTCTCACCTGGACCAGCCGAGCTTTCTAACTTCTCTCTGCTCACCGTTCTCCAATCTGTCCTTCTTTGCTATAATCAAGGGGTTGCTCTCCTGCTCAAAATTCCTCCATGACTCCCCATTTCACATCTATCCTGTAGTTGGAAAAACTCCTTCTTCAAATGAAATATTATCTGGAAGCCCTAATATGTACAACAGATGAAAAGTAGGTCAGAGACAGGGCACCCAGAACTCCCACATTCAACCCTTCAGCCCACCTCCTTGGAATTCTAGGACTCAGTTTGAAAATCACTTATCCACGGAATCAAATCCAAATTTCTTAGCATGGTATTCGAGAATCTTCATGACTTGGCCCTCACCTTTCTCATCAGCCTCCCCTTCTTCCATTCTGCTTCCAAATCCTCCAAACCCACTGCCATCAGCTGATTCCAACTCATGGTGACCCCATGTGTTACACAATAGAACTACTCCATTGGCTTTTCTTGACTATAATTTTTACAAAAGCAGATCAACAGGGCTTTCTTCTGCAGTACCACTGGGGGGTTCGAATTATCAAACTTTAGGTTAGTAGTCAAGTGCAAACTGTTTGCGCCAGCCACCCAGGGAACTTTCATTCTGCCCCAGGTCCCCAAAATAACCAGCCATAGTAACCATTAACATTTATTGAATGGGCGTACTAGGTGCATCCTAGCCTAAGTGCTTAGACTTATTCGGCCATATAAACGTCACAAAAGCCTTACAAGATGGGTACTATTATTATCCCCATTTTTCACATGGGGAGACCGAAGTACAGAGAGGTTATATAACTGGTCCAAAGACACACAGCTAGTAAGTGGCAGAGCTGGGATATGAACCCAGGCAGCCAGGCTAGAGGGCCCACACTTTTAACCACTACATCACATGGTCTCTCTCTGACTCCTCCCTCTCCAGACTCTCAGGGTTCTTTCGCACCTCCATGCCTTCGCCTCTGTTCTTTCCACTGCCTGCTATAATCTCACCTTAACTCTTACTATCCTGGCAAACACTCATCTTTCTAGGCCAGTGTCTGGAGCAGGAGATGGGTGAAGGCCTAAACCTTCAGGTGCTTGTTAGCAAGGAGATAATGAAGCTAAAGTCACTCTCCCTGGTTCTTCAAGAGTACCCTTGGCTGAGACCAAAGCCTTGCCTTTTTGCAAGGCCTCCTCTTGGACTCCCTAGTCTGACTAGGGGTGGAGGTGGGGTTCTCCCATTTCCCTGGGTAGTGAAGGCCTAGAGAAAAGTGTTACAAATGGTTAACTGCACTCAGCTGCTAACGGAAAGTTTGGTGGTTTGAGTTCACCCAAAGGTGCCTAAGAAGAAAGTTCTGGAAATCTACTTCTGAAAAATCAGCCATTGAAAACTCTGTGGAGCACAGTTCTACTCTGACACACGTGGAGTCAGTCAGCAATCGTCCCCAGGGAAATTAGAAAAGCAAAGAAATGCAGAACCCGTTGCTGTACAGTTGATTCCAACTCATGGTGACCCCATGTGTTACAGAGTAGCAAAGGGACATACATTTCTGAGACGATATGGGCGGGATCTGGTGACCCGCTGGATGTGGGCGCTGCGGTAGAAGAGCGTGGAGACTGACGCTCTGCCCCGCCCCTGCGCCCCCAAGGCTGGCTCAGCTCTCTGCTGGGAGAGGAGAGCGTGGGGGTGGGAGCTCCTTCCCGCCGTGCGGAGAGAGGGCTCCTGCTGTGAGCACCGCCTGGTGACGTGGGTTGGTTCCCTGCTCCTCCTTGGGCTTGGGCCTCTGGGGCTTGGGCAAGAATCCTGGGGGCGGCCGAGTTGGAAGGGCGGCATGTGTCTGCTGTGACACTCCGGGCTTCCTGCTGGGTGCTGGGGCAGGTTATATTTGTTTTGAGTTCCACGCCTGCTTTTTTCTCTCAAGTGCTTTTCTGCCTCAAATGCTTTGTAGCATTATGAATAAATGATCGACCAAAATTGAGGCGCCTTTAAACGAACTCTAATAGACTCCAGCTGCAGCCTGCGGCGTGGACACTGGGAGTTCAAGCCAGTCCCGCGTGGAGGAGAGGGAGACTCTCGCCTGTGAAGGGCAGACGTGTGGGGAGGAAGTGGGCAAAATCTGTGGCTGGGCTTGGTCCCGGGGGACCGTGGAGACACGAAAGCGCAGCAGCAGGAGGCAAGTGTGTCTGTATCTGAGCATCTTCAGGGAAACAGATGGTTTTATTTAGGAAACTTGTTCTCAGTCTCTCCTTTGTGAACCTGCCCTTGAAAAGAGGTTTGGTGCTTCACAGGCACCATTACTTTTGGGCAAATATTAGTGAGTCACAATCACACTGGGAGGTACCAGTTTCTTCTTAATGATTTTTAAAAAGGTGGGTGGAAAGGGAGAGGGGCAAAGAGGGGGTGGTAAGGAGTTTGAGGGGAACTGAGTATGGAGAAGTTTTAAAAGAGATGGAGGCAGTGCCTGGTCAAGCGAGAGACTCGGTGCCATGAGGTACTCGTCCATGAGAGGTCAGGGCCTACCTCAGGTCAGCCCCTTCCACTCAGTATCTTCATTGGTGACAGAGAGAAGAAGGGGGGAGTAAATGGCACATTAATGAAGTTAATGATTAAATCCATTTTCATTCCTTGCCTCCAGTTGTCCTGCCGTGTGGCTGTCAAACAGTTTCCAGACGGTGGGTACCGCGGTGCTGAGGTAGTGGAGCTCTGCACCCTCAGGTCTGTGGCAGCAGAGGCTCTCATAGGAGGGAAGATGACTTGGTTCCAGTGAGGTGGTCTCCTGGGGCAGCTGAGGAATGTTTCTGCAAACAGATGTCCCGGGAGAGGCCAAACAGGCAGGGCTTTGGTCTCAGCCGAGGATACACGCTTGAACTACCAGCGAGGGGGGTGGCTTTAGCTTCCTCATGTCTTTGCTGACAGAGGCACCCTGGAGGTTTACATCTTCACCCATCTCCTGCTCCAGACACTCCAGAATCTCTTGGTCTTTTCATGGTGCGGCTGCTCTGTGAAGAGCTTCCTTACCACCTTTAACAGAGTGGACCATCCTGTTCTTGAATTGCCCCTTTCTTTTGGGGTCTCCTCCTGCCTTTCCTCTGCTCCTTCTCAGTCTCCTCTGCTGGATCCTGTTCCTGTCCCTGCCTCTAAACAAAGGAGTTCATGAGAACGCAGGCCTGGGCCCTCTTCTCTGCCTACTCTCCCTCCCCTTAACTAAGATGCTCGTTTCCATGCTCACAACTCCCAAATTTATGGCCCTTCACGACCCCTCTTCTGGGCTCCAGACTCAGCTATCCAACATGATATCTCCATGTGGCTGTCCCACAGAAATCTCTAACTTCTCAGATGCTCAGAAGTGAACTTTTGATCATCCATTTACATTCTCCTCTCATTTTCCCCCAACTTAGCAAATGGTCCCTCCATCCACCCAGTTGCTCAAGCTAGAAATGAGATCTCATTGTTGACACTTGCCTCCCTCTCTCCTTCACTTGTAGTTCATCACCCAAAAAAACCAAAAGCCAAACCTGTTGCTGTCGAGTTGATTCTGACTAACTGCCCCATAGGGCTTTCAGGGCTGTAATTCTCATGGAAGGGGATTGCCACATCTTTTTCATGCAGAGTGGCTGGTGGATTTGAACTGCTGACTTTTTGGTTAGCAGCCAAATGCTTATCCACTGCACCACCAGGAGTCCTTAGGTTATCACCAACCCAAAACCCATTGTCATTGAGTCGATTCCGACTCATAACGACCCTATAGGGCAGAGTAGAACTGCTCCGTAGGGTTTCCAAGAAGTGGCTGATGGGCCCGAACTGCTGACCTTTTCGTTAGCAGCTGAGCCTTAACCACTATGCCACCAGGGCTCCAGGTTATCACCAAGCCCTGTCAATTCTATTGACAAGCTCCCCAGGTGATTCTTGTGTATCCTCAAGTTTAAAGCATAAGACAAAAGAGGAGACTCTGAGGCTTCCCTGGGTCACACCCTATTAGAATCTGTGTGACACAGAACATATCCTAGTAGTCATTAAATATCAGGGCTGCCAAGCAAAAGTTACAACCATAAAAGAGCCTCTTCTCCTTTGTTAGTTGCAAACAAGGGTTCTGATGGATCAATGCCATGTGGGATCCTGGGCTGGCTCCAGGCCCTCGTGGAGCAGCTTGTTCATCATCACCTTTTGCTTTTTTCCTGTGCATGACAAGGTACACTAGATTGCTAAATTTCAGCAAGAAGTGCTGCACCCAAATTTAAAGGGTTTAAGAGAACTGCATGACAAGTAACAATAGTATTTTATGATGCCTTCAAGATGTCTCACACCATTCTGTAAATATTCCTTATTTCAGTAGTTCTCTAAGTGTGGTTCCCTGACCAACAGCATCAGCATCACATGGAACTTGTCAGAAATGCTAATTCTTGGGCTCCACCCCAGACCTACTGAATTAGAAACCCAGAGGATAGGGCCCTTCAATCTATGAATTAACAAGCTCTCCAGAGGGAGTGTCAGGCACAGAGAACCACTCCTTTATTGAGTTAGAAGAACCAGCTGAGCATGTACATTGTGACCAGCAGCCAGGATCATGAGGTTTCTTTCACCTCTTTGGACCTTCTTATTTTGGTGATCAAAGTCAAATTCAAGAAAGGAGAAGGGGACTAACAGTTATGGAGCATCTACTAGTTGGTAGGGACCATGTTGGGCACTTAATATGCATTAAATTCATTTCACCTGTACTACATCCCTCAGTTGTTAGGGGCCATCAAGTTGGTTCCGACTCATAGTGATCCCACGTACAACAGAACGAAACACTGCCGGGTCCTGCACCATCTTCACAACGATTGTTATGCTTCAGACCATTTGTGCAGCCACTACGTCAGTCTGTCTCATTGAGGGTCTTCCTCTTTTTCGCTGACCCTCTACCAAGCATGATGTCCTTCTCCAGGGACTGGTCCCTCCTGATAACATGTCTAAAGTACGTAAGACAAAGTCTCACCATCCTCTCTTTTAAGGAGCACTCTGGCTGTACTTCTTCCAAGACAGGCTTGTTTGTTCTTCTGGCAGTCCATTCAGTATTCTTTGCCAACACCGTAATTCAAAGGCATCAATTCTTCTTCGGTCTTCCTTATTTATTGTCCAGCTTTTGCATGCATATAAGGTGATTGAAAATACTAAGATCAGGAGCACCTTAGTCCTCAAAGTGACATCTTTGCTTTTTAACACCTTAAAGAGGTCTTTTGCAGCAGCTCTGCCCAATGTAATATGTTGTTTGATTTCCTGACTGCTGCTTCCATGGCGTTGGTTGTGCATGCAAGTAAAATGAAGTCCTTGACAATTTCAATCTTTTCTCCATTTATCATGATGCTGCTTATTGGCCCAGTTGTGAGGACTTTTGTTTTATGTTGAGATGTAATCCATACTGAAGGCTGTGGTCTTTGATCTTCATCAGTAAGTGCTTTAAGTCCTCTTTGCTTTCAGCAAGCAAGGTTGTGTCATCTGCATATTGAAGGTTGTTAATGAGTCTTCTTCCAATCCTGATGCCCGGTTCTTCATATAGTCCAACTTCTCGGATTATTTGCTCAGCATACAGATTGAATAAGTATGGTGAAAGGATACAACGCTGATATACACCTTTCCTGATTTTAAACCACTCCGTATCCCCTTATGAACGACTGCCTCTTGGTTTAGGTACAGGTTTCGCATGAGCACAATTAAGTGTTCTGGAATTCCCATTCTTCACAATGTTATCCGTAACTTGTTCTGATTCACAAATCAAAAATCATAAAGTCAAATGCCTTTGCATAGTCAATAAAATACAGTTGTTTTAGTCATCTAGTGCTGCTATAACAGAAATACCCCAGGTGGATGGCTTTAACAAAGAGAAGTTTATTCTCTCACAGTCCAATAGGCTAGAAGTCTGAATTCAGGGCGCCAGCTCCAGGGGAAGATTTTATCTCTCTGTCAGCTCGGGAAGAAGGTCCTTGTCATCAGTATTCCCTTGGTCTGGGAGCATCTCAGTGCAGGAACCTCAAGTCCAAAGGACGCGCTCTGCTCCTGGCACTGTTTTCGTGGTGGTATGAGATCCCCCTGTCACTTCTCTCTTTTATATCTCAAAATAGATTGGCTTAAGACACTATCTAATCTTGTAGATCTCATCAATATAAGGGCCGCTAATCAATCTTATTACATCATAGTGATAGGATTTACAACACAGAGGGAAATCACATCAGATGACACAATGGTAGACAATCATACAGTACTGGGAATCTTGACCTCGCCAAGTTGACAGACATTTTGGGGGACACAGTTCAATCCATGACAACAGTATTATTCTGATATTCTCTGTTTTCAGCCAATATCCATCTGACATCAGCAATGATACCCCTGATTCCACATCCTCTTCTGAATCCCACTTGAATTTCTGGCAGTTCCCTGTCAATGTACTGTTGCAACTATTTTTGGATTATCTTCAGCAAAATTTTACTTGCATGTGGTGTTAATGATATTGTTCAATAATTTCTGCATTCTGTTGGATCACCTTTCTTCAGAATGGGCACAAATATGGATCTCTTCCAGTTGGTTGGCCAGGTAGCTGTCTTCAAATTTCTTGGCATAGAAGAGTGAGCGCTTCCAGCATTGCATCCCTCTGTTGAAACATCTCAACTGGTATTCCATCAATTCCTGGAGGCTTGTTTTTTGCCAGTGCCTTCAGTGCAGCTTTGACCTCTTCCTTCAGTACCATCAGTTCTTGATCATATGCTACCTCCTGAAATGGTTGAACGTCGACCAATTCTTTTTGGTACAGTGACTCTAGGTATTCCTTCCATCTTCTTTTGATGCTTCCTGCGTTGTTCAATATTTTGCCCATAGAATCCTTCAATATTGCAACTTGAGTCTTGAATTTTTTCTTCAGTTCTTTCAGCTTGAGTAATGCTGAGCATGTTCTTCCTTTTTGTTTTCTAACTCCAGGTCTTTGCACATTTTTTTATAGTACTTTACTTTGTCTTCTTAAGCTGCCCTTTGAAATTCCTCAGAAGAACCCCATATTATTGCCATTTATGAATAAAAGAACTGAAGGTCAGATAGGTTAAGTAATGTGCCTACGGCCTCATGGTGATCAACCAGGTTTGGATTTGGACTCAGATCTGTTGATTCCAAAAGGCCTTGCTCTTCTCCATTATCCCACCCAGCCTCCTCTGGAATAATCCATGCTCTATGCCCTCTCCATCCTACTCCCTGTCCCTGGTTATTGGTGATCAAGTTTGCTGAGGACTCCTGTGGGTTTTGAAAGGGAAACTTCTTGATGTTCTGGAAGTGAGAAGCACTGGAGGGGAAACTTCTGGGACTTAGAGGATTTACCTCCCTTCTGCCTGCCCCTGCCTGCTTCCTCTTGACAGGAGACAAGTGGATGGCGTCAGCCTGCATTACAGATCTTGAGAGGATCCATCTCCTGCTCATTTGAACCAGGGTTTCAAACCCGTTCATTCCAGTTCAAACCCCTGCTGAGAATTTGCATTTCTAGCAAGTTCCCTGCTGAGAATTTGTAATGCCACTTGAAGTGTACTGAATCAGAATCTACAGTTTAACAAGAGCCCCAGGTGATTCTTATGTATAACTTCCTGGGAACTCGCTAGAAATATACTAGTACAGAGTTCTTTGCTGGGAGGTTGTTCTGAATCAGGCCTCAGGCCTCCCTTCCCCCTCTGCTCACCCTGGGGCATGCTAATGAAACACAAAATTAGCTCCATTATTGTAACTCCTCCAAAAATTAAAGGCCACATGTTCTGCCAGAGCTAGCTAATGTCTCCCACTGGTAAGCAGGTGACACTAATGGTTATTTCCTCCGATCCAGGCACCAAATGCAGAGTGGCAGAAACTGAAAGTGAGAGCTCAGGCTGAGAGGCAGCCCTGGGGGTGGAAAGGGAGGGGTGCAAGGAGAAGCCCAGGCCCCTGTCTGCCCCGTTACCAGAGCCATAGCAAGGAGGGATGCCTGAGCTGGACAGCAGAACTTCTTTCAGATTCTTCTCTGCTTACCCTTCCTTCCCTCTCTTAAAGGGACTGGGTGGCCAAAAATGGCTCTTTGTACAGAATGCATCTTCTTGAACATTGGAAAATCCCCAGCTCAGAAATAGCCCAGCCTAGTGTCAAGGCAAGGCCTGACCCCACAGACTACTTCCTGGCAGAGCTCAGCCTTGCCCCTCCAGCAGGGTGTCCCCAGAGTTCCCGCTGCTGCTGAGAAGGGGGCCTGCTGCTCCCGGATCTCATCACGTCTCAGGCTCCTTCCCCAAGTTGATGCCCAGCTTTGCCTGCCCTCCCACACAGCAGCCAGTATTTCCTCTCTCACCTCTTCTTTCCTCCCCCACCCCCATCTGCCTCTCATCTCACAGTAGACAGAGCCATCTCATGTCTGTGTCAGCTGAGGCAACTCTTCCTCAAGGTTGTAGGGTCGTAGCCTTTCCCAAGCCCTGTCTCATCTGGCCCAGTAATGGGAAACTCCTTGCAACTGTAAATTCTTAAATCTGGGATGTCTTCTGTCAACGTGTCCACATACCCCACAGCCTCTGCAAAGCACCTGGCAGCCCTGTTCTAGCCCCACCCACACCCTTCCTGGAATCCTTGGGGCTGTGAGGGCTTAGGGGGGAACCTGGGCCTGCCTAACACTTTTTTGTAATGAGTTCCCAACTAAGCACCCTCTGCGGTAGTTTCAGAGTAAAGACCTCCCTGTGATAATCAGTGTTAGAGCTCAATGGTCCTCAGAGATTACAAAGACCTCTTCCCATTTTACAGGTCAGAAAACTGAGGCTTTGAAAGGCTACGTGGCCCAGTTGATGCTAGATGGAGTTTTCCCAGCTCCTAGCCCGCCTTGGAATCCTTTTCTCTGTTTTCCCAATTCAGATAAATCCCTCGTATACAAATTGAGTACCTAGTAGACACAAGGCCAGAGTTCAGGGCTTCAGGGGATATATAAATGACAAAGACCAATGGGTGGCAGTGGGAAGTTGGGAGCTGTGGATTCCAGGGACCACCTACCTCTAATACAGTAGGGGTGATTGTAAGGAAACACCTTAAAGACACTATTAACAGCTGGCATTCATGGAGCACTTGCCATGTGCCAGGCACTCGGCCAAGACCTCTGCATGGATTCTCTCCTGTAATCCTCACAACAGCTTTATGGAGTAGGGATTATCCTCACTCAAGTCTTACAGATGAGGAGACAAGCACAGAGATGTTAAATTAGCCAGCCCACTTAGAAGGAGAGAAGAAGAACGTGGCTCGAACCCAGGCCGTCAGACTCCAGGGTCTACCCTCTTAACCACCAGGCCAAACCAGCTTGGTGTTCTGAAAGGTTGCCATTGAGAATCAGGTGTATGTTAATTACTGCCCAATGTTTTGGTTTCCCTAATGCTTCTGAAGCCCTAAGTAGTCTGTGACAGTACTTTATGGATATTATCTTGGTTACTCACTATTAAAAACCTTTTTAAAAATCTCATTTATTTGTCACAGCAAATTTTATGAGTTAGGTCTTATTATTACCTCCACTTTATAGATGAAGAAATTGAGACTTAAACCCGTTGCCACTGAGTCAACTCCAACTAATAGCGACCCTATAGGACAGAGTAGAACTGCCCCATAGGGTTTCCAAGGCTGTAAGTCTTTACAGAAGCAGACTGTCTCATCTTTCTCCCATGGAGTGGCTGGTGGGTTCAAACCTCTGACCTTTCAGTTAGCAGCTGAGTGCTTTAACCACTGTGCAACCAGGGCACCTAACTGAAGCTTAAAGATGTTAATAAGGTTTCAGAATTTGAAGACCACAATCTGAACTGCCTCCATGACATTGTTCCTTATGTTACGCTTTCTCTGTGAGGCCCTCAGTAGACAACCTCCTCCTGCCCTAGGACCGGAGCCCTGGTGGTGCAGTGGCTAGGAGCTCGACTGCTAGCCAAAAAGGTCTGCAGTTCAAATCTACCAACTGCTCCTTTGAAACCCTATGGGGCAGTTCACTGTGTCCTATAGGGTCCCTATTAGTCCAAATTGACTTGGCAGCAACCGGTTTTCCAGAGGCCCTAGGACCAGGATTAGCTTAGGCTCCCAAGTGTTTGGTTTGTTCGTACTTTATTGTAATTTTCCAGTTGTTGAGTTGACTTCAACTCGTGGTGACCCCATGTGTGTCAGAGCACAGCTATGCTCCTTAGAGTTTTCACTGGCTGATTTTTCAAAAGTAGATTACCGGATCTTTCTTCCCAGACACCTCTGGGTGGACTCAAACCTCCAGTCTTTTATGGGTAGCAGCCAAGTGCCTTAATGTTTGCAACCACCCAGGGGCTCCTTTTACTTGATGGACACTAGGATTCAGTGACTATTCTTCCTGTTTGTATCTGCTGCTAGCAGGCTTCAAGTCAGATGGGTGGCTTGCCTCTCGCAGGGTGTGCATTTCATGTAGTGGTCTCTGTGGACTCCATTTCGCATTCTTTCACTTTTCGTTTTGTTACATTTGTATGATGTTTTACCGTTATTTTTAATCTTGTTATATGTCTCATAACCTAGTTTAAACCCCTTTTGGAACAGCACAAGGTAACAAACAAATACATGAACATTTTTTATTAGTTGCTGTGCAACCTCAGACAATTCACTTGATCTCTCTTGGCTTAATTTCCTCTCTCTGTAGAATTAGAATAATGCCCTCTAAGAAGACTTGTTGAGGATTCAATGCAACAGTGTGTGCAAATATATGCTGTAAATTCAATAGTGGTATAGAAGGCAAGAGCCCTGGTGGCACAGTGGTTAAGCATTCAGCTGCAAACCAAAAGGTCAGCAGTTCGAATCCACCGGGCGCTCCTTGGAAACCTCATGGGGCAATTCTACTCTGTCCTGTAAGGTTGCAGTGAATCGGAATTGACTTGATGGCAACAGACTTGGTTTTGGTATATAAAGTCAAGGAGCCCTGGAGGTGCAACAGTTAAGCGCTTGGCTGCTATCCAAAAGGTCAGCAGTTTGAACCAGCCATTCAATGGGAGAAAAGACCTGGTAATCTGCTCCAGTAAAGATTACAGTAAATCCTATGAGACAGTCCTTCTCTGTCATATAGGGTCACTATGAGTCAGAATTGACTTGACAGCCCACAACAACAGAATATATAAAGGCGAGGTGGACTTGTTATTCATATTATTGTTATTAATAATAAGATGGGTACCTGCCCCTGGGGTGCCTGTACCAGAAGTGGTCTGGATACAGGGATCGGTAATCAGGGCCTGGCTGAGACCCAGTCCTACATCACTGGGAAGACACACCCAGGACTGTGCAACCTGAAGGAGCTGCTGATGGGATTCTGGGAGTAGCCCAGTATCGCCCTGGTAGGGAAACAGAGCTGGGTCGAACCTCACATTTCCCAAGCTGCCTCTGCTCTCTGCCCACTGGGGGCTGACTGACTGAAGAGGAACAGGTGGTGTCTCCAGGGCCACCACAGGCCCCTGGGGAAAGTTGACAGTTCCCTGTGAGGTTGTAGGCTCTCGCGAGAGTCTTCCAGGGTGTCTCAACCTCATCAGACTAGCAGTCCCTTTCCCTCCCCCATCTCAGGGGACTCAAGGGATTCACTGATACTAGCTGAGCAGCAGCTGTGGTCTGTGGTGAGAACGCAGGCTGGGGCTGGCCAGACCCGAAAGCCTGTCTTCACTACCCCACCTCTGAGCCTTGGCCCTGCACGCCTAAGTCTGCCTTCCTCCTGTTCTCCACACCACATCCATACCTTCTTTCCAGCATTCTTTCAGAATCACCGAATCTCAGAAATCTACAGGACTAACCTAGCCAATTCATCATCCCCTCTCACGGTGTCTAGCTCATTCCTGCCTCTCAGTGCATTTGTGTGACCTTCTAAGCGATAGGAGAAGTCTGGGTTTCATCAAAATGTTAATGGTAGCTATCTAGGGACAGTGAGTTTATGGTGAATTGTATTTCTTTTTTGTGGCTTTCTGTATTTTCCAAAATACCTAAAACAAGAATGTTATACTTTGCCTTGAGGCCAGGGAGGGTAAAATATATTATAGTTATGCCACATTCAAATAAAAGGATTTTAGTTTTGGTTCTTTGCTCTATCACTTTAAAACTGTGTAACTCTGGAAAAGTTCCTCTGTTTTCCTCATCTATAAAATGAAGGTACTGATTTCTCACTGTATCAAGGGGGTTAAATGAGATCATGTATTAGGAAAGTGCTTTATAAACATGTTAACTTGTTGCCATCAAGTCAATTCCGACTCATAGCAACTCTATAGGACAAAGTAGAACTGCCCCATAGGGTTTCCAAGGAGTGGCAGGTGGATTAGAACTGCTGATCTTTTGGTTAGCAGCCAAGTTTTTAACCACTGTGCCACCACGGCTCCTCATAAACATGTTAGATATTATTATTGTTGGAAGTCCCTGGGTGACACAAATGGTTTGCACTTGGCTACTAACTGAAAGGCTGACAGTTTGAATCCGCCCAGCAGCTCCACAGAAGAAAGCATGTTGATCTACTTCCATAAGATCAGCCATTGAAAGCCCTGTGGAGCACAATTCTCCTTTGACACACAGGGGTTCGACCATGAGTTGGAATCAACTGGACAGCTACAGGTTTGGCTTTATTATTATTATTACATTCAGGAGGAATAACTGTGTCAAGAATCTTACAAAGCCCTTTCTTGTTGAAATTTTATTACATCCTCACCATAATCCTGTGAAATAGAGGTTATTCTTCACATTTTACTTATGAGGAAACAGAGAGGTGATGTGATTTGTCTGAAAGCACACAGCAGACAAATTCAAGATTCAAGCCCTGGTCTCCGGACTCCAAGTCCTGCTTATCTGCAGGTTTCTTGAGGACTGGGACCAAGTTGGCCCTTGGGTCCATATCCCTCACACAGCCTTTGTGCATCCTGACGGACAGACGAGAGCTGACTGTGTGGCCTTGAACAGCTTTGCTCCCTTATCAGTGTCTCAGCTTCCTCGTGAATGAACTGAAGAGATAATCTTTATCTTCCTTTCTCAACATGTGGGACACAACCTGAAGCAGAAGCAGTTACTGCCTTATTATACCAACCATCCATACAGGTTTGTAATAAGCTGCATAATCTTCAGAACACAAGGTCTCCCTGAAATCCTTCATTTCCAAATGCAGTTTCTTTGGTCAACCAAAAAGTGTCCCTCTCTTCAGGGCTAGAGTCCTCTTCGGGGGAAGTGACAAAAAGCCAATCAAGTAAGTTTGAAAGGGAGCCAAGCCCCTTGCTGCTTCCCCCAGAGGTTAAGGGGCCCAGGCTGGTTCTGACCTGCCAAGCTTGAGGTGGGCAGCAGGGGACTCTGCTGAGAGTCTCCGTTCCAGTCTCACTTGAGAGAAAACAGCTCAGCCAGTTTCTTTGGTAAACATTTCTCAAATAAGGCTGGGGGACTATTTCTCCTTAGGGAACACTCATTCCCTAAAGAGAGCTGGGTGTCTGCCCAGTCTTGGATACGATTTACCAATATGGGGAAAAAAAAAAAAAAAAAAGCCCTGTCAGCAGGAATTGGAATTACAAAGGCACTCGCTGCCTGCCTTTTACCCGGGTCTCTTTTTCAACCAGACCTACCAAAATGGCCTAAAAGCAACAGGAAACTTTGGTCCCCATGTTTCCTTGTTAAAAGCCATCTGAGAGTCCCTCAACTCCCCACCCCACACACACTTTCAAAATGCCTTTCCTAGGACAGCTTGCCAGCTCCAGAATTCTCCTGAATACACTTCCCTTTCCCACTGCCCTCTAGGTACTCAAAATGTAGCTGTTCTACGTCTCTTCTTTCAGAACTCCTGCTTTTTCACTTGCCAATTAATTTTCAGCTAGTTGATCTGATGTATTTATCATGGGGAAGTATTGGAGAGGGCTAGTTAAAGCGTCACTCCAGCAGGGCTCTTTGAGGATGACTTAGCTGGAGAATGTTTCTGACAATGTGGGAGAGACATTTTCGAGCAGGTGCCTCAAGTCACAAAACCAGCCCTGTCCCCAAATTCTCAAGAAGGGAAATGCTCGTTTCCGAATTAAGTCATATTTTCATGACATACCACCAGCACTGTTTTTCCCTCTGGAAGTTGGGCTGTTCCCAGAGCATAGTCGGATGTGTCACTACAGAGACGTGAGTCAGCCAAAGGCTTGGGAAGAGAGTGGACATGCTCAGCCCCGCAGGAAGACAGCCCCAAGCCAGTGCTGTTCTACTGTTGGGGGAGCAATCTCTCCCTATGGCACTTTACAAAAGGGGTGAACTCCCTTATTCAAACAAAGTGTGGACAACTTCCTGGACAGCAGAGAGGCCTCCAGAGAAGGCACGCCAGGTCGGGAGGGTGGCTGAAGCAGTGGTTCTTGAACTCCCCCTTCACACCTCTGAGTTTCCTCTGTCTTTTCCTTCTGTCTGGTTTTTCTCTTTGGTCCTGGCTGCCCCACCACATGCTGCCCCTGCACTTTCTTCAAACCTCCAACTCAAGTGTGGGCTCAAATCCTACCCCTGCTTCCTGCCAAAAAAACTTCTCTAAATACTAAGGATGAACAAAAGGAAATAACCACAGGCAGTGCAAATGGCACATAGGTGAAAAGCTGTAGGATTCTTCCATTGCTGGACTCCAGCCCCCAAGGACTGGGACAACCTCATAGGCCCCTCCCTGAGTTCTTGCCCTGGACAGCAGATGGAGTGGCATCCTCTCTTTTCTCGACATTTATCTGTGGTCTCCTAAACAGCCAATCCCCTTCCTGGCTAAGACCCCATCCAATCCTCCTACTCAGCTGGGGCTTCGCTCTCAGGCCTCATTTTGGTGGGAAGGGCTGGTTCATTCTCAGCAGAGTGGCAGAACTAAGGGGGTTGAGATGGAAAGTGACTTCCCCCTTCCTATCTCAGGTGGCAACTCCTATACTCTCATACACAGGGCCGTGGCCCTACACGCCCCCATTACAGGCTCGCAGAATGCCTGCGGTCAAAGGGTTCTAAGGTAACAGGAGAAAACAAATGCCATTTAAAACCACAATGGCCTTCTATGGCCAGTGGATCCTGCTAAAGACAATATAACAATCTCAGAGTCCCTGCTGCTCCTGGGGAAGATGATCTGGTTGTCCAATTGGCTATCTTATTGGTTTTGAATGTGCAAAGATGGGGCTGGAGATAGCTACGTTGTCCAGCACCACAGAGAGGCCTTGTTTATTTATTTATTCATGTTTTGAAGCATGGAACCCAGAGGGATGATGGAGAGAAGTCAATAAGATGATGGAAGCAGGCGCTGCATGGAGGGTGTGGCCAGGGATGACCCCTGGTGTAGGCGTCAAGGGTTTTCAAGGACAAGCACATCTATGTGCCACCTGAAACTGTCCACACGCAGTGGCAAGGTAAATACCCATTTTCGCTGACCTGTGACAACAAGTGTTCTGCTAAAGTGCTGCTGTGTACTTGATGTTGCTTGGGGTGGGGTGGACCCTGAGCTGGGTCAATGAAAGAAGAGTCACCAGGAGCAGAGAGGAAAACAACATTTCAGGAGAGGCAGAAAATTGGAGCCAAAGGAGATCATTAAAATATTTGCTCTCCCCACCTCAGGAATAGTCAGGAAGCTTGGGGAGAGCCCTTGTTAGCCAGCTCTTGAGATGCAGTAGGGAGGACGGTTAGGAGCACATGCTGTGGAACCATCCTGCCTGGGCTTGACTCCTTGTCCCTCACCAGCCTTGTGACCTGGAGCAGATTGCCTATGTTTCCTCATCTGTAAGCTGGGAATAAGAATAATACCTCTCCTGTAGTGTGGTTGTGAGGATTAATATAAGCTCAGGCACTCAGAACAGAGCCTGGCACATAGGAGGTGGAGAAGCAGCTGACATCCCACTTATTCCTGTAACAGGGATTCTACACATAAATAGTAACCTGAGTCTTATTCTCTCACTTCTTCCCTACCTCACCCTACTCTCTCCCACCCCAAGTATACTCAGACACACGCTTTCTGATGACAGTATACAAGAGCTCCTAGAGAAACCAGTCCCAGAGTCAAGGATGTTGGTGGCCTCCCTAAACTACAAGCTGTGATAAGTCCAGATCATCACCAGCGTTTCCACTGCCATCGAGTTGATTTTGAATCATGGTGATCACGTGTTACAGAATAGAAATGCTCCACAGGGTTTTCTTGGCTGTAATCTTTACGGAAGATCACCAGGCCTTTCTTCTGCAGTGCCACTGAATGGGTTTGACCCACCAACATTTTGGTTGGTAACCAAAAGCAAACTGTGCCACCCAGGGACCTATCAGCAGGGTAGAACTGTAAAATGACAGACATGGAAATTTTCAGAAGCAATCATTGGTGCTTCTCAGGCCAACAAAGATGGAGGACAACACCAGCCCGCGCTGGCCAGAGAGTGGTGAATGCTCAAATACCCTGGCCCAGCTCCTCCATTCCAGGGGCCCCTCGTTACTATAATTCCTTCATCCCAAGGACAGAAGAACTCCATGGAAAGCTCTCCATTCCAGGTCCTGCTGCAGCTCTTAAGAAACCCTCAAGGTCTCAGGACTTTGTCCAGAACAAAAGACATTAAATATTCATGGAGAATGAGTAGGTGTCAGTTCAGACATGAGAGGAAAACATGGCTACAGAGGATGACTGATGAGGATGAAGGAGGGCCAGATGGGCAGGGGTGGGAAGGGAGCTGGCTGCTGTACTGGCCACATTTTTCTACATTGTTGGTGACACTAAAGGACCGTAAAAATATGTTAGCAACTGGATAAGGGTTGACCTAGACCCTACAGCTGGCCCTGCCTCCTTCCTCCTCCAAGGTTTAAATATCTCTGGCTTTGGAGATGGGGGTTAGTCGGCTCAGGCTTCAAGGTACTTTGATAAATGGCCTCTCTTTCCTCCTTGGTTTTCCTACTGACATCGTTTGTTGCTTTTCTTATTTCCAGAGTCTTACTAGGTCTTTCTTGTAAGGAAGAGACTATTGGCAGAAGGGCATATAGTCTTTGCTCTCTGCCATTTGACACATCACACCTTGGGCTCCAGATCCTCCCCTTCTCCTTCCATCTCCCTACAGGACAGAGGCTCATAGGCACAGAAGAAGGCAGAGGGTAAGGGCCGGGGAAGGGAAGGGAGAGGACTAATAAAATAAAATAAATAATAGGGCAAGAGAATTGCATACAAAATCCTAGACACGGTAGAATGATTTCGAAAAGGACAGCGACAATGGTCGCACAACTTGAAGAATGTAATCGATGTACGTGTAGAAGTTGAGATGGCATATGTTTTGTTAGATATATTTTCACCACAATAAAACAAAACCAAAAAACCTAGAGACAAGGAAGGCCGTAGGAAGAGCACAGGGCTGGCTCTCGTGAGACCTAGGTTCTGTATCCAGATTTGCACTGCCTCACTGAGCTGCCCTGGACAAGCTGTGTGACTCTCTGGTCTAACTTGCTCATCTGTGGCAGAGGAGGGTGGGCCAGATCATCTCCAAAGTCCCTTCCAGCTCTGACCCTCCCCAAGTCCATGAGAGCGTGGAGTCATGACACTGTGGTCTGTAGAAAATGACAAAACCCTCAGAGACTGCCCCAATTCTCCCAAGCCATTGCTATTCTGGTCACATTTAATCCACCCGTTCTCACTCCCCTGACCCCAGTCTCTTTGAATTGCTGCTGACCTAAAGTACCCAGTGCAGTCCCTTCCTCCCAAATGAATCCTGGAGTTAGTACATCCGTGACAGTGTCCAGAGGGGACATTTGGCTGCTGCTTCCCTTGCGACCCAATAATCTCTCTCCAGGAGAAAATGTCACTGTGGGTTATCAGGTGATGGAAGCAACAAGACAAGTGCACCTACTCCGCGCAGCAGGCAGGGGAAGCACATGAAGTACACCAGGGGCTGAAAGGAATAGATTTTTATTGATGTCTGAGCTTGTTGCCAAATGTTTTCCCATTCATTCTCTTGTAAGGGAAAGATCAGATATTCATACCACCGAGAAGCACAGCATACTAATGAGGAGCACGTTGGGCTGGGGGCAGGGCAGGGTCAGCTTGGCCGGCCAGCCAGCTCCATTTTGTCAAGCGGAGGAGGGCGGGGAGGCTGGGCCACTGTCTGGTTGCCTGTGGGAGCTGGCTCTGCAGGCAGCTTGCCAGAGTGGGCAGCAGGGCTGTCTGGATGCTAGGGAATTTATCAAGGGTGAGAGTAGAACTGTCTTTACTGTTCTGAGCCTCTGAAGCTTCCTAAGGCCACTTTCTCTGATGCTGCAAGGGAGCAGCTATTGTGAAAGGCGGGTTTAGAAACGACTTAAATGAGAACACTCAAGGCCAGTGGAGTGGCTATTGAGCAGCCCTGCTTCCAGCCAGGTCAGAGCCGTGTCTGGACCAGTTAGCTTTGTTTTCCAGCACTGCATGAGAAGCCTTTCACCCCATGCACCCAAGAGCGGCTATTGGTTCCAACTGGCCCAAGTGAGAGGGTGTGAAAGTGTTGGAGAGCAAAGAAGTGGTCCCACACAGCTGCCCTCTGCAGTGGCAGGGCCAAAAGAATAAATGGGAGGGTATTTGACCAGGCATTTCCGCCTGGGAGGGGATGCCAGAGCAGAGCTCAATAATACAGAGAATAATAAGGATAATGAAGCCAGGCCCGAGGGAGTATGGGGTAAATGAACAGCCAGCAAAGACAATCAGGTGGTGTTGCAGGTCCCGCTGAGCAGCAAGTAAACACGGGAGAATTCCTGCCCCCTGCGACCCAGGTAGCTTCTGACTCAGGCAGCTGGGGGTCAGGTAGCCTGCAGGGCTACAGCCAAGGCTCACTGAGGCAGCAGGGCCGTGGGCTTCATACATTATTCACAGCAGCTCCAGCTGCAGGGCTCTGAGAGCATCTTCGCAGGTTGGAGCAGGCAGCCCAGGCCCAGGCAGCCCTGCTACCTTCACACCTCCTGGGGCTGCTGAGTGCCCCTGATTTTCCCTGCAGGCCTCTTTTGGAAAGCTTTCCCTCTCTGCTTCAATCCTGCCTTGGTCTTGCATGCCAGAGGCCAGATACTGGGGAATTTAAGGCCAAATTCTAGGGATACTGAGCCCTTCCTGCAAATTCCTGCTGGAACGTGTTGTCTTGGGCTGAGTTGTTTCTGAGTAGGATGGGTGCTCACTCCACTCCCTACCCCACTCCCAGCTTTTCCCCCAAGGTATGATGGCCCATACGTGGGACCAGCCTGCTGGCACACTGCAAAACCAACCTTAACTAGTTGCCATTGAGTCAGTTCTGACTCATGGTGATCCCATGTGTGTTAGAGTAGAACTATGCTCC
>NW_004444009.1:9966869-9969228 GCF_000243295.1 Trichechus manatus latirostris | reverse complement strand
CAAGAGGGCTCTTCTTAAGGCTGATGATGATCTCTATGTTGCTGAACGAAATGGTCAATTCTCAGTCCTTGCTTGATTGACCACAGCATCTGTCATGGATTGAATTGTGTCCCCCAAAAGTATCTGTCAACTTGGCTGGGTCATAATTCCCAGTATTGTATGACTGTGTACCATTTTGTAATGTGATGTGATTTCCTTATGTATTGTAGACTCTATCACTATGATAAGATGGATTAGCGACAGTTATACTGATGAGGTATGCAAGATTGGAAAGTGTCTTAAGCCAATCTCTTTCGAGATATAAAAGAAAGAAGCAAGCAAAGACACACGGGAGTCTCATGCCACCAAGAAAGCAGTGCCAGGAGAAGAGCACATCCTTTGGACCTGAGGTTCCTGCACTGAAATGCTCCCAGACCAAGGGAAGACTGCTGCATCACAAGGACCTTCCTCCAGAGCTGACACAGAGAGAGAGCCTTCGCCTGGAGCTGACATGCTGAATTTGGACTTGTAGTCTACTGCACTGTGAGAAAATAAGTTTCTGTTTGTTAAAGCCACCCACTTGTAGTATTTCTGTTATAGCAGCACTAGATGACTAAGATAGCATCTGATACAGCTGATCCTTTCCCCTCTCCTCCTGGAAACAATTTCTTTGTTTCCCAGGACACTACATTCTCCTGATTTCCATCCTGTTTCACTGGCTGCTACTTTTTAGTCTCCTTTGCTGGTTTTTCCTCACGGCTCTCATGTCCAATCATTAGAGTGTTCCACGAATTGCTCCCACTGGGATCTCAACTAGCCTCATGGTTTTTAATATCATTTATATGCTGACATCTCCCAAATTTATATCTTTAGCCATGGCCTTTCTCCAGGACTCTAGTCTTTATATCCAAGGATACAGCCATGGGACATTCTAATGTTTAGACGTGGGAGCCATGAGGAACTTTCCATTTAACATCTCCACTGGATGTCTAAAAAGCATCTCAAATATAACATTTCCAAATCTGAACTCCTGACCTTCCTCCGCAAACTAGTTCTTCCTCCAGGATTCCCCAACTCAATGAATGGCAATTCCATCTTCAGTTCTTAGGCTGAAAATCTTGATTCTTCTCCTTCTCTACCATCTAGATTCTACACTCTACAATTATTGCTGGTTCTACTTTCAAAATATATCCAGAATCTAGTCACATCTTACATGTCCACCACCATCCTTGTTCATCACCTTTTTTTTTAAATTGGCAGTAGTCTCCCAACTGATTTCCCTGCCTTTGCCCTTGTTACATAGTCTATTCTCAAGCTGTCAGCTTGTAGTATCTCATTAAACTTTCCTGCCCCCTTACCTCTCTCACTTCATCTTCTACCTGCCCCTTTCCCCATAGTCCCATTTCTGCCTTCGTCATACTGACCTCCTTGCTGTTCTTTGAACAAGCCAGGCACCGTCCCACCTCAGGATCTTTGCATTTGCTTTTCTGTCTACCTGGAACTCTCTTCCTCTAAATATCTGCATAACTCCCTCCTTTCTATCTTTCAGGTCTGCTCAAATGGCACCCTCTTAGGGAGGTCTCTCTTGACCACCCTGTTATACCTGGCATACCCTCTTCAACCTCACCACTACCTATGACACTTCCCTGCTTGTTTCTCCATGCCATTTAGCACTACCTGACATACTACTTATCTTGCTTACTCATTTGCTTGCTGTATGTCTCTCTCACTATAGTGTAAGCTCTGTGAGAGCAGGGACTTTTTTGTGTGTGTGTGTTATACTCATGGTTAAGGTTTATTACAATGAAAGGATATGTATTAAACTCAGCAGAAGGAAAAGGCATATGGGGTAAAGTCTAGGACAAACCAGGCACAAGCTTTCAGGTGTGGGGACTTTTTTTTACTACTACATCCCCAGTGCCCAGGTCTGTGCTTTGTACCTGGCAAATGCTCAAAAGATAATTGTTAAATGAATAGTTCCTGAACCATTCCTCCTTTTACTTCCTCAGTTCTGTTTTCTCTTGGATCTTCTCCTGCTGGTACTCTTTGCTGGTCGTCTTTCTCCTTCTTCCTGACTATGGGTGTTTCCAAAGCTCACATCTTGTTCCTAAGTTCTCCTTCTGCCATCTATATTCCCCCTCCCAATCACTCACTCTTCCAGCTTCAACAATTGCTTCTCTCTATCCCTTTTCCTTTTAACACAATTTAAATAATTGTGTTCCTGTGATTACATTTCTACTTGCTCTGACACCCCTGTGTGTCCCTTTGATACCCAGTTGTTCTAGGACCCAAGTTTTGAGGGCTCATTGAAGATGTGTTGAGTGGATGAAGATTCATCATGCCTCCTTCTTGCTCCTGACTACCTCTGGGCCAGGATAGA
>NW_004444009.1:9922432-9962446 GCF_000243295.1 Trichechus manatus latirostris | reverse complement strand
GTTAATGTCCATTGGTTGTGAGAAAACAACACAAGTGTTCCAAGCTTTGCTACTTTGAAGCAACTCAAGCACTGGGGTGGGGACCAGAGCAACAGACCTGCTTGGTTCCACCTGCCAGAGCCGACTCTGACTCTCTGATACAAGTGCAAGGAGTGAGGTTGGGCTGTATTGGGCCTCACTGTGGGAGGACTGAGTTGCTTTTCTCTATCTGACATCATAATGAAGCCTCTAGCCTTAGGAGATCACAAGGGAAGAGCTGAACCAGATATAAACTTCGGAGTGATTTATAGATCAGAGCTCCTGGACTTGGGGCCGGCGCACAGCTGCTGTTCCGGCCCGTGCCGTCTGTCCGGCCCGCCCCGTCTGTCCGCCCCGTCTGCTGGCCCCACTGCTTGTGCTGTTCTTGAGGATGACATTTCAGGAAAGCAAACTGGGGAGAGGCATTGGGACATCTGGCTGGACTATTCAGATTCAGCACCAGCTACGAGAAGGGGGTGTCCCAGAGATGCTCTCTGGGGCAGCCACAGAGCCCACTGAGCGTTCCCTTTATTTATTTATTTTAACAAATCAGGATTCCTACCATTTTCTCACCAGAGTGAGTCTGATTGTCCCAGTCTCCTTTCTCACAAATTCAACACAGAGATATTGAGTATTGATTGCCAAAGAGAGAGGCTACAGACTGAGTGGGGTCACCCCTGCCCAAGAGACACGGTGCAAGAAATATCCAGAAAGACACCGGGCCAGTTACCACTCAAGATACCAGATACAAGGCCATTGGGGTTTGGTGGAAATGTCCCTGCTGGGCCCCAGGTGCCCAGGTGGGCTTAGAGAAAGGCACACCATCTACCCCTGCAGGGTGCAATTACACAGCTTCCTCCAGACCCTACCCCCCCAGTGGCCTGGAGACACCTCATCTACATGGAACCGAAAGGCTCTGGATATACCCTCTCTCATTTTCTGTGCCAAACTTTGTCCTCCCTTCTCTTAAAGTCTCCTTGAGCGTCAGCTCCTTGAAACCTTCTCTGGTTAATTCCAGTTGATTGTGAACAGCCTAGCCCTTCCTCTCCAATGTGTGGACTAGCCAGGTCTCCTTTCAGGTCTGCTTCCCCCAAATCCCAGACTGGACTGGGAAGACACAGCCCGAGAGAAGGGATGCTGGTGTGTGGCAATCATTAGTGGTGTTCATTAAATATCTCTAGTTCTCCTTCTGGGAACATGGTAGGATTGCTTTGCCCTGTCCCTTTGATGTTAGGAGTTGCCATGTGTCTTGCTTTGGCTAATGAAATGTGAGTGCAAGTGACACATGTCACTTCTATGTGGAAGCTTTAAGAAATAGTGAATGAGACAGTACACAATACTGGAGAAGTCAGCACAACTTGACCAAGGCAAGGTCACAGAAGCTTCATAGACACATCCAAACTCCCTGAGGGACCAAATTACTGGGCTGAGGGTTGGGGACCATGGTCTTGGGGGACATTTAGCTCAATTGGCATAACATAGTTTATAAAGAAAATGTTCTACATCCTACTTTGGTGAGTAGCGTCTGGGATTTTAAAAGCTTGTGAGCAGCCATCTAGTCCCCTGGTCGCACCCCATCTGGAGCAAAGGAGAATGAAGAAAACCAAACACCCAAGGGAAAGACTAATCTAAAGGACTAATGGACCACAACCACCACAGCCGCCACTAGACTGAGTCCAGCACAACTAGATGGTGCCCGGCTACCACCACTGACTGCTCTAACAGAGATCACAATAGAGGGTCCTGGACAGAGCTAGAGAAAAATGTAGAACAAAATTCTGACTCACAAAAAAAAGACCAGACTTACCGGTTTGACAGAGACTGGAGAAACCCTGAGAGTATGGCACCAGGACACCCTTTTAACTCAGTACTGAAGTCACTACTGAGGTTCACCCTTCAGCCAAAGATTAGACAGGCACATAAAACAAAATAAGACTAAATGGGCACACCAGCCCAGGGATGACGACTAGAAGGCAAGAGGGGACAGGAAAGCTGGTAATGGGGAATCCAAAGTCGAGAAGCAGAAAGTGTTGACGTGTCGTGGGGTTGGCAACTAATGTCACAAAAAATATGTGTATTAATTGTTCAGTAAGAAACTAATTTGCTCTGTAAACCTTCATCTAAAGCGCACACACACACACACACACACACACACACACACACACAAGAAATAGTGAATGATTGCCACGTCCTCTTCCTCCTGATGCAGTAACTGTGGAAGCCCACATCTAGATGAAGCCATTGCCAGCTGTGATCCCTGATTAACAAGGTAGAGTAGAGCCCCCAGCCAAGGTGCAAAGCACATGTAACATGACCGAGTAATATAACTTTGCCGTCTTAAGCAACTAGAATCCTAGGACTGGTTGTTACTGCAGCATAACTTGATTCATCCTGATTAATATAGCCTGTTCTTGATTGGTTGTTACTGCAGCATAACTTGATTTATCCTGATTAATATAGCCTTGTTCTTGATTGCATATTCTAAATTCTTCTAAATTCCGAATATATTCCAATGCCCTCAGTAGATTCTACTGTTTGAGTCAGTCTATGGGCCTGGCCCAAACCTTATCCATGATCAAAGGGATGCATAACATTATTTTATAGGTGGTAGACCTGAGGCCTAGCAGGTATAGAACCAACCCATAACAGTGATCAGAAGCAATAGATAAGAATTCACTTCCTTTTCTACCCACATGGGGGCCTTACTGCCCCCTCTGCCCCACCAACTTGAAAGAGAGTGCAAAGATTTCCCCCGGATGGGTTGAGCCATTGGGCAGTTTCCAGAATTCCCTTCACACTCTGAGCGGCAAAGGTCCATTTGTCTCTGGAGGAGTGAGGGGGTTGGGGACATGCCCTGCCCAACCCAGAACTGCAAATCCTCAAGAAGCTGGGGGGCAAGGCTGTACTCACACTTGTGGCGTACTGGATGTCCTTCCAGATGGAGGTTTCCCGGGACAGGTCGGAAGCCTCAAAGAGGTTGTCCAGGATGACCTCCCCAATCATGTCGTGGCGGGAAAATCGGTCGAAGTCGAAGACACTGAGATGCAGCTTGCGGTCGGCCAGCTCCTCGTAGGGCACGGGGAAGTGGAAGTTCTCATCGAAGGTGGGGTTCAGCGTCTTGCGGTGCACCCGTGTCTGCAGCTTGCATTTGCGGTCAGGCAGGAGGTAGATCTTGACATAAGGGTCAGAGCTGCCGCAAAAGTCCTTGGCAGGGAGGTCGAAGGCCTTCAGGATGCGCACGATCAGGGTCTCACTCTCATAGTCGTAACGTAGGCTGAAATTGATCTTCCCGCAGCTCTTGGTGGCCTCAGACTTGGCATCGTCCCCATCCACCGACTTCTGCTTGTAGAGCTCGGGCTTGATGCGGCCAATGCTGGTGGACTGCTCTGCCGCAGGCGGCAGCTCGTTGCCGTAGTCAACACTGGAGACGTGCATCTGCCGTGGCAGGTGGCGCTTGAAGGAGGTGTGCCTGGCGGTGGGTGGGAGAGAGCACAGAGAGTGTGGTCAGGGCTCGGGGAAAGGGGATGCAGGCAGACACACCACTGGCGGCCCTGGCTCATCCTACCTCTTGTGGAGCCCCTTTGGCTTCCCTCTTGTTGACCCTACTTTTCCTCTGCAAACACCTTGCGCATAGGGGTTGTTGTGAGCATTGTTGTTGTTATGTGCTATAGAGTTGATTCTTCCCATAGTGACCCTATATGACAGTAGAACTGCCCTATAGGGTCTCCTAGGCTGTAATCTTTATGGGAGCAGTTCACAAGGTCTTTTCTCCCATGGAACGGCTGGTGGGTTCAAACTGTCAACATTTAGTTAGCAGTTGAGTGTTTAACCATTGCACCACCAGGGCTCTTTGTTGTGAGGATTACATGTCTTAATATTTGTAAAATACTTGGAATGGTGCCTGGTATATAGGAAGCTCAATAAATGTTAGCCACTGTTATTATTAGTCCTGCTTTTCTGCTACCTGCTTTCTAGGTTTCTTTCCTAGTGGACATGACTCACTCAGCTTCCCTCATCAAATCCTTAGGAGAAGGATAATCCTTTCTTAACCTCAGTGTAGTGCTCTCTTCATTATCATCAATATCATCATTGTCATCACCACCACTACCATTATCAGTTACCGTCCAATCAACTCCAGCTCAGGGTGACCCCATGTGTTTCGTAAGGTTTCTAGTGGCTGATGTTTTGGAAGTAGATGACCAAGTCTTTCTTCCTAAGCACCTCGGGTGGACATGAATGTCCAAGCTTTCAGTTAGCAGTTGAGTGCATTAACCATTTGTACCACCCAGGGACTTCCATAAAACCGAAACCAAACCTACAGCTGTTGAGTCGATTCTGACTCATAGTGACTCTAGAGGACAGAATAGAACTGCCCCGTAGGGTTTCCAAGGAGTGGCTAGTGGATTTGAACTGCCGACCTTTGGGTTAACAGACTTAATACTTAACCGCTGCACCACCAGGGCTCCACAAAAACCAGACCAAACCCATCGCCATCAAGTCAATTCCTACTCATAGCAACCTTATAGGACAGAGCAGAACTGCCCCATAGGGTTTCCAAGGAGCAGCTGGTGGATTCGAACTGCTGACCTTTTGGTTAGCAGCCGGAGCTCTTAACCACTACGCCACCAAGGCTTCCCAGGGCTCCATAGTTAACATTTATTGAGTATGTATTATATGCCAGGCACTGAAGTGGTTAAGACCACAGGCTCTGGAGCCAGATTGTGTAAGTTCATTTTGGTTCGGCCACTTTCTAGATATGTGCCCTTGGGCAAGTTGTTTAACCTCTCTGTGCTATAAAATGAGGATAGTAAAGGTAGCAATTTCATATGATTGCTGTGAGGATGAAATGAATTAACATATATAAAGTGCTTAGAACAGGGACTGGTGCATAATGTACTAAATATGTGTTAGCTTTCATTATTACCTACATTTTTTCATTGGCTCCTCACTCCAACCTTATGAGAGCCGTTAGCCCTATTTTATAGTTGGGAAAAGAGAGGCTTAGAGAAGGTGAGCAAGTTGCCCAAGGTCGTACGATAAACCCTGTCAACGTGACCCCCAGCACCTTCATTCCTGACCTCCTCTCTAAAGACCAGGCCTCCTTCCCTCTGGCTGGTCCCCTGGGAGCCTGGAGAGCCATTGCAGGGGCCTAGGAATTCACAAAGGCCCTAAGCCTTAAGCACAATGCCTCACACATGTTTGCACCACATCTTTTAAAAGTGTTTCTGCATCGTGGCTTTACTGACATATTCCTAAACACACCAGGAACTTTTATGCCTCTGGGCCTTTGCATGTTCTCTTCCCTCTGCCTGAAGCCTTTCCTTCCCGCAGAACGCCCTACACACCCCCACAATCTCCCCCCCTCCACATCCCAAATGCACATCACATGCACAGAGCCCCACCTTAAAGCTACCCCTTTTGTGACGTCTTTCCTGGTGCCCACCTTCTAGTTGGTCCCCCACTTCCTGGTAAAGTACAGCGCCTGGTATAGTCCCCTATCCAAGCACATGCCATATTTCTGGTATCTGTCCCGCACAGGCTGGAATCTCATTAAGGTATGGAAGGAATAAGGGAATGTGGACTGTACGGGTTAGAGCAGGGAGGTGTTCGCCCTCACCTGGTAGATGACGCTGGCTCTGTGGTCTGCCGCTGCAGCCGCGTGTGACGCACAATGTGCTCCTTGACTGACATCTGCACCTCAGCCGGGATATCTGGGGACGTGTGACTGATCTTCACGGCCGCCTCGAGGAAGCCTAGGGTGCTGGGGTCCTTCATCTGGTCTGCCATGTTGCTTCTGGAGCTGGGGCTCTGGAGGACCTCCAAGGGTGGGTTAGCAGAAGAGGGACTGGAGGCTTCCTTGCTCCTCCAGGGCATCCAGCTCAGCTTCCAAAAGAGAAAGAGAAAAACTGCCACCAGGGCCACGCCACACACAATCACTACCGCTGTGACGAGGCTGACAGAGGTGCCTGCCCTCGGCATGAGCCAGGCAGCAGGGACAGAGACAGACAGAGGGGGAGAAGCGGGTGAGGGTGTTGGAGGAAGGGGCACACGGGAGGGACAGAGACGAAAGAAGAGAAAAGAGTGGTCATGAGAAAGCTGCCAGGTCAGAGAGAGAGATGGTTTAAGGGTTGACTCTCGAGTGTCCACGTTGTGAAAAATCTGCAGCATGTGAGCACCTCAGGTTGAACTTCTCCTGTCCCTCCACCACCCACAGCTTGGGAAGCACCTGGGCTGCCTCCCTGCTGCCTGTTGGCATGTGCGCATGGAAATGGAAGTAATTCAAGTAGCAGCCTAAGCAAAATGTGCAAATTCGTGAAGCGTTCCACATTCGGATGCTGTTTGAATTTCTATTAGGGCTGTTACTACGGCCAGGCTTATAACAGAGTCATTTTTGTATACAGCTCTCTTATGCAACAGGCTGTGAGACCCTGGGGAGCAGAGGCTCTGCTAACTCATCCTCCTCATTTCCTCACCTCACCCCAACACCAACTACAACTGAGCCTAGAGCAGGGGCTCAATCAGTATTTACTAAGTTGACTTGAAGTGAAGGAGATAGAGCATAATCTCTTTGAGGGCAGGAATTAGGTCTATGCTTCTTGCATACTCCCAGAACGCTGCATGTAGTAGGTTCAATAAACACTCGCATTAAGAGAGAATCTGTCCCACGTGATATGTTTCAAAGCTAAATACAAATGATTCTTATAGCTGCCATGTTTTCCATTCCTGTGGATATTCGAGAGCTTTGTCAAATGTTATGGTGGGTGAACGGGGGCTCTCTCACTCACTGCCCCACCCTTGCCCACCCCTGCCCCCATTATCCCAGGAAAGCTGTGAGGAATACCCCCATTTTGGAGAAATTATGAAGCAGACCTCCCTCTTGCTTCTGCTCCCCAAATCTGAGAATGAAACTTTGAGCCCAAGGTCTCTTCTTGCTCTGGGCAGAAAGGGGAGACAGCGCTGAACCAATGGCACACCAGGCAAGGTTTGCAAAATGGCCCCTTGTGAACAAGCCAGCAGAAGAGTTTTGTTTGGCTTGTATGATTACGGAAAAGTTGAGAAATTCCATCATCATCGTTATCATCATCACCATCATCATAACAGATTACTGGCTTCTCTTGAAAAAGCTGATGACTTGGTAACTAGACCTATGCTCCTGCATGCTGGGAGGTGGCCACCCCGTTTGCAGAGGTGTGTCCTCACCAGCTCTCCCCTCCTCTCCGTGATGCCTGTCCCCTGCAGGCATATGGGTTTGCAGCCTCTGGACTAGCCTGTCCCAATGCTTTAATAATCTTAGGATTTAAGGTGAGAAATGACCTCAGAAGCACTGAAGCCAGGCTGTCCTTTTACAGATGGGAGCAGTGGTCCAGAGAAGGGACTTGCCCAGGGTTACATGGTCAGTCAGAGGCTGGGCCAGGGCCCAGATGTCCACTGCCCAGCCTGGCTGTCTTTCCATTGTCCCAACCTGTTTGTCTCTCATCAAACTGCAGGAGACTGTGAACATGTGTTTTTCATATTTGTGTAACTCAGGGCCTATCATAGAAACTGGCACATGGGAAGAATGAATGGATGAATGAAGGGATGGATGGCAGATAAGAGGGCTATAATCGTCTCTCATTTCAATTAAGTTCGACCAACATTTACTGAGCACTTGTCATCTGCCAGGTTCTGTGCTAGGCTTGGGCTACATAGATGCCCAGGGGGACCCAAGGTACTCTCACAGCACACAAGCCCCAGGGAAAGCTGTCCCTTGTCCAGAGGGATCTAAGAACAACAGCCATCATCTCTGGGGAGCCAGCATTGACTCTCTTACTATGGGATACTCGCCTTGATCAGCTACCACCTCCATGAACTAGGGAAGAACAGCAGAGAATCCTCAAGTCCTTATCCACCTCCTCCCCAGCCCTCTGCATAGAGACATTGGAGCCTTTCTCCAGCTAAAGTCTATCCAGAGACTGCCAGGGACCAGGAAAGCTGATTCTAAGTAACTTCTAGACTAAAAGTCTCCAATATGGTGTGCCTGCACCCCAGGGAGTGCAAGGGAAAAAAAATCAGATGATTTTAATATTATTTATTATCTTAAAAATAAGAAACTGAAACTTTAATATACAAGTTGATAGTCATTATCAGCTGAAATCGACTCAACGGCACCTAACAATTATTGAATTTAGTCAATTTATTGAACATTTCTATGTCGAAGGTTCAAGGATTTTTTTTTTAAGTGTATTCACTCATTTACTCCTCCCCAATAAAATAGGCACAATTATTATCTCCATTTTACAAACATGGAGACTGAGGCACAGAGGAGTAAATAAATTGCCCGGGCCACACAGCTAGTAAATGGTGGAACTGGGATACAACCTAGACAGTCTGGCTGAGCAATATCACCTCTGTAGAACATGTATATAATATGGGAACAAATATACATCTGTCAGAGGTACTCAATCAAAAAATTCTTTTTTTTTTTTTTTCACTATTAAGACTTCATGATCAAAAAGGCTTGGAAGCTGTTTCTTTAGGCCCTTGCCCACTGGGGTTCACCAGGAAAGCTACCACAGGTATACGCATCCTTATTCTAAGTATCTGGCCGTCTCTAGACCCTTCACCCCTATTCACTGTTACAGCTGTTCTGAACGCATTCTCCCCAGTATGAGACACCTTAAAACAAAAGGTACTTCTAGGGCTTTGCTTTCCTTTGATCATACATCTTAGTTGTTCTGGTAATAATTAGAATTTTAATAAGAAGGGGCAGGTGGGGAGAATGGGGAGAATCCAGAAAGCGTAGAGTGCATTTAAACGTTCAGCCCTGACAAAAAAATGGAATTCAGAAATGAAAAGAGAAATGGGGGAGAGGGTGAGCTGGGGGAATCAATTTTTCCTTGGTATGGTTGCTATTTTGATTGCTTCTCCACGTGACCGCCCTGCTGCTGCTGCCTCTGATCTGTGATTAGGGAAGGCAGAGGGTATGGATTACTGGGAATCAGCACCCAGCACTCAATACTGGTTATGTAAGACCAGGAGGCCCTTCCTATGCCTGGAGAATCTTCTTCCAGGGTTATGAGAGCCTGGGCTTTTGACATTGCACAGGCGGGCAATGTAAAAGAATTAGGTCCTGGACACTGAGCAGGTTCACATCCACAGGGCATACAGAGCAGTGAGCAAGGCTGGTAAGACCAGACTCAGGTCGGTGGGTGATTGTAGAGGATTTAGCCTCTTTAAGATCACTAATATGTGGCCTTGAACCCAACCAGCCCTTTCCTCATGTCTTGGTTAAAGGTGCATTGAGGCTGGGAAGAGATGTAGTTCCTGTGTGGCCCCCAAAAAAAAACAAAACCAGTTGCTGTCGAGTCAGTTCTGACTCATAGCGACCCCATGTGTGTCAGAGTAGAATTGTGCTCCATAGGGTTTTCAGTGGCTGGTTTTTCAGAAAGAGACCTCCAGGTCTTTCTTCCAAGGAGCCTCTGGATGGACTTGAACCTCCAAACTTTATGTTAGCAGCTGAGCACATTAACTGATCGCACCACACAGGGACCTATGTCACGTGGGGGCTATTTGAAGGCCCAAATTACCTAAGGAATGTGCCCTTGCCCCCATCCCAGGCCTGTTGGAGCCAACCCACTGGGACACTTTGGTCCCTAGGAAATCATAGGTGCACAAGAAGCCTTCAAAGTCATTTTCCCATTCATGTCTTATTTAAATCTCTACCCTCTGAGAACGTTGATGGACAACTCAGCTACCTTTTTGAGTGATTCAGGGCTCTTCATATTTATACTATGAACTAGCTTCAGGACAAGAAAGAGATAAACCTCCAGTAAGGGAGAAAGCCCTTGGCACAGCACTGGGGAAGGAAACACATTCCTAAGTATTTGTAGTCTTCTCTCGTCTTCCTTCTTTATTTCCCCTTTAGCCTGGAGAGAAAGGAGCATTGTCCTGATCAGACTGGGCTTATTCAATACTCATGCGCACTGTATGACTTTGGCAAGCTGTCTCAGCCTCCCTTTCCTCATCTGTAGAATGCTTAATAACAGTATCTACCGCATAAGGTCATTGTGAGGTTTAAACGAGACCAAAAATGTATCAAAAGTACAGAGGAGCGTGCCCAGAATGTAGTAAGCAATATAATAAACACTAGCTACTTGTATTAGAATTGGAGTCCTGGTGGCGCAGTGGTTAAGAGCTTGGCTGTTAACCAAAAGGTCAGCAGTTCAAATCTACCAACTGTTCTTTGGAAACTCTACAGGGCAGTTCTACTCTTTCCTATAGGGTTGCTATGAGTCGGAATCGATCGGACGGCAACAGGTTTCGGGTTTTATGAGAATTACCTATGCCCAGGTACCTATACCTAGTTTCAAAACTTGTTTAGTGGGCAGAATACTTGGAAGCCGTGAGCACTGCTAAATGGAAACAGCTTTTACTTTATCATTATAAACCATAAACAATTTTACTGGCAGAAATAATATGACTATTTCGTATTTGTATACATTTGTTTGCATTGAATACAATTGTTCGGTTGGTATCATCACCAGCTAGCTGGTCAACAGTATCGAGCTCCCAAGAAGTAAGAAGAAAATCATGGGAGAAAAATCTACACTTGAGAAAATCCTGCACTCTTTCAATTTTTTCTTGGAAATTGGGGAAAAAGAAGCCCACTGCTCAATATTAGGCATGAAACACCCTTGTCTAGGTATCAGAGGAATCCAGTATCCCATGGGAACCTGGTTTGAAAAATGACAGGAGCCAATTACTCAGCAGCCTTTGGGAGAGAAAAGACTCATGGAACAAGGCTTTGGAAACACATACTAGTGACCTGGCACTGTGCAGGTGTGCATGGCTTCTAGACCTGGCCAGGCAACTGAACTTCGCCAGGTGCTCAGACCCCAAGCAGACATCTCGGGTGGGCACCAGCTCCAGAATGATCACAGAGCACATTCCATTCACATTGCTTGCTAATTACGTGACCTTGAGAAAGTTACTTAATCTCTCCAAACCTCGGTTTCTTCTTATTTAATGCCGATTCTAACTATCCCTTACTTCACATTATCATTGTGACTATTAAATTAGCTAAGACTTTGAGCACAGTGCCTGGTACATGGTAAACTCCCCCAAAATGTAAGCTTCTATTATTCTTCATGCTTTGTTTTTGAGTGCAGGTAATAGTTTACTATATACAGAGCAGACCCAAAGCTAGGCCTGCTGAGGCAGGGAAGGGGGATGCTGTAAATTCTCAGGATACCAGACCAGAGGGCAAAGCATCTGAGAGACCTCAGTCCGCTCCTCTGTCCTGGGAAGTTAAAATCCCCCTAAAGTCCAACAGGACAGGACCTGCTTGTCACCCTAAGTGAGATGGTCTGGCTGGGGTGATGGCTCCTGGCCTCCTTCTTCTGCCTAGAAAATGCTGGGTTATTAATTAGCAGCCCAGGGCTTTCTTATCTCCCTCACTGACACTTCTTTTTCCAAAGACAGAGCCCTGGTGCCCCTCCCTGTCTCTCCACCCATAGTGTTAGGATTCATCAGCAGTTCTTATCGCTTGCTATTGTTCCCATTTTTCTAATGGTCTCCCATGTCAGGAAAATCCATTTTGTAACAGTAACAGGCATTCCTGCTAACAGATTGTAATTGAAAAGATAAAGTGGGGAGAGGAAGCAAAAAAGAAAGGACCACTTTCCCCGCTCACCCCAAAGCTGGAGAAAGCTTGGTTTCAGGGCCTGGGGGTGCTAGTGGACCCTCAGAAATGGTAAGTGCTCCGATTGTGGAGAGTAGGAGCTGCCTCAGGCGAGGAGCTCTCATCCAGACACAGAGTCACCGACAAAGTGCAGCCCAGAGACCAGAGATGCAGAGGCCCAAAAGTCCAGAAGGAACAGTGGCCTGTCTTAGAATGGAAGAGACTCCAGGCACAACCATTAATATTAATACTAATAATATTATTTGCCATTTATTTCTATATGGTAATCACTGTACGTTTTATATTACATCATTTGATCTCTAAGTCCCTTTGTGGTGCAAATGATTAAGCTCTCGACTACCAGATGAAAGGTTGGTAGTTTGAACCCACCCAGATGCTCTATACAGACAGGTCTTGCGATCCGCTTCCGAAAGGTCACAGCCCTGAAAACCCTGTGGAGCACAGTTCTACGCTACATACTCGGGGTCGCCATGAGTCAGAATCAACTCGACTGTCAACTACCATCAACAACAATTTAATCTTTACGGCCACCCTAAGAAATTAGTATCCACCTCTCACAGACAAATAAGTTTAGAGATGCTAAGTAATGTGTTCAAGGGTATACTGTATTAAGTGAAAGAGCTGGGATTTGAACCTAGGACTCTATGATGCCAAACTTCAAGCTCTTGAGCCAAGCATCTCTGAGGGTCTTGGAGGGTGAGCTGAAGAACTGTTGGATCGACAACTGGGCAGAGAAGTTAGGGAGACATTTCTTAGTTATAAGCAGGGGAGGTTGGAAGGGAGTCCTCTGCACAATGGCCAGACCCTCTGAACCTTGGCAGAACCCCAGAGACTCGAATTATTACTGTACCCCTCAAAAACACACACACACATACCCATCTCTTTCTTCTTTCCTGGAAAGTGAAGACAGTGAAAGTTATCCATTAGCCACCAGGTAAATAACCAATGGCCTCTGGAAAAGTCCTATCCAGAGATGTACCTGAGAGAAGTATCTGTGTGTGTGTGTATGTGTGTGTGTGTGTGTGTGTGTGTGTGTGTGTGTGTGTGTTGGGGAAACAGGGGCTGTTCTGTTCTGAGGCTCACAGACATGGTCCATTAATAATAAGCTCTGATGTTTGGCTTGTAAATTTATTAGGAGAACCCAGTGTAATTAAAATTTGGGGCTGAGGGGAGGGGGAGTGGAGGGCCTTTGCTTCCTTTCCTTCTTCCAGAGATCCAGACTGAGCTACCAATGAGGATAATTAGCAGAGTCCAAATAGAGAAGGAATTAATGCTCCTGAAAAAGCTGTGATGAGGAGAGACAATGCTGGGCTAATTATGGCCGCACCAAGCTTTATGACTGGGTGCCTGCTTCCACCATCATTAGGGGATTCAGGGACAAATCGGAGACTAATGTCGAGCATTATGGCTAACAGAGCATTGGCTCTAATTTCACAATTATTAGAATTATTAGTTTTGCAGATGGAAACTGTACCTTTTTGCCTGATTGGTCATGCCATGTGGCCCCTCTCACTGTGGGGATCAATGATGGGTGATGTAGGGGAGGGGCAGACAGAGAGCCAGGAAGATTCTTTTCCCTTTATGCTCCTCTTCCTGTCCATAGCTGCACCTAGCAAGATGGGAAGCCTAACCGGGTTCATGCAGAGCAAGAAACACAGCTCAGCACCCCCTAGAGAGAGAAGGGAGGGATGACATAGTGCCATTATACCTGGGAGCCTCCAGAGGTGGATGCCCTACTCACCTCCACTTTCAAAGACCCCTCTGATTTCAGTTCCTAAATGTGGCTCAGCCCTTCAAGGCTTCATTTCCTAAGCAGGACCAGCAGGAGTTCCACCTGGCTTGGTCAGGACTTTCTCTTACCAGGCTTTCCCCCACTCCAGACAACCCTACACAGATCCTAAAGAAACCTGGCCTGACCCAGCTGCCTCAGTTCTAGTACTAATTGTTGGCAGCCTTATGTTCCTCCCCCAACTCTGTGGGCAGTGAAGACAGAGTAAAGGTAGAACAGCTAGAAGAGAACGCATCTTTTCAATAGAGCTTGGAGAGACGGAGTACTCTGGATGTACCATCCTCACTTTTGAAGTTCCCATAGCCAGAGGGAGAGAAGAACTTCTACAATTATAAATCTAAGGGCTTTACCACTCCTACTTACTGGACCCTGGTTCTAGAATATTAAAGCACAAAACGTACTATGGAATCATAATATCATTTCCATGGGTTCTAAAGGATCATGCATTGTACCTTTCCTCAAAGAGGGCAAGATGCGAGGAACTGCTTCCTTCCAGCAAGAAGGAGTGAGGGAGTGGCTGATTATTCAGTTATAGAAACAGGACTCTTGTGTTTTAAGGAAATGTTGTGCGTGTAATTTACCATCACAAACAGGAAAAAAAAAATCTGTGTTGCAAAAGGCCCACTTCAAAGCCGGGTGGCTGAATCACAGAGCTTCTCTGGAATCATTAGAGAAGTGGACAGACATCACGTTCATCTCCTGGTCACAGGTAAGCTGGAGACCATTCCTGGCTGTCAGCCTGGGAGGGGAAGGGCAGCTTGGGGTCTCCTGTCAGGTTCCTGCATTTTCTGGGACATCTCTGGACCTTTGCTCACTATCTCAAGTCCAGAACCAAAGCTGCCAAGCCCAACCCTCTGCACCTTGGCCTATGGAGAAAGTTCATTCACCTCCACAAGGTAAATGACACAAGGAAACAGGGAGAACTGCCTGTTAAGTGTCCACTTTGGGAGGGAGGATTAAGGAAGAAAGCACTTTGTCTTCAGAGATTTTACAGAAAAAGGAGAACTTGTCTTTAGCTGAGACAATTTGTGCAGAGGTGTCTCCAAGCCCGGGTTGGATTAACTGAGATATCCTATGCAATTTCTAGCACAGGCATTGGCATAAAGGAGGTTCTCAATAAGTGATAGAGTCTGAATGTCAATTGCTGAATCTCAAGGTGTTACTAGAAATCCCGTGAGCTAGAGACTTAGAGGAGGAAGGCAAGGGAAAACATGAAATAATAAAGGGAACTGGGTGTGTTCTAGCCACTTGCGTTTTTCAAGAAATTGCAAATGAAAAGATCGAGTGTTTCTCTGCCTGGAGAATCTGGACCCAGGCAGTGGCTCTGGGATACAGGGAGGTGGGACACCTGGGGCCTTGGTCCTGTACTCCATAGTAGTTCCCCAGATCCCAAGCTCACAGAAACTCCAAAGCCCAAAAACCATTCTCAACCACTTTCTTTCTTTTGCTATGATCAAGGGTCTTCTCTGTCTCCTCCCATTCTCTTCAGCCCCCACAGCTTGGCCCTAGAGCTTCCTGAGGCTCGTGACTCAGCAGCCAAAGTTAATGTTCCCCAGGGCTGACAACTCAAACTCGCCTTCTAGAGCAGCCTGCAGGGAAGGCATACTGATTCACTGGGGCTGGCTGGCTCTCACCCCTCAGCCTGTCTCACCCTCAGCCTGTAGGTCCAGGTACCTGTCACTCCAGACTACAGGATGTCCCTATGAAGTCAGAACACCAGTGCCTCTCTCTATCAGGATGTGCTACTACCCACCACCCCTCCCCCCACCCCCAGCTCCCACCACTGCATTTCTGCTCAGGACAGACAGGAAGGGCAGCCTCCATCCCAGGTGGAATAGTACAGGTGTGTGTTCGACTCAGATCCCTAGAGTCTAAGGGGTCAGGACTGACATTAAGGGCCCCACTGTAGATGGATCGTTGGAGGAAAGGATGGAAGGGAGCTGGAGAGTGTGGTGAGGCTGGAAGAGACTCCCTGGCTTGGGAAAATTGTTGTCTGGTGGGTATGAGAAATTGGGTCGTGTAGGAAGGGATGGCACCAGAGAACCAGAGTCTAATAATACTTGCTGGGCCTAATCTATTCTGAGAATCTCCAAGACAGAGAATCAACGTCCTCAACCTCCATCATTGTACTATCCTCTAAAAGTTCTTCGTTATGTCTGATTTCAGTCCCTTCTGCTGCAGTAATCAAACCATTGATTAAACATTGCCAGGGCCGGAGACAGAGCAGCGCCCCCTACCACCCACAAACGGCTAAGGTGGGCTCCAGTCACCCCAAGACTGGACTCAATCTCCTCACACACACAAGCTTTCGGTTAGCCCACTACCTGCGTCTCTGCTCCTAACTGGGGATCTACCGCTATCTCTGACCTTTGACCTGAAGTGAAAACAGGGCCCTGGAACTTGCGGCTGCTGGGCAGCTTATCCCACCTGTACCTGCTTCCCCAGCCGCGGCTCCAGTCCACGGTTCTTGTCCCTGGAGAAGCGCGTGGGGACGAAATTCCCGCCTTTCGCCGCCCCCTCCTACCCTTCCTGCGCCCGCGGTGCTGACCTGCCGGGCAACTCCCGCGCACCCCCAGACCCCGTGCCACTGGGGCCGGCGTAGGGGAGTAAGTAGGGGTGGAGTCTGAGGCGCCTTGGTCCCTGCGGGATCTCCCCACCCCCACCCTGCATTCCCTCGAGGCCTCGCACTGTCCTCAGCCCCTCCCAGAGGGGACGCGACCCTGCACTCCCTCCCGGCCAGGACTCTCCAGACGCGGGGATTGGGACAAAGAAGCCCCGCTGCAGCCCGAGAGCGTGGCTGCAGGGCACTGGTGCAGCAGGTAAATACCAGGGGCTGGCCAGCAGCCACTCCGGCGACCCTCCCGGGGCTCCGGCCGCCAGGGCGCGACAGGCCATTCCCGCTGTCGCGACTCCTGAGAGACGCTGCAGCAGCGCGCCGGGCCCCAGCCCCACGGGGACTCACCGGCTCCGGCGATCTCGGCTCGACTCGGGCTCCCGCCTCGGCTGCGCGGCCGCCCGGGACTGCGTCCAGCTCAGGGTCCCCGCCACTCGGGCAGGAGGCACCCGCTTGGCAAAGTCGGCGAGAGGCACCGACTCAGACGCGCGCCGGCCGCGAGTCCGAGTGAGTCAGAGAGAGACCGAGGGAGCGAGTTATAGGGGCGGGGGTGGGGGTGGGGGGCAAGGGAGACACCCTCCCCCACCCCGCCCCCCGCCCCCCAGCGGAGACGCAGAAAGCCACTGGCAGCCCGCGAGACACCCGGACACAAAGACCTCGTGCCAGCCACAGACCTAAGTTTCTCCCTGAGAGACACAGGGGGCTCGAGCCACCTCCCCCGAAAGAACAGATAAACCGACCGATGGACAGACCCTGGGACCTCGACACCGCAGCGGAGACAAGCTTTCTTCCTCAGCCGGGATGTCCCTCTTCTCCTGCTTGCTCCACCGACCCCTCCCCTGGCAGATCGCGTCGGAGAGACGCGAGGGCAACTGAGGCCCCGAGGGGCGCCGCGTTCCGGGAGCCCAATTTTCCGCGGGGGCCCCTGTAGTAGTCCCACGGGAGGGGGCAAGGGGATTCTCTCTCTCCGGAGTCCCCTTCGTGTCTTTCCGATTGCCTGGCAGACGATGGGCCAGGGCATTTGCTGGGGTTGGTTCCGAATCGAGAATCCCGAGCTGGAGTTCTCACACTAGGTTCCCGGGCTCCTTGGGGAGGGGCGAGAGCCAGGGCGAGTCTCCCGGAAGGGAGGGGGCTCTGGGTCTCCCATTACCTTCGTCAGCCGCGCTCAGGCTCCCCTCCAGGGGCTGCAGCTCGAAGCTCTGACAAGTCTCCACGTCCAGCCCGAGAGGGGGCGGCCGGGCCCGGCACAGTGAGGCCAGGACCGCGAGCGCCGCCTGGCACCGAGGCCCCGCTGCCCCCCCCACCCCGCTCATGCCCCGGACACCCCCGCCCGCCGAGCAGCCGCCGGAACCCGCGCAGCAGCCGGACTGGGGCGGGGCAAGGCGGCCTCAGAAAGACCCTCCACGCAGCGGCCCCCTGCGGCTCCTTTCGGCTTTTAACCACTTCTCCGCAGGGTCCCCGCCCCTCACGTGGCATCCCGCGGCAGCAGCCAAGTCTGGCGCCTCATGGCCGCCCCCTCTGCATTCAGGGGCAGGCCTAAGTCCCGGCGGGTGCGAGGCCGGGAAGCCCGACTGTCCTGCGTCTTGAAGGGTGCAAGGCCAGGAAAAGAGCCCGGGATCCGGCTCCGCATTAACTGCCTTGTGCGACCTTGGGCGTCTCGGAGCCTCAGTTGTCCTTTCTGTAAAAGGGGTATAAATGATGACGAATGCTTCACAAGCTGTCTGGGGATATAAAGATAGTGCTTGTATGAACACTGGGTAAACAGCCACACTCCACGCAAGTGGCAGCCCAATAGATAAACCCGTAAAAGAAAAAGGGATGACTGGGCTGAGGGTGAGAAGTTCGCAGAAGGACCTTGGTCGAGGTTCCTGATAGGAGAAGTTAGTCAGACTTGCCCCAAGTCCCGGCTTTGCAAGCGAAGACCCCAAAACTGCTGGGCGACGCGAACTAAGACTTTCCGAGCCCTGCAATCCTGAGGTCCGCGGTGCCCTCACGTTGCTATGGCGACGGGAGGCAGCGGCCGTCTCTCTCCATGGCAACGGGAGGGGAAAGTTTCTGGCAAATAGCAATGGGGGCCATTTCAAGAGGGCGCTTCGTTGCCGCCAAGCCCACTTTCCCACATCAGCGCAACACCACCAGATACAATGCATCTTACTATTTATTAAGCACAATAAGGACCAGAAAGACTAAAACCCAAACAGGATTGAGGCTAGAAGTAGCCTAAACTCCCCTCCAGGAGATGTGGCGTGAGGCCCAGGAGATGGTTGGCTGAGGGGCTCCGAGGCGTCTCACTCAGCAGTGAAGAGTCTATGGGCCATCACCAGGCGGAGCCAGGAGGGCAGGACCCTGCGAAGGCCCTGCCACTGGAATCTCATATCCTCGGCCTGTCGATTGGTGAGCCCTCCTTCTCTGTGGGGTTCACCCGAAGCTCCCGATTTGAGTTCCTTGGCCTTCCTGGAGCTGGGAAAGAAACTTTAGTTGGCGCCTCCGGAAGCCGTGGGACTTGGGTGAGCCCCCGCAGTGAGTGGGGGAGGAGGGTCTTTCCTCTAATTAACAAGCTAATTGGAAATGGCTCGGGCGGCGACTCACTTTCCGGAGGGAGGAGATTCGGAGCCCCAACTCCTGGCGGTCTCCACTGCCGGCCATCTGCGCCAGCCGGCCCTTGGACTTGCTAGCCCTGGGCAGGTAGTGCCCCGGGCACCGCGGGGCAAACCAAAGCCTGAGAGGACTCTACTCCAGCCAGGCGGCTTTTCGGCTCAGGACTAGCGCCCTGGCTCTGTCCACGGTGCTGAAGGCCCAGTTGGTGCAACAATCCCGTGAGCACAGGGGAGGGGAGGGGGAGGAGCAATTGAGTCAGACTTGCAGCTTCCACGCTGACCTCTGGAGCTTTCGAGAGGAGGGGGCGAGGAACTCAGGCGGGAGGGACTGATCAGGCATGACCCTGGCGGCCCTATGCAATCCAGGCCGCCTTCCTGCGGGAGGTGCTCGGTTGCTGTTCCAAGCACAGGTGAGGTTGTAGCGTCCCCATTTACCTTCCCGGTGTTTCTAGAACCCACCTGAGGAGCCCAGAGGCCCCATGACTTTCCCCACCACCACACGCTGCAGACCTCAGCACCCGGGAGAGACAGGAGCTCAGAGGCCCCTCGGCTACGTGCTCATTAGCAGTTCCTGAGGCGGCAGGTTTTTATATAAAATAATAACCGAGACGAGCTGCTCTCTGCCCGTGTTTATGGCAACTCTGTCACTCCGCGGCGATTTCTCCCTCCCCTTCCCGAGTTCCCAGGGAAATTCGCAGAACGAAGCGCCTTGTTTTGCCATTGCAGGGAATGAAAAAAAAAAAAAAAAAAAACAGTACCGTTCCAAGGGCCCAGGACTGTGATGCAGGGAAATCAATATTTTGCTTACAACGAGTCGGGGAATTTGCATTTAAACTGAAGGCAAAGGAGCGTGTTCTGAGCAGAGCAGGTGGCAGGAGCCGAGAATTAACAGATAATTTCTCATTGTTCCCCGATTCAGCCTCCACACTCAGCAGGCGGTTCTGCAGCGTCTCTGGCGCCCCGGCAGCAGCTCTGGACCTGGCATTTCTCAGCCTAGCAGGTTCTGCTCTGCCAGGGCTGCAGGAAGGGGCGAGGGCTCCCGGGTCAGTCAATGACTATTTGGAGTACCTGAATGAGTGCGTATGAGAGAGAAAGAGACAGATACAGACAGAGGAATAGACAAAAGAAAGACACAGAGATAGAGAAGCAAAGGACAGAGACACATGAGAGACAGGGATCGGAGATACAAAGGAAAAGGCACAGAGAAACAAAGAGAGAGACATACACAGAGACAGAGAAACACATTCAGAAAGAAAGAGAAAAAGTATTTTCTCCTTACATTAAGAAAAAGCCCACCCTAGTTGACCTCTTCATCGACTCCCCCCATTCTCTCCATTAATCACCAATACCATTGTGGTCACACAATCAGCCACAATGCAGAGAAAAATCCTTATGTAAAGATGGGAACTTCTCTCTACACAGCCCCTTTCCCTCACAAACCCATACCCAAAACACATCTATGTTTATTCTCATATGAAGAGACCAAATTCAGACTCACAGGGTCCCACCTATATCTGGAGAGAAGGAGGTGGAAAGAAATACATTTGTCACCCCTCATTCCTGTTTCTCAGGTAAACATTCTGAGCTTGGGTTTGGGAGTGCAGAGGAGAGAAGGAGGAGCAGAGAGAGTCAGCATGGCACTCACATCCCCTCTCTGAGACTCAATTTCCTTATCTGCAAGATGATGAAGTTGGATTAGGGGCTCTTGGAGAATCCTTCCAGCACCAGCCTTCTAGGATCCTATATGAGGGGAAAGAAAGAGGCCAAGTCGGGGGAGGAAGGAGGGAGGGCAACTCAGGGGCAGTTTTCCCTGGCTCCGCAGAAGAGGGTGGTGTTACAGATGTCCAAACTCACCTTTGACTTCCCTTCCCCATTGCTCTCATCTCATCTAGAGTGATGGCTGGAACTTTCTTAATCTGAGGCCCCTCAGGCCAGACTGCTCAGAATCTGGGAGGCTGAATGTGAGGATGCTGAGGAATAATCCAGAGGCCTACCACTCCTATGTCCTTCTCTCCTCAGAAACAGGCAAAATGCACATCTCCTGAAGCCAAGTATCTTAGGCAGAGGCCTGGCTGCCCTTGGGCAGGTTCCCATCTTGCTATGGGCAGCAACGTCTTGTTAAGTTGTGCTACAAATAAAATAAACTAAAACTAAGAAAAAATATTTTTAATTGAACCTTAGTAGGAAATTGCTAATGCTGTAGGCGGAAGAATGAGATCCTTTGACATGAGCTGATGTGTCATATTGTCTTTCCATTTCAATGCAATTTCTAAATACAGAGCCCTTTCCCTATTCCCACCTCCCCACCAAGCCCCCAGCAGAGATGTAAAGGGAGCAATCTGCCGTTCATAGCTGGATTGTCTGATGTGCAGAGAGAGAGACACAGAACAATAGATATGTACAAGCCGATCCACTGCTTTGCCAAGTGGTTTGGAGCCAAAGGGGCTCTGACCTAACCTGAGGGCTTGTGATCTTCTCTCTCTGCCTCCCCTCTGTCCTGCTTACCAAGGCATATGACCACCGTCTGCAAAGGTTTTAAACTTACTCTAAGAAAGTAGACATCAGTTCAACTGATCTACTGAGTGTGAATAATTAAGTTAGTGTACTATACTGGAGAGCAAGGGGTGAGGTGGGGGTGGGGATGGTGGGAAGGTGGTAACTTTATACCACTATTTGGAACAAACTCTGTTATGGAATCCTTATGGGGGATTTTATCAGACAACTTTATCAGTATTTCTAGCAGATGTCACCCTCTACCCTCTTCCCTCAACACTCCCACCAACATAGCAACTCTAGGCAAAGCTGGGTGATTTTGCCCTTCCACACCATCAGAAGAGTTTTCAGGGAAGATACAGAAGACACAGCAGAGCCCTGAGCCAATGGCCAGGTGTTTCTGAAAGAGTTCTGTCTTGCTTTTATTCCAGGAAAGATTCATGGCAATTCAACCCTCCTCAGCGAGAGGTATATTTGCCTGTCCTATTCCTTCCCCATTTCAGAGGTCTCATCTCTCTTCTGTGCTCTCTGCCAAGTGTTGCAGATCAGACTTGGGAAGACTGGACAGGATTTGCTGCTCCCAGCTGAGCTTTGTGGGCTAAATAAAGCAGGCTGGGGTCTGTGGGAACAGAGAAAAGGTTCACGGTCAGAAGGCAACAGCATCCCTGAGATAATTTTAGGGCCCGACCTAACCAGGGTAGGGTACAGGGCTCTCTCCTCTGCATAATATGAGAAATGAAAATGATATTGGAGGGGAAAGGCTAAGAAGGAAGCCAAGTGCGCTCCTCTTCTCACCGACTTTAGGTAGAAGAAAGCACAGGTTTTGTAGTCAGGCAGACCAAAAAACAAACAAAAAAACCCCACCAAACCCATTGCCATTGAGTTGATTCCGACTCACAGAGATCCTATAGGACAGAGTAGAAGCGTCCCATAGGGTTTCTGAGGCTGTAATCTTTACAGAAGCAGATTGCCGCATCTTTCTCCTGTAGAGTGGCTGGTGGGTTTGAACCGCCATCCTTTTGGTTAGCAACTGAGTGCTTAACTACTGCACCAGCAGTGCACCTGCTCAAATCCTGGGTTGATCACTTACCAGCTACAGCACTTTAGGTGCTGAAATTTAACTCTCTGAACCTCAGCTTCCTCATCTGTGAAATGGGAAATATAAGACTTGCTTCACAGTGTACAAGGCCTATGTGCCTTAGGTTAAATGCCTAATATATTGTGACTGACTCATAAAGCAAACCAAATCCATTGCTGCTGAGTCGATTCTGACTCATAGTGACCCCATGTGTGCAGCGTAGAACTGCTCCATTGAGTTTTCAAGGCTGCGACGTTTCAGAAGCAGATTGCTAGGCCTATCTTCTGAAGTGCCTCTGGGTGGGTTCAAACTGCCAACCTTTCGGCTAGTAGTTGAGTGCTTACCCATTTGCACCATCTTCATAGCAGGTGTTAAATAAATGATAGTTCCTATCTCCTTTCTTCCTTCTCTCAGACAGTACAGGGGCATCCAGCAAGCACACTGTCCAGAGGGTGCCTTGTACTCCTCTGTGGGGCAAGTCCCTGAAGATTGCCAAAGGAAATTTATTTTATTATTATTATTTGTAACAACCCTGAGGAACAGAATGAGTGCATACTAATCGTCCATTTGGTAGGTGAGGAAATTAAGTGGCTGACCCAAAGACAGAAGCTAGGAGGTGGCAGAGAACCAGAATCCAGGCCTTCTGACCCCAGGTCAGTGCCCCTTCCACATCATGCTGGGGTAGGATAGTGGGGCTGTTAATCATTTTTAATTATTTTCTTAAAAAAATTATATTTTAAAATAGACTTTATAATAAACAAGGAAATATTTGGGGATAAATTACAGAGCAGTGAAAGATTTATTCCTGTGCCTCTCTGCCTTAGCCATTCCAATTGCCTCTTAGACCCAAGCCTGGGCAGTTGCTGGTCTAGAGGGAAGATAGTGTCACTGATAAAACACAGGACGGGGGCCAGACAGGTTCACGGCTCAGAGCATGCTTGCTTGCTTCACTCTAGACAGGGATAGGACTCTTCAGAGGGCAGTGTGGGGAGTCTTGGCTGAGCCTGGGTTGTGTCCTGTGATTAGAGCCCCGCTTCCAGGAAAGGGCCAAGCCAAGATTCTTGTAAGACCAGGACCCCAAAGACTGGAATTCTTGCTCAGGGGCCTAGAGAGCGTTCGTAATCTCAGAACTCTGGCTGTTCCACTAATGAAAAGAAACGAGATAAAACGCCAAAACTAATTAAAGTGACAAATCCAAAAAGGCCCTGTCAAAACTAGGAAGTCTTAATCCTTGATTTCAACAGAATTCAAGCAGGAAGAATCAACAGAGCATGCTCTGGGTCGGGGCCTAGAGCTCCCTGTGGAACTGAGGGGCTGAGCCCCTGGGGAGAACAAATCTGTTCACCGAATTCTATCCGATCAGTAGAATAAAAATCTCCTCCTATCCCAGCCCCAAGCCTTATCTACATTCCTACTGTTTGCTAGAGGCACAGTAAATCATTTTAGTGAGTCAACCCCTAACCTTTATTAATAATCCTGCACATGTAAAAAGTGCGGTACAGTTTATACAACTCTCTCACATATGTTGCACATTTCACACTCAAAACAACCCTGAGAGTTGGATATTATTATCCTCATTTCACTGGTTAGTTTGCAGAGAGGTTAAAAATAACAGGCTTGGGGTCCCACAGCTAGCAAGTAGCACAGCCAGAACTGGAGCCTGTCTTTTCACACCCTTCCTTCATTCATTCACTCACTCATTCAGCATTCTGGAGATCCTACGAAGACCCATGTCTGTCTAGGCACATGGGACGTCATCCTATGTTGCTTCCAGCATACATCGTATGCAAAGCCCTACGCACACTGACTCTGACCTTGGGGAGTGCACATAATCAGTTGTGGAGAGAGGCCGCACTTGAAAGTGATTTAAAATTAGTTCTTTGACCTCTCTGCTGCATAGTTGCCCTTGCCCACATCAACTGCGAAACTCTCTTCAGTGACATGATTTACTCTGGATTTCCCGCCCTTCCTGATTCTTTCACCCTCTCCTCTACCTCCTTCCAACGCTTTCATTTTCCCCAGGGTTCAGCTCTCATTCCTTCTTTCTTTTGTCTCAGAACCTCTCTCCGAGTAATCTCATCCACTCCTAGGCCTTCAAATACTAAACACTAATATTAGTAGTTATTTGTTGTTGTTAGGTGCTGTCAAGTTGATTCCGACTTATAGCGACCCTTTATGACAGAGTGGAACCGCCCTATAGGGTTTTCTAGGTTGTAATCTTTAAGGAAGGAGCCCTGGTGATGCAGTGGTTAAGTGCTCAGCTGCTAACTGAAAAGTTGGTGGTTTGAACTCATCAGCTGCGTGGGAGAAAGATGTGGTAGTCTGCTTCTGTAAAGATTTACAGCCTTAAAAACCCTATGGGGCAGTTCTACTCTGTCCTGCTGAGTTGCTATGAGTTGGAATTGGTTTTTGGTTTTTTTTAATCTTTAGGGGAACGGATCACCAGGACTTTTCTTCAGCAGAGCCACTGGTCAGTTCAAACAACAACAACAACAAAATCATAAAAATAAATAGCATAAAAGCACAGGAGGAGCTCTGGTGGCACAGTGGTTAAGTGCTCAGCTACTAAGCGAAAGGTCAGGGGTTTGAACCTACCAGCCGTTCGTCGAGAGAAAGATGTGGCAATCTGCTTCCATAAAGATAACAGACTTGGAAACCTTCTGGGGCAGTTCCACTCTGTTCTATAGGGTCACTAAGAGTCAGAATTGACTCAATGGCAATGGATATAAAAGCAGAAACACAAACATATGCTTGTACACCCATGTTCATTGCAGTACTATTCACAATAGCCAAAGGCTGGAAACAGCCTAAGTGTCCATCAACAGATAAATGAATAAACAAAATGGGAACATACATACAATAAAATATTACTCAGCCATAAAGAGAAATGAAGGCCTGATACAAACCACAACGTGAATGAAACTTGAAAACATTATGCTGAGTAAAATGAGTCAGTCACAAAAGGACAAATATTGTATGATTCCACTTATATGAGATATCTAGAATAGGCAAGTGTATACAGACCAAAGATTATTAGCGGTTACCAGGGGCACTGAGCTTCTGTTAAGAGTGATGGAAAAATTTGGGAACAGTTAATGGTGATGGTTGAACAACATGAACATATTTAATGTCACTGAACTGTACATGTGAAGATTGTTGAAATGACAAATGTTTTGTTACCTGTGTATTTGCCACAATAAAAAGTACTTTAAAAAAGTAGTAGTGGTATTGAACATTTACGAACACTTACTCTGTTCCAGGTGCTAATATACTCGCTCAATATGAATAATATCATTTAATGCTCACAACAACCCTACTATTATGGGCAGTTTACAGGTATCGAATGACAGAGCCAGAATTTGAACCCAGGCAGTCTCACTCCGGAGCCCACACTAAAGATTTCCAATTCTTTATCTCTGGATCATCTCTCTCTCCTTGGTTTCACTCGTGCATTTATAAATTCCTGTTCTGAAACACTGAACCTCAGACATCTTGATTCCAAAAATGTCCAAGATAGAATTCATATTTCCTTCCTAAACCTGCTCCACCCCCTTAAAGAAGGTCATAACTAACCCTACTAGTTGCTTAAACTAAAAATCTCAGACCCTTCCTTGATGTTTCCTTCTCCTTATCGGTCAACAAATCCTCTTGTTTTTTTATCTAAAATGTTTTAAACCTTCTCCCTCATCCACTGTCACTGCCCTTGCTCAGGCACTCAACATCTCTCTCCTGGACCACAGCAGTCACCTCATGGGATAATACGATTATGTCATACTTATATCATAGACATCCTGAGGCCTCCAGGATGAAGCTGAGACTCCCTAGTATGGCGTACAAGACCGTTTCAGACCTGGCCTCCACCTACCTTTCCAACCTCCTCTTCAAATACTCCTGGTGTCCCGGGCAGGTTGCCTGAGCTGTGGTCACACAGTAATAAGTCCTGTCTCTCCTTACTCCCCACCCCACCCTCCATGCTTTTGCTCAGTATGGTCCACAGATCCCCTTCTCTTCCACCTGTGCACTCCCTAGATTCTGGATATTTGCAACTGCTTTCCTTCTTCCATGAACATCTTTTCTCTTTCCCTCATCACCTGGCTGTTTCTTACAGGATGAAGTGGGGTTAAGAATGTGAGCTTTGAACACCATGGACAAAAGGAAAGTATTAGCCCAAGAGACAGAAAGGGCCACATAAACCAGAAACTTCATCAGCCTGAGACCAGAAGAACTAGATGGCGCCCGGCTACCACAATGCCCGTCCTGACAGGGAACACAACAGACAGTCCCTGATGGAGCAGGAGAAAGGTGGGGGGCAGAACTCAAATTCTAGTAAAAAGACCAGACTTAATGGTTTGATTGATACTAGAGGGACCCTGGAAGACATAGCCCCTGGACTCTCTGTTAGCCCAAAACTAAAACCATTCCCAAGGCCAACTCTTCAGACAAAGATTAGACTAGACTATGGGACATAAAAAGATACTTGTGAAGAGTGTGCTTCTTAACTCAAGTAGATACATGAGATCAAATGGGCAGCTTCTGTCTGGAGGTGAGATGAGAAGGCAGAGAGGGATAGGAGCTGGTTGAATGGACACGGGAAATCCAGGGTAGAAAGGAAGAGTGTGCTGTCACAGTACAGGGTCAGTACAGAGAGCAACTAGGGTTACAAAACAATGTATGTATACATTTTTGTGTGAGAGACTAACTTGAATTCTAAACTTTCACTTGAAGCACAACAACTAAAAAAAAAAGAATGCGAGCTTTGGAACCAGGCGGCCTGGGTTGAAATCTTGATTCTGCCACCTAGTAGTTCTGTGACCTTGGGCAAGTGACTAAACCTCTCTGTGCCTCAGTTATCTTGCCCATGAAAGGGAGAGGATAATAGTAGCACTTCTCCCATCAGTTTCCTGGCAGGTTTAAATGAGTTAATATATATGAAGCACTCAGAACAGCTGTTTCCCTGACTTTCAAGGCTGACTCAACGCCCTCTTTCTAGTTAGAAATGTCAGCATTGCACCCAATGCTTGGCTTTGTCTAGAGTTCAGCAAACCATGCTGTTGACTTGTTACCAGACTGTAGTAACAATCCTTGTGCTGGGGTCTGTCTCTTATTCATCTTTATGCCCTCAGTGCCTCCCACCTGACATTCAGTGAATGGCTCTTGCTTTGAAGAGAGGTGAATACTGAAGGTAATATGCAAAGTGAGTGCGTGAGTGCCAGAGGAATTCCAGAATAGAGATTGAGCCTAAGTTAAATGAACCAAATCAGGAAGACTTCCTGGGGCGGGGGTGGGGGGAGTAGAGTTTTGAGTTCATTGTTTTTGGCAGGGGAGACTTGGACTGAAACACCTTCATTCCAAGCTGCAGGAACTGCCTGTGGCAAGGCTTTTAGGGAAAAATAAGCATATCTGTAGAAGGAGGAGTGAGCAAATTTTCTAGGTTGGAGCACCGATTAGGGACAAGGTCGTTGAGAGAGGACCTCAGCTCTTGTGCATCCACATACTCACAGCTCCAACACTCAGTCTTGCTCAACTGGATTTTTATCCTGAGCCCAGGTTTCTTTGGCCAGTCAGATGGCAAGGAGGAGGAAGACCCAACCCCTGCCCTGGAGGAGATCATGACGAAGCCACAGGAAGCAGGGAGGAACCAGCTCGGAAATCCTCTGTGATCACACCAGAGTTTGGCTCACGAAAAGTTTCTTTATGAGAAGAAATTGCTCCTTTTTCTCAAGCATCCGCCATCGCTCTGAAGCAAGCATGTGTCTGCTGGGGCAGCTGACTGTTTTCCAGGATAAATTTCTGATGATAACACGAAGTCATTACAGTGCAATTAGCTCCGCTAAAGGGAATGCGAAGTTTCCTTCCCTTTTTTTCCCTTTCTACCTTTTCATCTCTGGGCTCTTTCTCTCCCCTCACACATGTTTCTCATTTTTCTCAGACTCCTCCTTCCCAGGCACAGACCTGGTGGTGTGTGTGTGGTGGGGTGGGGGTGGGGGGGTGTCAGAGATTGGGTCTTGACCCTCAGGCCTCCCAAATTAGCAAAGTGCACACAGGCCTGGGAGTGGCAGAGGACACAGGAGTGAGGAAGAAGAGGGGGGAGAGGTTGCCCTCGGATGAGAATATCTGTAAAGTTAAAAAGAAAGGGCAACTTGCACTCCAGGGTCTGTGGCAGTGAGCTGCACCCTAGAGACTCCATTGAATGCCCTGGTATTAGGGGAATTTTCTCCTGGCAGTAGCGAGACAGCCAGTGCCAAGGCCAGGTTAATGGGGCTTTGGGTGGGAGAAGCTGTGTTTGTTTATGTGCTGGTAGGAGCAGCAGTTAAGCTTAACGGGAAAATATTTTGTTCCATTCTAAGTAATTATTCCCCTCCCCCCAACACACACGCACACGAACACTTAGACACAAGTATAAGCCACATTCAGACACACACACCAGGAGGATATTCCAGCCATGTTCCTGAAAGCACCTGACAGATTCTCTGGCACGCTCTCCCTCTGGGTGGCTACTCCACCTTCAGGAAGCTTCAGTAGTCTTTGCAAGGCGAGGAGAGGCAACTTCGAAAGCTGCTGAGACAATCAAGCAGAGAAGGCCCAGAGCCCGTGGAGGCCTCTGTTCCTGAGTGGGCTTCTTGATGTTGGGCTGGAGAGCCGCCCACTGACCTGGCAAGGAGAACTTAGCAGTGGTTGATGGAGTCCAGCCTCGCTGCCTAGGAGAAGAGGCAGAGCAAAAGAGGCAGAAGGGAGGAGAACAAGGAAAATGCCTAAGGTTATGACTTAAGGAGGAGGAATCAGGGACAGGAAGTTACTGAGGAGTGGGTTCTGTGCAGGGGAAGCTTCTAGTGAGAGTAGGCGTGGGAGCAGCAGCCGGCAGCAGAGCCACAGCTCTGGGAAGGCCCAGAGCAAGATTGCCTCCAGCTCCAGCAGGAGGTGGATTGGATGGTCTGGCTTGTCTCACATCCAGTTCTTTATGATTCTCACGCATGAAAATTTCCAAAAACCAATCACTTTCCTCACAGCTGTGCTCACCTGGGGTGGGGGATAGTAGGGAGGGCAGTGGTGGCTTTTCATTATTCATTGGATTAAACTGTTCGAGCCAAACAGCACAACAAAGGGAAATCAAATGTTTTCTCTGAAAGTCATTCTAATTGTCAGCTGAGCTGGTTGGTGAGTGAGATGTTGTCCTAGGAGGCTCAGGGTGGCTTCGCATTGCCTTAGGGTTTGTGAGCAAGCTTGGGGAATAGATTCCTCAGTCCCTTTCAGTCACCTGAAAGCCCTGATAAGCCATAAGACCATTCCTTGGCTGAGAAGTATCTTCCTTGAGCAACCCTCAGTCCTGACTACCCCTCATTCCCCACCAGGCTAGGCCTAGAGGCATACAGGTTGAGCCATCCCTTGTTTTGAGCATCTTCTTTCGGAGGAGTGCCCCATCTTCCTAAGCTGGGTTAGACTCCCATGTTGTTGGTTATCCTTGAGTAGGTCCCCAGCCCATAGCAGTCCTGTGTACAACTGAACAAAACACTGCCTGGTCCTGTGCTATCCCCATGATCAGCTGCAGATCAGACCATTGTGATCCATAAGGTTTTCATTGACTGATTTTCAGAAGTAGATAACCAGGCCTTTCTTCCTAGTCCATCTTAGTCTGGAAGCTCTGCTGGAACCTGTTCAGCATCATAGCAACACCCAAGCCTCCAATGATGGATGGGAGGTGGCTGCACATGAGGTGCTTTGGCCGGGAATCGAATGTGAGTCTTCAGTATGGAAGGCAAGAATTCTACCACTGAATCACCAATGCCACATAGACTTCCATAAAGCCTTCTATTTCTGCTGATATAACTGCCTTCAGACTTTATGGTGATTATTTATTTAATTTTCTGTCTCCTACATCACACAGGGACAAGATCATTGGCACTGGGTTGGCAAATTTTGTGTCTTTTCTTTTTTTTTTCCACTTTGGTATTCCTAGCCCTTGGCGTAGTATCTGTTACCTAGTAGGTGCTCAATAAATATTAATTGGATGAATGAATTAACAGAGATAGGAGTTTCAAAAGCTGGGAAAAGTTGTTTCTAATTTGATCAATTCCTCCTTGCCAGAGAGGGAAAGAATAAAGGCAAAGGGGAAGGTTCACTGACCACAGAGTTCTAGAGCGGGAGACATGCCCTCATCCTCAACCTGAATTCCTAAAAAGTGGGCCATGTGGTAAAAACAACTCATTTTCAGATCTACCAAGTAAAGCTTTGAGATCTTCCTATACAGCTCAATTGTCTGGATCAGGGCCCTGGGGCACACCCTCCCAGGGGACCTTAGTTGTCTTTCTCTGATCTCCCCTGGCACAGGCACTAGGTGCCACCAGGGGAGAACATCAGGGAAGGGTGCTGCCTGATTGACTTGGTGGCCAGAAATCCTCTTCTTTGAGCCAGTGGCCTCATTTCTTCCCCTCGGTTTCACCCTGGGAGCTGTTTCTGATTCCTGCTGCTACCTACATGTTCTGCTTCTAGGAGGAGCTGCTCCATCCCTTAATGTTCCCACCAAAGTGAAGAAAAAATCCTCTTTCTTGGTTCCCCTCAGCAGCAATGTCAGGATGGCAATTTGAAAAAGAACTTTAAGAACAAAGGAAGGAATTGTTGTTGCTATTAGTTGCCATTGAGTCGGCTCCAACTCATGGCGACCTTACGTATAACAGAACAAAACATTGCCCAGTCGTGCATCATCGTCATAATCATCGGTATCTTTGAAATCATTGTTGACTATTGTGTCAATCCACTAATTGAGGGTTTTCCTTATTTTTGTTGGTGCTCTACTTTACCAAACATGATGTCCTTTTCTAGCAATTGGTATTTTATGATGACATGTCTAAAGTAAGCAAGTTGAAGTTTTGCCATCCTCACTTCTAAGGAACATTCTGGGTATTTCTTCTAAGACTATTTGTTTGTTCTTTTGGAAGTGCATGGAATATTCAATATTACTCACCAACACCACAGTGTGAGCCCATCGATTCTTCTGCTGTCTGCTGCAAAAGACCTCTTTAAAGTTTTAAAAACCAAAGAAGCCACTTTGATGACTGAGGCACTTCTGACTCAAGCTATGATCTTTCCAATCACCTCATATGCATAGCTGAATAATGAAAAAGGAAGACAGAAGAAGAAAGAAGGAATTACAGACTATATAAATAATTTTTGGATACTCAGATTCTCAAAGCACAGCCTTCTGATCCTAGAGTCACCAAACTCCAGCCCAAAGAGTGGGTACCATGTCACAGGCAGCTTGCCCGGGTTCTGGCCTGACAAGGTTGAGCCAGTGAGGTAGGGGCTGTAGCTGGGTTCTCAGAGGTCACCAGTTGAATGACAAGAATGAGGGGGTCCTGACAGTTACCACAAGCCCTGGAGCAGCAGCCAAACTGATCACTTGTGCAATACCAGAGAGACCAAGACTAAAGGCCACCCAAGACCAGAGATGGGAGCTAACATCTCAGCTGCAGACCCAGAATGTCAGAGGCCAGCAGGGATGGGGTCAATACAAAACAGTTCAGGTCCCAGGGCAATTCACAAACACTTGTGAATGTTCAAAACCTGCCTTTATGGGTGGTAGTGTGCTGTATGGTTGAGTGGCTTGAGCAAAGTTAAAGGATTTGAGACAGGGCAGAAAGCTTTCCTTTCTTCTAGTCATTGCCAGTCTTCATAGGAGTTGGCCAAGCCATGCCAACCTTCCAGATAAAAACATAAAAGAAGACCGTAGTAAATTGTCATCTAGAGAGTTGAGTGACCCTTATTTTCAACCCAAGACAATTGTCAATTGCCAGGATCCAGAGGAGGTTAAGAGCATGGATCTTGGAGTTAGCCAGAGACGGATATAAATCCTGGCCATGTAATTTATTCAATGTATATAACCCTCCCAAACCTCGGTTTCTTCATCTGTAAAATGGAAATAATATGACCACCTATTAAGGTTGTCAGGACCCCTGGTGGCACGGTGGTTAGGTGTTCGGCTACTAACTAAGAGGTTGGCAGTTCGAAGTCACCAGCCGCTTTGCAAGAAAAAGTTGTGGCAGTCTGCTACCATAAAGATTTACAGCCTTGAATAATACCCTACAGAGCAGATATACTCTGTCCTATAAGGTTGCTGTGAGTTGGAATTGACTCGACGGCAGTGGGTTTTTTTTGGGTTATGGAGTTGTCAGACTTTGGGCATATTTGCTTCAAGAGACCTCGTTAAGGCATTAAAAAGCAAAAATGTCACTTTGAGGACTAAGGTGCGCCTGACCCAAGCCACGGTATTTTCAATAGCCTCATATGCGTGTGAAAGCTGGGCAATGAATAAGGAAGACTGAAGAAGAATTGATGCCTTTGAATTATGGTGTTAGAGAAGAATATTGAATATACCATGGAGTGCCAGAAGATCAAACAAGTCTGTCTTGGAAGTACAGCCAGTATGCTCCTTAGAAGCAAGAATGGCGAGACTTCATCTCAAGTACTCTGGGCATGTTATTAGGAGGAATTAGCCCCTGAAAAAGGGCGTTATGCTTGGTAAGGTAGAGGGTCAGTGAAAAAGAGTAAGACCCTCTACAAGATGGATTGACACAGTGTGCTACAACAATGGGCTCAAGCATGGCAACAATTGTGAGGATGGCACAGGACTGGCCAGTGTTTCGTTCTGTTGTACATAGGGTCACTATGAGTTGGAACCGACTTGACAGCACCTAAGAACAACACGGTTGTCACGAGTATTAAATGTAGTAATGCCTGAAAAAAATGTAACATACAGTAAGTGCTCAATAAATGGTAGCTCTGATTATTCTTTGGAATCGGTAAGTGATTACTAGGTGACCTCAAATACAAAGGGATGGTCTTGATAAAGTCCTCTATTACATAGAGATAGATAACTGCTGTTGAGTTGACTCCAACTCATGATGACTCCGTGTGCAACAGAATGGAACATTGCCCGGTCTTGTGCTAGCCTCACAATCGTTGGCATTTTTGAGTCCATTGTTATGGCTATTTCACTGAGAGTTTTCCTCACCCTTGTTGGCCCACTACACCAAACAGGATGTGAAGGACGATTGATCCCGCCTGATGAGGTGTGCAAAGCAGGCAAGCCGGACAATGTTCTGTTGTGATCCATACGTTTTCATTGGCTAATTTTTGGAAGTAGATAACCACATGAGAACGGTAATGCCCACGAAACAAAAATTGCCCAACCTGAATAATCTGTTCCCCGGTAAGGTAAGCAGCCATCTTTGCTGGCCCAGAAACCTTCAGATGGTCCGTTTCCCTCAACACTGAGGTGGGCACTAGTCGGGAAGGGGTCTGGTGGTTAAACTGAGCTCTTTAGCCATAAATTATGAATCAGTGACCTTTTCTAGCTTAATTACTCCCACTGCTGGATAGTCTAGGCTCTGGAGCTAGGCCCTGGGGGGCAAATTCTGCTCACAGCCAGCAGAGCCCAGGGCCCAGAACTTCTGCTTTCATCTGCTCTGGTTCATGTGGCTATTTCTGCTGCAGGAAAATTCTCTCTGTGTGATGAAGTTCACACCCTAGTCCAGGGGCTGGCCCCTTTGGGCCCACTTAATCCCTTTGACCTTTGCAGAATCACCTGATTCTTCTTTTGAGCTTGTTGACATCATCTCCAGCTCATTTTTTATAAAACTGAGCCTGAAAGTTATTAGTAAAGCTGTCAGGCTAATGTATCTATGAGTTCTTTATTGAGTTGATAGGTAGAAACAAACGAATTCCAGCTCACCCAGAGCACAAGACATTTGATGAAAGGGTGGCCCTCTGAGGCCTAAGGGGACTGTGGTTATTTGGTAGGCTTGGGAGAGGAAAAACCAAGAGGTTGATTTTTTTTTTTATAGAAATGTTCAAATACATACAAAAGCATATATTAAACATATACAAAAGCAGGTTGTAAAAAGTAGTAAAATGAAATCCCATTTGATTCATCACCTAACTTCAGAAACCATCAACATTCTCTAATTTTGTTTCATCCCTTCCCCCCGTTCCACCTTTTTTCCCCAGAAGTATTTTAAAGCAAATCCCAGACATTATAGCATTTCACCTGTCAGTTCTTCAACACGTACTTCTAACTGATAAAAACTTTATACATACATTGTTGTTTTTTGGTGCCATTGAGGTGGTTCTGACTCAGGGATTCTATGTACAACAAACGAAACACTGCTCAGTCCTCCACCATCCTCACAAACATTGCTACATTTGAGCCCATTGTTGCAGCCACTGTGTCAATCCATCTCACTGAGGTTCTTCCTCTTTTTCGCTGACGCTCTATCTTACCAAGCATGATGTCCTTCTCCAGGGACTGGTTCCACCTGACAACATGTCCAAAGTATGTGAGATGAAGTATTGACATCCACGCTTCCAAGGAGCACTCTGGCTATACTTCTTCCAAGACAGATTTGTTCGTTCTTCTGGCAGTCCATGGTATATTCAATATTCTTGGCCAACACCATAGTTTGAAAGCATCAGTTCTTCTTTGGTCTTCTTACTCATTATCCAGCTTTCTTATGCATATGAGACTAAGTGGCTCTAAATATATATGACCTTACGTATATGTAAATATCATCACCTCTAACAGTGATTAAGAGCTCTGCTGCTAACCAAAAGGTCAGCAGTTCGAATCTACCAGCTGCTCCTTGGAAACCCTATAGGGCAGTTCTACTCTGTCCTACAGAGTTGCTATGAGTTGGAATTCACTCCACAGCAATGAATTTGGTTTCTTTTTTTTTGGAACAAAACTAACAAAATAATAATTCTCTGATATCATCTAATGGAAGCCCTGGGTGGTGCAAACAGTTAAGCACTTGACTACTATCTGAAAGGTTGGCAGTTTGAACCCAGCTAGAGGCAGCTGGGAAGATCGGCCTGGCCATCTGCTTCTCAAAGGTCACAGCCTTGAAATTCCTATGGAGCGCAGTTCTGCTCTGCACTCAGTACCGACTCAGCGACAACAGTTTTTTTTTGTTTGTTTGTTTATTTTGTTTTAGTATCATCTAATACCCAGTCAATATTCAAATTACACCAGTTGTCTGAAAAAATGTCTTTTTACAGTTGGCTTACTTCAATTAGGATCCAAACATGTTTGTTTGTTTTTTTTAATCAGATTTATTGCAGTATAAATTACATACAATAAAATTCTTAAATTTTAAGTACAATTTATGAGTTTTGACAAATATATATTCTCATGTAGCCACTACCACAGTGATGATACAGAATAATTCCATTACCTCAAAAAATTCCCTTGTGCTCCTTTGCTGTCACTCCCTTCCCCCACTCAGCCCTTGACAAAAAAGTGGTTTAATGATTAATTCTGGCTTTTCCCATGCACTGTTGGTGACTCAGTGGAATGACCTAACAGCAGCCAGGCACAGGCAGTCAGTAGTGTGGGGGTAAAGATGGGGGATGTGGGGAAAAACCTACATTTTCCCAAGACAGGTACTGAGCCCCACAAAATTTTATTTCAAGCTTGGGTTTCTTGGCAATGTGTCTCAGAGTCCTGGGTAGAGAGATACATCCCTTTGTCAAGTGATAATAGCTGTCCTCTGGGATAGGTCTCACACGATCACTACAAAACGGAGGTAAAGTTCCTAGAGGGCTAGGGGCTCTCCCAGAGTCCCTATGCTGTCCCTGTCTCAGAAGATGTGGCTGTCTCTTCCATTCACGGATTTAAGGAACGATTATTGGGCACCTCTTCTGAACTAAGAGCTGAGGGAACAGGCAAGGAACAGACACAATCTGGATGATACAGGAGCTCGCTGTCTGGTAGCAAGATAGCCTCAACGATGTCTTAAGCCCCTTGTCAAATGAGTGCAAAGAGCTACAGGAGCCACAGGAGGGAGCCACTGAGTCTTCCAGGAGCCAGGGAAGGCTTCCAGAAGAGGTGACATTTTGAATAAATTCTGGGGGTGTTTCTGAGGAGCCAATGATTCATATCTCCAGAGGTGGAGCCAATATGGTGCTATAGAAAGAAGCACCACTCCCTCCCTCCACAGCAAAGACCCGAAAAACTAAGTAAAACAGAGACAAACATCAATCCTGGAATCCTAAGCATCAAATGAAGAAATAAAGAACTCAGCTAACCACAGAATGGAATAAGAAACTGACAGAGAACGGAGAGCAAGGAGAGACACATGCAGAGGTCCCCTATTAGCTAACACAGCATGGATTCGCCATCTTTGGACTCCTGTTGGAGATCAGGGGACAGGAAGTACAGGAAAGCAGCTTCACAGAGCTCCCAGCAGGAGAAAGAACAACCAGTGATATACACTCTCCCACTCCCTACCGTTCTCCTCCCACCCCCCACTCGCCTGTTCTGCTCCCCACTGGCTGCAGTCTCTTGGCCAGGAGGCACCATCTTTGGCCCTGTGCCACTTGTGAAACTGGACGAGTGGGTCCACGCCCAGTGTGCAAGAAGCCAATCTCTCAGATGCTGTTTTTGAGAGGAAGAAAGAGTCTATTTCTCAGACTAGCAAGTAAGAACACAGAGGTATCGAACTCAAATTGAGTTCCTTGATTTGAGGAAGCATTCACATTTTATAATTATACATATTCATATAGGGGTGGAGGAAGGTGGTGGGCAGGATCAGGAAGGTCTAACTATTCATAGTTTCTATTGTTTATTTATCATGAAGTGGGGCTAAGACTTGGCCTGGAAGTGGCTGACAGACTCTTCGCTTTTGAAATGGGCTTGGCTACTGACGACATATACCCAGGGTAGTCTGTCGGTCATCTTTGTCTGTTCTGCACATGTCTGGCCATTCTGAGCCAGTTAGATCTGGACTCATCCAGAGCTCTCCAGAGGGTCTGCTAAACAACTTAAAGGAAGTGAGTGATGTGGTGGGGGAGGTGACTAGACATGGTCTGATAACTGATGGAGTACTAATTAATTAGGTGTCTTCAGCCTCTAGGGTCCCCTAACACTTGTTTTCATCCCACCTACACTGGCTGGCTCCCTGAGTGCCATTCATTTTTTGCTAGTGTTGCTCATTTCTGCTTCTTTTGGTTTCTTCTGTGCCTCTCACCACCTCCCCCTCCTTTCTCTTGAACCCCTGGCTCCATGTGCTGTCTTTGCTTCTTCTTGAAAGGCTGTGAAGCATGACTCGACTGGGGAACTGCTTCCCCTGCCAGTTGCTGCCATGTTGGTGGGATTCCCAGGGCTTATTTGTATTGTTTTGTTCTGTTTATTTGTTTGTTTTCTTTTTCTTTTTGTGGCTTAGGATCACCTTCTAGCCAGGCTGTACTGTGCAGCTTGGGAGCCACTTTCTTGGTCTGTGCACCTGTGCCACTGAGATCCCTGGGGGCATTTCCTTTTTTTTTTTTTTCTTTTCTCTTTTTGTCTTTCTTCATTACTCAGTTTCTAGTCTTTCTATACTTACCTTCTTTTCCTGTCTCCTGAATACCTGGCACTGTGTGACATCTTTACCCCTTCTAGACAGGCTGTACTTCACAGCTTGGGAGCCGCTTCCCCGGTCTTCACATCCACACTGATGGGATTCCTGGGAGCTTTTCTTTTCAATTTTTATTTATTTTTCCCTTTGTCTTTTTTTTTTTCCCTCCATTTCTTGGTTTCTCATCTCTCCATTCCAATGGTAAGTTCCCTTAGTACTCTTTTTTTGTTGTTTGTTTCTGGATCTTGTTTCTCTCTCCTCTCTCTCCTCTTTCCCACATCCATCTTAGCTCCACACATCACAGTCTCCCCCCTCCTTCCTGCCTATCTGCACTATGTGCATCACACCCTGGAGCAGCACACATATGGCCTACTGGAACCCACCCTGCACTGATTCCTGGCCCACCCTGTCAGCCCTGGTATGTGCCACAAGCAACCCGTCCAAGCCCTTCCCCTTCAGCTGAACCTGCCCTGCTGCACCATAGCTGAGCAACTGGTCCTGCCCACTGGACAAGGAGGTAAAAAGTATCATGCCCACAGAAGAGCAAACAACAAAGAACACATATAACCAAATGATAGGAAAAAGCAGAACAAAACAAATAGATCTACAATCAATAAATGAAGAAAATAACTACTGAATGTCCCAAAGACACTAGGCAATATCAAAACATAAAAAAATAGGACAGGATGGTTCCAGTAGGTATCCAAAATAAACAATGAGATGACTTTCCAGTAGAAGAAAAGGCACTAGAACTACCTGATAGGGAATTCAAATCTCTAATATTCAGAGCTACCCAAGAGTTGACACAAAAAGCAGACAATAATGAGGAAAAAATAGATGTATTCATGGAAAAGGTAGACAAATTCATGGAAAATACAGACAAAAAATGGAAGGATTCAGGAAAATAATACAAAAACAAAATGTCAGAATAAATTCACAACTGGAAATCATACAAAAACAATTAGAAATCCAAAAGATAAGTGACAAGATTTCAGAAATGGACAGTGTCATAGAAGGGCCGAGGAGCAGGTTTAAAATGATGGAAGACAGGATCAGCAAAATTGAAGACAAATACTTGCATACAACTCTGCTTGAGGAAAAATCAGAAAAAAGACAGAAGAAAAATGAAGAAACCCTGAGAATTTTGTGGGCTACAATCAAAAGCAAAAATTTTCGAGTGATCAGAGTTCAGAACGGGGAGAAAACAGAAAACACAGAGAGGATCATTGAAGAATTGCTGACAGAAAACTTCTCTAATATCATGAAAGTTGAAAAGCTGACCATCCAAGAAGCTCAACGAACCCCATGTAGGATAGATACCAAAAGAAAATCACCAAGGCATATCATAATCACACTCACTAAAACCAAAGACAAACAAAGAATCCTGAGAGCAGCTCGAGAAAAATGAAAAGTCACGTACAGAAGAGAAACAATAAGACTAAGCTCTGATTATTCAGCAGAAACCATTCAGGCAAGAAGGCAATGGAATGACATATATAAAGCCTTGAAATAAAAAACTTGCCAACCAAGAATAATATATCCTGCAAAATGCTTGTTCAAATTTGATGGTGAAATTAGGACATTTCCAGATAAACAGAAATTAAGGGACTATGTAAAAACCAAACCAAACCAAACTTACGAGACTTATTTAAGGAAGTCCTTCGATCTGAGAACAAACAACATCAGACAACACACTGAATCTAGGATGCAAGATTGTACCAGCCAGATACCAACCTAGGAAATGAACTCTCAAGGACCACCCAAAACCAAAAGAATTACAACTGGGAACAAGAGAGGTTAATCTGTAAATGACAATAATGACAGAACAATAAAAGAGGGAGTAAACCGTGTAGGTATAGAACTTTCTAATGGAGAGGACGGCAAGGTGATACCAAGTAATAATAAGCTTGTTCAAACCTAGGAAGATAAGGGTAAATTTCAAGGTAACCACAAAGAAAGTTAACAAACCTACTCATCAAAATAAAGAAGAAAAATATAAAGTCTCAGTAAAAACAAAATCTACAAAAACAAAAGAAAAAAAAATCCACAAACACAAGGAATTCAGCACAGGACAGTAAGAAGAACAAAGAAAACATCAGCACCACAAAATGACAGCAATAAACTCACACCTATCAGTAATTACACTGAATGGAAATGGCCTAAAAGCACCCATAAAGAGAAACAGAGAGTGACCAAATGGATGAAAAAAAAAAAAAAGGATCCATCAATATGCTGTCTACAAGGGACACATCTTAGAAACAAAGATGTAAATTTATTAAAAATCAAAAGATGGAAAAAATATATCAAGCAAACAGCTACCAAAAGAGAGCAGGAGTGGCAATACTAATCTCAGATAAAATAG
>NW_004444009.1:9904843-9922332 GCF_000243295.1 Trichechus manatus latirostris | reverse complement strand
TGAAAAGTAAATCAGGAAAACAATACCATTTATAATAGCCCCTTAAAAAGTAAAACACTTAAGAATAAATCTAACTAGGGACGTAAAAGACCTATACAAAGAAAACTACAAAACACTACTGCAAGAAACCAAAAGAGATCTATATAAATGGAAAAACATACCGTGCTCATGGATAGGTAGACTCAACATTGTGATAATGACAGTTCTACTCAAAGCAATCTACAAACACAATGCCATACCGATGCAAATACCAACCACATTCTTTAAACAGATGGAAAAACTAATCATTAACTTTATATGGAAAGGGAAGAAGCACCGAATAAATAAAGCACTACTGAAGAAGAATACAGTAGGAGGTCTCGCACTACCTGACCTCAGAAACTACTATACAGCTACGGTAGTCAAAACAGCCTGGTACTGGTACAATGACAGAAACATTGACCAATGGAACAGAATTGAGAACCCAGATGTAAATCCATCCACCTATGGTCACCTGATCTTTGAGAAGGGCCCAAAGTCCATCAAATGGAGAATAGACAGTCTTTTTAACAAATGGTGCTGGCAAAACTGTATGTGCATCTACAAAAAAAATGAAACAAGACCCATACCTCACACCGTATACAAAAACTAATTCAAAATGGATCAAAGACCTAAATATAAAGCCAGAAACTATAAAGTTCAGAGAAGAAAAAATAGGATCAATGCTAGAGGCCCTAATATATAGCATTAACAGGATACAAACCATAACCAACAACACACAAACTCCAGAAGATAAGCTAGATAAATGGGATCTTCTAAAAATTAAACACTTCTGCTCATCAAAAGACTTCATCGAAAGAGTAAAAAGAGAACCTACAAACTGGGAAAAAAAATTGGCTATTACAAATCAGACAAAGGTCTAATCTCTAAAATCTACAAGAAAATCCAACACCTCTACAACAAGAAGATAAATACTCTTATTAAAAAATGGGCAAAGAAAATGAACAGACACTTTATCAAAGAAGACATTCAAGCAGCTAACAGACACATGAGAAAATGCTCGCAATCACCAGCCATTAGAGAAATGCAAATTAAAATCACAGTGAAATACCATCTTACCCCAGTATTATTGGTAAGAATCAGAAAGAACAGGAAATAACAAATGTTGGAGAGGCTACGGGGAGATCGGAACTCTTCTGCACTGCTGGTGGGAATGCAAAATGATACAACCATTTTGGAAAACGATATGGTGCTTCCTTAGAAAGCTAGAAATAGAAATACCATATGATCCAACAATCCCACTCCTAGGATATATCCTAGAGAAATAAGAGTCGTCACACTAATAGACATGCACATCCATGTTTATTGCAGCATTGTTCACAATAGCAACAAGATGGAAACAACCTAGATGCCCGTCAACAGATGAATGGATAAACAAATTATGGTACATACACACAATGGAGTATTATGCAATGACAAAGAACAATGATGAGTCTGTGAAGCATTTTATAACATGGATGAATCTGGAGGGCATTATGCTGAGTGAAATAAGTCAATCACAAAAGGATACTACTGTATGAGACCACTATTGTAAAAACTCATGGAAATGTTTACACACAAAAAAAACAATCTTTGATGGTTACAAGGGAGGGGAGGGGTGCGAATGGAAATACCTTGAATAGACAATAGATACGTGGTAACTTTGGTGAAGGGTAAGACAGTATACAATACTGGGGAAGCCAGCACAACTTACAGTGACAAGTTGTACAAGACAAGGTCATGGAAGCTCCATAGACACATCCAAACTCCCTGAGGGATCAAATTGCTGGGCTGAGGGCTGTGGGGACCATGGTCTTGGGGGACATCTAGCTTATAAAGTTTATAAAGAAAATATTCTACATTCTACTTCGGTGTGTAGCGTCTGGGGTCTTAAAATCCTGAGTGGCCATCTAAGATACTCCATTTGTCTCACCCCTCTGGGAGCAAGGGAGAATAAAGAAAACTAAAGAAACGAGGGGAAGATTAGTCCAAAAGACTAATAGACCACATCTACCAAGGCCGCCACCAGACTGAGTCCCGTACAACTAGATAGTGCCCAACTACCACCACTGACTGCTCTGACCGGGATCACAATAGAGGGTCCTGGACAGAGCTGGATGAAAATGTAGAACAAAATTCTAACTCATAAAAAAAGATCAGACTTACTGGCCTGACAGAGACTGGAGAAACCCCAAGATCATGGCCCCTGGACACTTTTAGCTTAGTAATGAAGTCTCTCCTGAGGCTCACCCCTCAGCCAAAGATTGGACAGCTCCATAAAACAAAATGACACTAAAGGGGCACGACAGCCCAGAGACAAGGACTAGAAAGCAGGAGGGGACAGGAAAGCTGGTAATAGGGAACCCAAGGTCAAGAAGGGAAAGCATTGACATGTCATGGGGTTGTTAACCAATGTCATTAAAACAATGTGTGTACTAACTGTTTAATGAGAAACTAGTTTGTTCTGTACACCTTCATCTAAAGTACAGTAAAAAAAACTAAAAAAAAAAAAAAAAAAAAAGATTCACATCTCCTGATTCTGAACCAGGACTAGACGTGGGGATTGGAAAGGGATCAAATATCTGCATTTTTACAGGCGAAGCTGAACTGCAGCTTGGATCAAAGGTACTCATGGGCTCCCTGCTCCTCATCATGAGTGATTTTGAATTAAATGCACTGAGGTGCATATAGGATGCAGAAAATAGAATAAAAAGTGAAATAAATGAGACAGTTTGTAAAATGTTATTGTGATCAGATCAGAGCATCATGAGAGTGGACCCTGGAGAGCAATGCTGAGAAGTTTGTCGTAGACAGGGTGAGCCAGGAGAAGCTGTGGATAAGTTCAGAAGGGCCTTGCATATGAAGAGAGGAAGGCTTCCTGTTTAGACCTCACCCATCCACAACATAATCAAACACCCATCTACCCACACCACACTCAAACACCCACCTACCCACAAATATGCAGACACCTGGCTTTGAGCCTCTAGCATCTCACATTACATAAAGACTTCTTGCCAATGCCAATAAGTTATCTCATGAATTTCTAGATGACTATCCTTGCATTGGATTTCTTTTGTATAGCTCTACAGTACTTTGCATAGGTTCTCACTGCTGGCAAAAGCCTGTTTTATTCATTCATTCTTTTATTCAACAAATGATTAAAATCACTAGCCAAGCAGAGCAGATATAGTACTGAGCAAAAATAAACTCCCTGCCCTTGTGAAGCTTATAACCTAGTGAAAGAGATGGGCAGTGAACAAATAAACAACAGTATAATATTATATCAGAGCCCTGGTGATGCAGTGGTTAAGAGTTTAGCTGCTAACCAAAAGGTCAGCATTTCAGATCGACCAGCCAGTCTTTGGAAACCCTATGAGACAGTTCTACTCTGTCCTGTAGGGTCACTATGAGTCAGAATTGACTCGATGACAATGGGTTATAATATTATGTAAGGAAATAATAAGTGCCAAGAATAAAAAATTAAGTGAGAGAAAGGAGATGGAGAGTGATAGTTGATGCTTTTATTTGTAGGATGTTCAGAGAAGCTTTTCTGAGGAGATAATAGTTGACCAGGATAAAGTGAGGAAGTGAGACATTCGATCGTCTAGGGGAAGTAAATTCTGGTAGCAAGACAAAACAAGGTTTTGAATTGGGAATATGTTTAGTGTGTTTAGGAACAACAAGAAAGCCAATGTAGTCAGAACCAATTGAACAAGGGGAAAAGGGTAGGAGGCAAAGTTGGGAAGTTGTGTAGGCTGCACTGTCCAATACAGTACCCAGTAGCCACATGTGGCTATTTAAATTTAAATTAATTAAAATTGAATAAAATTTAAAAATTAGTTCCTCAGTTGCAGTAGCCACATTTCAAGTGTTCAATAGCCCCATGCGGCTAGCGGCTGCCATACTGAACAGCGGAGATATAGAACATTTCCATCGTTGCAGAAAGTTCTATTGGACAAAGATGATGTAGAGTCCTGTAGACCTCAGTGAGTGCTTTGGGTTTTATTTTAAGAGTGATGGGGAGTTTGGGAAGGTTTTGGGCAATGGGTGTGGCATAATCTGATTTACATTTTAAAGGATCATTCTAACTACTGTGTGGAGAGTACAGCTTATGGGGACAAGAGTGAAAGAGGTGAGATCAGTTAGGAGATGCTGCAATAATACAAAAGAAAGATAATGGTGGTTTGGACCAGGATGGTAGTGGTGGAGGTGGTGAGACTTAGTTGAATTCTGGGTATATTTTGAAGGTAGAACTGAAAGAATTTGCTGATGGATTAGATGTGGTAAGTGGAGAGAAAAGAGTCAACAACAACTTGCAGGTTTTTGATCTGAGAATTGGGTTGTTGTTTTTGTTAGGTGTTGTTGAGTTGGTTCCAACCCATAGTGACCCTGTGTACAACAGAATGAAACACTGCCTGGTCCTGTGCCATCCTCCCAATCTTGTTATGCTTGAGCCCATTGTTGCAGCCACTGTGTCAATCCATCTCTTTGAGGGTGTTCCTCTTTTTTGCTGACCCTCTACCTTACTAAGTGTGATGTCCTTCTCCAAGAACTGGTCCCTCCTGACAATATGTCCAAAGTATGTGAGACAAAGTCTCACCATCCTTGCATCCAAGAAGCACTCTGGCTGTACTCCTTCCAAGACAGACTTGTTCAATATTCTTCACCAACACCATAATTTGAAGGCATCAGTTCCTCTTCTTCGGCCTTCCTTATTCATTGTCCAGCTTTCCCATGCATATGAAGTGATTGAAAATATCGCGGCTTGAATCAGGAGCACCTTAGTCCTCAAAGTGACATCTTTGTTTTTCAATACTTTAAGGAGATCTTTTGCAGCAGATTTGCTCAATGCAATACATCTTTTGATTTCTTGACTGCTGCTTCCACAGGTATTAACTGAGGAATTCAAGTAAAATAAAATCCTTGACAACTTCAATCTTTTCTCTGTTTATCATGATGTTGCTTATTGGTCCAGTTGTGAGGATGTTTGTTTTCTTTATGTTGAGTGTAATCTATACTGAAGGCTGTAGTCTTTGATCTTCATCAGTAAGTGCTTCAAGTCCTCTTCACTTTCAGCAAGCAAGTTTGTGTCATCTGTATATTGCAAGTTGTTAATGAGTCTTCCTCCAATCCTGATGTCTCGTTCTTCTTTGTACAGTCTGGCTTCTAAGATTATTTGCTCAGCATACAGAATGACTAAGTATGGTAAAGGGATACAACCCTGATGCGCACTTCCTGATTTTAAACCATGCAGTATCCCCTGTTCTGTTTGAACAACTGCTTCTTGGTCTATGTACAGGTTCCACATGAGCACAATTAAGTGGTCTGGAATTCCCATTCTTAGCAATGGTATCCACAATTTGTTATAATCCAGACAGTTAAATGCCTTTGAATACTTAATAAAAGATAGGTAAACATCTTTCGTGTATTCTCTGCTTTCATCCAAGATCCATCTGACATCAGCAATGATATCCCTGGTTCCAAGTCCTCTTCTGAATCCGACTTGAATTTCTGGCAGTTCCCTGTTGATGTACTGTTGCAACTTTTTTGAATTATCTTCAGCAAAATGTTACTTGTGTGTAATATTAGTGATATTGTTTATAATTTCCACATTCTGTTGGATAACCTTTCTTCTGAATGAGCACAAATATGGATCTCTTCCAGTCAGTAGCTGTCTTCCAAATTTCTTGGCATATACGAGTGAGCGCGTTCAGTGCTACATCTATTTGTTGAAACATCTCAGTTGGTATTTAGGCGGTTCCTGGAGCCTTGTTTTTCACCAATGCCTTCAGTGCAGCTTGGACTTCTTCCTTCAATATCATTGGTTCTTGATCATATGCTACCTCTTGAAATGGTTGAATGTCAACCAGTTCTTTTTGCTAGGGTGACTATGTATTCCTTCCATCTTCTTTTGATGCTTCCTGCCTTATTTAATTTAATGTGCTGGAGATTCCTAGAGCATAGAAGTTTTGGTAGGGGTGAGGTGGTATGGAAATCACACATCCACTTTGCACATGTCGAGTGTGAAATGCCTATCAGACATAGATGCAGAGATATAAGGAAGCAGTTGAGTAATGAAGTACGGTGGTGGTGGTGGGGGGGTCAGTGCTAAACCATGAGACTGGATGATATCATCCAGGGAAAGAGTGAAGATACAGAAAAGAGATCTAAGAACTGATCCCTGGGGTTCACACCATTTTGATGGTGGGAAGAATAGGAGAATCCACAAAGGTAACTGAGAGGGAGCATTCACTGAGGTAAGAGGAGAAAAGGAGAGTGTGGAGCATCAGAAGCCAAGTGAGAAAATTGTTTTAAGAAGGATCAACTGCACCAAACCATCTAAGAGTCTAACCACCGATCTGAGAGATAACCACTGGATTTGGCAATGTGGAACTCATTGAAGACCTTGGCAATGGCTCTATCAGTGGAGGAGTTGGGAGAAAAACATTATCAGAGAGTATTCAAGACAGAATTGTAGGTAAGGTTGTGGAGATAACAAGTATGGACACATTTTCCAAGGAGTTTTGCTATAAAGGGGCACAGAAAAAAAAAATGAGGCAGTTGCTAGAGAAGATTGTGGGGTCAAGGGAAAATTTTATTTTTAAGATGAGAGCTATTATAGCATATTTGTATGCTGATAAGGATGATCTAGTAGGGAGGAGGAAAGTGATGATGCAGAAGAAAGAAAAGTGAGTGCAAGAGCAATGACCTTGAGGGGAGAGGGAAGGAGATCCAGAGCATAGTGGAGGGTTTAGCCTTGGATGGGGCCATGGACAGTTCATTCCTTGTAACAAGAGGGAGGTGGACTCTATGGATTCACTGTGCAGGCAGGTTAACGGATATGCTAGTGGGAATTTTTATTTTCCCAGTGAAATAAAGTGCTAGATTAGCAGCTGCGAGTGAGGAGGAGAGCATAGGTATAGGGGGTTTGAGGACAGAGGAGACAGCATGAAATAGTCATTTTGGAGAGCAGGAGAGAGATTCAACTAGGTGAAGGTGGGAGGCCTGCACGGCAGCAATGAGGGCTCACTCAAGGTTTGTGGTCATGAATTTAAAATGAGACAAATCAATATGGTTGTGTATTTTTGCAGCCATGATTGAAGGTGAGAAGTAGGCAGAGAGCCAGATTTAATCAGGATTGGGATTTTGCCAGGCAAATACCAAGAACGAGACAGGGGCAAGATAGTTGATTATAATGACGCAAAGCGGTGATTGTATTGATGGACTTGGGAATCTAAACTGAGTAAGGAGGGTGGTGGGACATGAGCAGGGCAATGGAGAGTGGAAAGGTGGCAGAGTCATGGTTTGAAGGTTCTGATTGTGTACGCAATATAGTTAATATACTAATGGAAAATGCGCATAATATAGTTAATGACAAATGGGAATGGGTGACTAAGGAGGAGAAGGACAACAGGATCAAGGGCAGTGAGCAAGTCAAGGAGCTAAAAGGCCGGGGATGTTTCTGTGGATATGGAAGTCACCAAGAATCATGACAAGTAAAGAGGAAATAGTAATCCTGGGGATAAAATAGTGAATGGGGGAGTGTTGAGGAGGACAATAATTGCAAAAAGGGAGGATACTGGGTGCTAAAATCCGATACAGTGTGTGCATCAAAGCAGCTGGGGAATTCTAGGGAAGGAGAAGAAATAGTGTGAAAGTGACAAAGAAGAGTGTATGCCCACCCTAACTCCAGGCCCAGTGAGGGGTACGTGGTCTGTGATGGAAAACACAGCTATTCCTGGGCCTGGGAATGAGCTGTGAACCAGATAGACAAGGACCCTGATCTTATGATGACTGTATGTCAATTGAGGAAGACGGATATTATACAAGTAAACAAATAAATATACAAGATAGTGTCAGATAATGAGAAGTGCTATGAAGCAAATGAAAAATGTGATGCTATTGAGAGTGACTGTGGGAGTGGAGGCAGGGATGTTTCAGTTTGGGTGGTCTGATCAAGTTGGCCACGGGGCCAGATGGCCCAGGCAGAAGAAAAGGCAACTAAAAAGGCAAGTTCAAAAGCATAGTATGCTTGAGGCAGGATCAGGAAAGATCAAGATTCCACCAGACTTAGGAGACTGGTTTCCAAGTCTGAAAGAGGGACTTTGCCGAACAAAGCCTCCAGGAAACAAAGATCAGAACTAGCATTGTTTGTCAACAATGCCTAAGGATGTGTTAGAACTGAAAATAACATTCTAGATGAATCCCTTTATGCAGCTCAGAAAAGTTACGGTATTCCCAATACCTGCTTTCTATAAAGTTCCATATATATATATTTTTTTTTTGCCCTTAACCAAATTCTTTTCCCTTTGTCTAAAATCTAAGAACATTTTTCTTCTGTTTGCAATGTTGGCTGAACATTAAAACTGCGTCGTTGGTTTTCTCTCTCACTTGTTCCAGTTTTTTATTTTATTGTTATTCAGTGCAAAACAAAAAGCTGTGATCAGGAAGACAATAGAGGGATGGCTGGAGGAAGCCTGTCCAAACAACCTCCTGCTTAGTAGTTTTGCTTCTGTGCATCCTTAAGACTTTCATATGCATAAAAGTCCAGAAATTTATCACAAATGGTAGAAAATTGCATTCCATTAATTTCAGAGCCTTTGGCTCTGACAGCTCAATCTTCAAGAGCAGTGGCTTCTAGGATATTCAAGGAAACAGAACACATCAGAATAAAAGCCATTCTGCTTATCTGTTTTGTATTTTAGAAGAATATGTTTCAGCACATTATCCAGAGAGATTTTGCTCAGAATCTCATTGGTTTGTTTTAACATCAGCTTGCCTGCACAAGCCCTTGAATTCAACCTGGAGACAAAGGCTTAGAAACTGTGGGTGAGGCTGGTGAAAGGGAACCTCTTAGAGGGGCCAAATTAAGAAAATCAAATGCTTTTTCAAAATGAACTGAGAATTACTTGAGAAGCAGAGACTGAAAAGATAACGCAGAACCTTAGAATCTGATTACCCTCCTTGTACTCCTGACGTTTTTGTTCATTCAGCCTCTGTTGGATTCCTCTAGTGACAAGAAGCTCACTACATCCTAAGACAGTCCATTCCATTTTAAGCAGTTTGAACTGGGAGAGAGTTCTTCCTTTGTAAGAGCAAAAACTGATCCCCTGTATCATTCACCCATTGATCCCAGTTCTACCCTCCGGAATCTCCTTCACACAACAATTCTTCATGAATCACAAGGCAACCTTCCTGTTTCTCTTGGATTCTACATCCCTGGTTGCTTCTCCTTGGGATTGCTGCTTTCAAAGTCTCTTCTGCTGCCCAAGGCCTTCTAAAATCCAAAATGATAGGACATCCAAGGGTGCTACTCACATTCAAGCATGTTTTTATCCTTGTGTTTGGGAAACTTTGAGCAGAGTGACAGATGAGCTGCAGAGGCTAAGGGACTGGAAGCAGACTGTCCACCATGCAGTCTCTCCAGCAGATGGCTGGTGCTGCCCTACAAAACCAGAACTCACTCATTCCGATTCCTTCTTCTCCGCTAGGTCTCAGGCCAAACAAAACAGAAGCACAAGAATTTCTCATGCTTTTTTTGGGTCATGAATCATTTTGAAAAGCTGATAAAAGCTATGGGCACCCTCTTTAGAAAAATGAACCTACTCATAAAATATTGCATTCAATTTCAATTTCATCACATCTACACATCCCACCCTGAATCCCATGAATGAACTGCACTCCCTCTCGTGGGGTCCACAGACCCTGGGTTAAGAATCTCCCCTATAAACATACCCTGTGAGACAGATAGGGTTAACTGTGCTGGTGAAATAAAAGAGCTGTTAAAAGATTACCACCTAGAAGTTAGATAAACAGGAACCACATCCTGTCAACTTAAAATAAGGTTAGAACAACCCATGAATTAATACTTCTTATTTAGTGTTTTTCTAGTCCCTTCCCCTCTTCTTACAGGCTTCTCATGCACAGAAAAAAATGTGACCACTGTTTTGGCCCACCAAAGGGGAAAAAGTAGTGCAGAAGATCAGTGTGCCTGTGCCATATCCCATTATAAGTGATGCTAAGGGCTGCCAAGGGGACTCCATCTTGAATATCAGAGGTTCCATCTTGGATTCCAGATGCACGCAACCTAATTACTATGAACTGCCATTCCGAGAAGTGCCCGCCCCTTCAGAGAAACCCACTGAATATTCATTGCTCTATTATCTCCACTGAACCCATATAAGCCCTAGCCTTACTTCCCACTTCGAGTCAGTCTTTTGGAGAGGCATGAGCCCTCACTGACTCCTTCTACTTGTCACAAGTAAAATAAACCTGTTAGAGCTGAACCCCAAAATTGTCTCCTCTGTGTATTCTTACAAGAGAAAGACAAGGACTCATTGAGTCTGGAGGGCATCCGTGCCCTCGATGGTAACACCTGCTCCACCCAGCCTTAACTCCTCCATGGTATTTCAAAAGGTTTTTCCACTGAGGGCTTAGAAATGAGTCATCCACCCATCCTTTTGATCAAATTTACCAAGTATATATTATGTGGCATACACCAGGAATATGGCACTAAGTAAGATGCAGTCTCCATTCTTGGGGAGTTCACACTTTAGTGGACAGAGAACAAGTAAGCAGGTACTCTTACACAATTACATTAGTATAATGACAGCACTAAACGTGCTTGGCTGCTAACCAAAAGGTTGGAAGTTCGAGGCACCCAAACGCACCTCAAAAAAAGGTCTGGCGATCTACTATGGAAAACCCTATGGAGTACAGTTCTACTCTGACACACATGGGGTCGTCATGAGTCAGAGTCAACTTGATGGTGACTGTCAGTGGTGGTGGTGGATAATAGGCATAAGGATAGATGCATGGCAACACAGAGGTGAGACACCTAACCCAGCAGTGGGGGTTCCGGGGGAACTTCTCAGAGAAGCCTGCTGAGTCTTGAAAAAATTTCAGATTAGATAAAAAAAAAAATTTCACTTCCCAGCTTTGGTACTAATTCAATTGGCCAAACTGGCCACACTCTCAGCACAATCTAATCCTCACAGCAAAGACTCTCTTGTTATTCATCTGCCCCAGAGGATTTCACAGTAAACACGCCAAGAACCAACCTCTCCTTGCCCATCCTCCTACCTCCACCCTGGGGCACACAGTGGTTGTAGCCCACAGCTGCTTCTCCTTTAAAACTTCACTGGCCCCCAGGCAGGTAAAAGTGGGACAGACTCTGGTTGCTAATGAAGAGATGATGTTCCGCTAATGAAAACAGGATGTGGTGCTGGAAGCCCACTACAGATGAATAATTACTTCCTAATTAAACCCTGCCTTTTGTTTCCCACTCGTTTATTCAGCATTAGCTATGAATGAAGTTTGCTTCACACAAGACTCAGCTCTGACACATGCCTATGGAGGCACCAAGGAGTTATTCCTCTTGTGGTGCTTATTATACCACTTGGTGCTCTTTTTAAAACTCAGGATGTATATATAACCTTTGTAGGTGGAAAAGTTCCCGATAGCTCTGGATTCTCTTTAGAAAGATGATGTGCACTAGGATTTTTCTTTCTTTCTTTCTTTCTTTTCAGAACAAGCCTTGCCTTCAAGTTCTGCTTGGCATGATCGTCTCCACTGATTAAATCCATACTTCAACACAATAATGACCAACTTTGTTTACCCTTCATGCCCGCTGTAGCCAGGAGGGGAAGGGTGAGAAAAGATCTCCTTAGCTCAGTTTTTGGCAGAAGGATAAGAGGAGAGGCTGTCATTTCCTGGCACAGAATAGGGCTGACTAGAGAGAATTAGGCAATTTTTCAAGTCCTTGCAAATTATTTCTTCATAGTTTGGATTTATCATCTTTGCAATTTTGCATAATATTAGAAATCTTCATTGTCACATGTATTCCAAAGCCAAGACAGGATTTTTCTGGGCAAAACAGGCTTACCTGGGCAGCTCCCTCTGGCATGGAGAATTAGGAGCTGCCTGCATTGTGCAAGGATTGTAACCCCAGATGGACAAGGGACAGCATCCCTGGAGAAAGAAAGGGGTTGAGGTGGGAATCAGGAGTTGTGACAGTTATTAGTCCTGCTTGCCAGGTGTCCTAGGCTGGGTTCTCTAGAGAAGCAAAACCAGTAAAGCACATAAATATATATATAAAGAGATTTATATCCAGGAAATGGCTCATGTGGTTGTAGAGGGTGGAACATCCCAAGTCCATGGGTCAGGCTGGAGGCTTCTCCTGATTCACGTAGCTGCAGGGGCTGGCAAACTCAAGATCAGCAGGTCAGACAGCAGGGCTCTAGCTCATAGGCTGTGAAGATCAAAGAATCCCTACATCTGCAGGCAAGGTAGCAGGTAAGCTGCTAGCTCAAATCCCAAGAACTGAAGGTCAGACGAACAGTAGCCAGCTGCAGGATACAGAGTGAGCAAAAGCCCACGAGCCTTGCCAGAAAGTCCACCTACATTGGATGCAGGCCACACCCCTAAGGAAACTCCCTTTCAAATGATTAGTTACTCACAGCAGATCCCATCATGGAAGTGATCAGATTATATCAAATCGAATCATGGAGGTGATCACATCATTATATGACTGCCAAACTACATCATAACTGCCAAACCACTGAGAATCATGGCCCAGTCAGGTTGACACACAACCTCAACAATCACACCAGGCATAGGATAGGATGGCACTTCCTGGTCTCCTTGTGCTTGGGTCTGTATGGTTAGGTTCGGCCAACAAGTTGTAAACAAAAGAAACATGTGACCCTTTTGGACTAGAGCATTTAATAGCTGGTGTGAGAGCCTCCAGAGCATTCAGTTGATGGCAGCTGCATCAGCATGGGTACCTGGGTGACCACAATCAGCAAACTTCCTCCCACTAAGCATGTCACTTTATTTATAAATTATATTTACGTACTACCATCATTAACTGGTACTTTAAGGTCATTAGAGTGAGGTTTGTTGTTGATAAAAATGAATGTAAATCTACATTTTGAAAAATATTTCTGATAATTTCTTTTTTTTTTTTTTTTTGGTTAGTATCTTGTCAGATCTGATTAGATTATCATTATCTTAACTGCATAACATGGCAGATGCAGAACTTGTGTCAGGAGTGGAAATGTCAGTTCTGCCTTTCTCTGATAATTCACTCAGGCTGACAAAGGAATCCTTTTAAGCCATTTATCTATTTTATGAGGGTTAATTTAGTTAAAACTGAATAACATAATCTTTAGCTCAAGAAAAACTAAAAAATATTGGAATATGGAAAAAAAAAAAGTGAATTGACAAGCCAGGATACCTTGTTAACCCCTCTGGGTGTGAGTCTCCCACACTTGCCTCTGGATCAGAGTGGGCTCAGAGCCACCTGACATGTGGGCTAAGTAAGGACTCAAGTGTCAGTCCATATATTAAATATTTCTTTCTTATTTTCCAAATTATAAAATATAAATACTGCATTTTATTGATTCAAAGACATGCATTTTTTCACATTTTAATATCTCCCAAGTTAGGATGAATTGTACAACTGACATGTCATAGTTGAATTGGTAGCTTTTAAAAAATTCTTCTTAGTGGCACGTAAAATAATGATGTGTCTTACAATCAGTAGTATCTTTGGTAGATGAAACATGGTGAATAGAAATTCTAGGATTTCTTCTCTCACTATAAATGGATAGTTTTGTGATCACTTTTAGAGACCACCGCCCTAGAGCCCTGGTGGCATAGTGGTTAAGACTATGGCTGTCAACCAAAAGGTCAGCAGTTTGAATCCACCAGCCACTCCTTGGAAGCCCTATGGGACAGTTTTAATCTGTCCTATAGGGTTACTATGAGTCGGAATCAACTCGACAGCAATGGATTTGGGTTTGTTTGGGTTTTTTTTGACCCTAGAGCCTTGCTATTCAAAGTGTTTTTTTTTTTTTTTTTTTTTTGGAACAGTACCATGGGCATCACCTGGGATCTTGCTAGAAATGCAGTATCTCAGGCCCCACCCCAGACCTCCTGAGTCAGATCTGCATTTTAACAAGCTCCCCTGGTGATTCATGTGCACAGTAAGCCTTAAGAAACCCCATTGTAGAGGCATTGAATTTGGCACATGTCTTCTGGGGGCTTCCACTGTATTTGGTGAGAGCAGACATTCTCCAAAGGCAAATACTTTATCCATATGGCTAATAGCTACTCATTTAAGACTCAGCTTTGGAGGCATCTCCTCAGTGGTGTGCTGGTAAATATTTAACTCGGTATTTAGAAAACACCAACATCATTGGTGTAACATTTGCCAGTTTCCAAGGCGTAAATACTCCTCCCATGGTTGCAGTGGTTAAGAGCTTGGCTGCTAATCAAGAAGCTGGCAGTTCGAATCCATCAGCCACCCCTTGGAAACACTGGGGCAGTTCTACTCTGTCCTATAGGGTCACTGTGAGTCAGAGTCGACTTGACAGCAGGGGGTTTTTTGGTTTTAATGGTTCTTTTGGCTAGAAAAATTCCTGGGAATTTGACAATTGACTCTCTAGAGCCAGCATGAGTCAGTGGCAGCTCACCACCGCATCCTCCGGAAGGTTGTTCCTAACCCTGTCCCCTCTCCCTTTTCCAAGGTTGCATAAGAAGCCCCAGCTGTGCATATTTCCCTCAAGGCAAAACCACACTGTGCTGCTTCATCTTGTTCAGTGTCAGTGTGGTAAGCAGAATGATGCCCCCACCAAAGATGTCCATGTCCTAATGCCCAGAATTTGTGAATATGTTATGTTACATGGCAAAGGAGAATTAACGTAGCAGATAGAATTAAGGTGCTAATCAATTTACTTTGAGATGAGGAGATTATCCCGGATTATCTTGGTGGATCCAATGTAATCACAAGAGTCTTTATAGATCAAAGAGTGAGGCAGGACAGTCAGTCAGAGTGATGCGATGTGGGAAAGACTTATATGAATGTGGCAACTCTAGAAGCTGGCAAAGGCAAGAACACAAACACTCCCTTAGATCCTCCAGAGAAGAATGCAGCCCTGCCGATATCTTGCTTTTAGCCCAGTGAGATAGGTTTTGGACTTCTGACCTCCAGAACCATAAGATAATAAGTTTATGTTGTTTTAAGCCACTAAATTTGTGGCAGTTTGTTACAGCAGCCATAGAAAACTAATACAGTCTGTCTTTCCCTATACATCAGTGGTTCTTAATCTTGACTACACATTGGGGTTACTCTTTGTTGTTAGGTGCCATCGAGTCGACCCCCAACTCATGGCAACCCATGCACAACCAGAGAAATGCTGCCTAGTCCTGCATCATCCCCATGATTGGTTATGGATCGAACCATTGTGATCCATAGGGATTTCAATGGATGTTTTTCAGAAGTAGATTACCAGGCCTTTCTTCCTAGTCCATCTTAGTTAAAAGCTCCACTGAAACTTGTTCAGCATCATAGCAACATGAAAGCCTCCACTGACAGATGACTATATATGAGGTGCATTGGCTAGGAATTGAACTCGGTTCTCCTGCATTGGGTACCCTGGTAGTGCAGTGGTTAACCAAAAGGTCAGCAGTTGGAATCCACCAGCCACTCCTTGGAAACCCTATGGATCAGTTCTACTCTGTCCTATAGGGTCCCTATGAGTCAGAATTGACTGAATGGCAATTGGGCTCCTGCATGGAAGGCGAGAATTCTACCACTGAATCACCACTGTCTACTTGGAATCACTAAGGATATATAAAAATTACAGATTCATGGGTCCCTCTGGGAGAGACTCTGATTTCATCATGGTCTGGACATAGGGATGTTTAAATGTTCTCTGGTGATTACAATTTGAGAAACCCAAAAATCTGTTGCTGTCAAGTCGATTCCAATTCATAGCTACCCTTTATGACAGAGTAGAACGACTCCATAAGGGTTCCAAGGCTGTAAATCTTACAGGAACAGACTGCCACATCTTTCTCCTGTGGAGGGCTGGTGGGTTCCAACCGCTGACCTTTTGGTTAGCAGTTGTGTGCTTAACCACTGTGCAACCAGACCTCCTAAAATTTGAGAACTAGCACTGAGACCTTGTTAGAAATGCAGAATTTCAGGCCCTACCCTAGATCTACAGAATCAAAATCTGCCTTTTAATAAGATCCCCAGGTGAAGCGTATGAACATTAGATTTGAGGAGCGCTATTCTAGGTTGGAAACCCTGGTATCATAGTGGTTAAGAGTTACAGCTGCTAATCAAAATGTCGGCAGTTCAAATCCACCAGGTGCTCCTTGGAAACCCTATGGGGCAATCTACTCTGTCCTATAGGGTTACTATGGATTGGAATTGACACTATGGCAACAGTTTTTTTTTTTGATTCTAGCTCAGTGGAGCCCTGGTGGTGAAGTGGTTAGGCGTTGGGCCGCTAACCAAAAGGTCGACAGTTCTAATCCACCACCCTTGAAAACTCAATGGGGCAGTTCTACTCTGTCCTATACGGTCACCATGAGTTGAGTTGACTCGATGGCAACAGGTTTGGGGTTTGTTTTTTTTTTTTGGCTCTAGTTCATGAGTGTCTTTTGAGAAGGGACTGTGTATCCCAAGGACCCAGCACAGTGCTTGCCTAGAGTAGGCACTACGTAAATATTAAGGAATGGAAAATTGTGTTCTGAGCAAACAGAACTTGGGTGCTAGAGGGATATAAGAATAAACATAGGGTTTCAAAAAGGTCTAAAATGATGATTTTCAAACTTGTTTTTTTTAAGAGAGAGAAAGTTTTTTCCCTTTAACTGAATTCTTATGTAGAACTTGAATATGTAAGACAGATGAAAGTGGCTCTGCCTCTCCCCTGGCCTCCAGGAGTCCCTCCCTAGGCGGTATCCTGGAACTCCGAGAACACGGCAGGAAACCTGTTGGAGGAGAAGATAGAAAAGGCCTAGAAACAGGTTGCTGAGTACAGAGGGGCCGGAGTAAGAGCAGGTGACGGGCAGTGGGACCCACAAGCAGGGGCCACTCCTGGGAGATGGTTGTACAGATAAAAAGCGGTACAAGTCCAAGACGTCAGAACTAACCAGAGAAAACAGACCCAGTGCAAAGTAAGCAGAGTTCAAAGCCCAGAGGTGACAACTGGGAGGAGGAGGTAGGCAGACACAGATCCCAAGCATCCAGACAGGGCTCAGAGGAGGCAAAAGAGAACAGGCAGGCCAATGTGCCTGCCACCTTCTTGTCATTTCCATCCCTGTGCCACCAGAGTCCAAAGTCCAGAAAAAGAGAGTTCGATTGGCCTAACTTGGGGTCCCTGCCTCCCTTGGCTGGGTCATGACAGGTCACCTCCATTTACAGTCCTGTCAAACTGTTCCCAGTGGGAAGTGGTAATTCCCCCCAAAGGAAATCAGGTGCCAATAAGATGAGCTGTCAACATACAAATTTTATTAAGAAAATGTTCTGCATCCTACTTGGTGAGTGGTGTCTGGGGTCTTAAAAGCTAGTGAGCAGCCATCTAAGATGCATCAATTGTTCCCAGCCCACCTGGAGTAAAGAAGAATGAAGAACACCAAAGACACAAGGAAAGTATTAGCCCAAGAGACAGAAAGGG
>NW_004444009.1:9884195-9904702 GCF_000243295.1 Trichechus manatus latirostris | reverse complement strand
ACATAAAATGATACTCGTGAAGAGTGTGCTTCTTAGCTCAAGTAGATACATGAGACTAAATGGGCAGCTTCTGTCTGGAGGTGAGATGAGAAGGCAGAGAGGGTCAGGAGCTGGTTGAATGGACACGGGAAACCAGGGGTGGAAAGGAGGAGTGTGCTGTCACAGTATAGTGAGAGCAATTAGGGTCACATAACAAGGTAGGTATAAATTTTTGTATGAGAGACTAACTTGAATTGTAAACTTTCACTTAAACTACAACAATAAAAAAAAAATCTTGATTCATGTTTGGAAGAAAAAAAAAAAGAATAGGCCGTCAAAAAAAAACAAAACTTTTCTGTTATAGGCTATCCCCATTTTTCAGATAAGAAACTGAGGCTCAGGTTGGTTAGAAAACTTGCCCCATGTCTGCATAGATGGTATCTTAGTTTCCTAGTGCTGCTGTAACAGAAATACCATAAGAGGGTGGCTTTAAAATACAGGAATTTATTTTCTCATAGTTCAGAAGGCTGAAGTCCAAATTCAGGGTGTGACTCTAGGGAGAGGTCCTTGTCTATTTCAGCTTCTAAACCCACTGCCATCCAGATGATTCCGACTCATAGTGACCCTATAGGACAGAGTAGAACTGCCCCACAGGGTTTCCAAAGCTGTAAATCTTTACTGAAGCAGACTACCACATCTTTCTCCTGTGGTGTGGCTAGTGGGCTCAAACTGTTGTCGATCTTCAGTTAGCAGCCGAGCACTTAACCACTGGGCTTTTAGATTCACCTGAGTCCTTCATTATCGGACAGCATTCCCCGTATGTACTCAATTTTGTGTGTGTGTGTGTCTACTCTGCTCTTTATATTTCAGTAGTGGTTAGGTTGAAGACACACTCTACACTACTGTGGCCCCATTAACATAACAAAGAAAATCCTTTTACATCCGGGAGTACTACAGGATTACATCCACAGATAATAAGAGTTAAGATTCCAGCTCATATTTTGGATGGGACACAATTCAGTCCATAACAGATAGTAAGCACTGGCCCAGTGTGGTGTGATGCCTGGTGCTCTTTGCAGGGCAGCATGTTGTCTATTAAGAGTCTAATGCCTGCGACTGAGGCACATGGACAGGGCAAGACCAGCAACAGGGTTATCCATGGGGCAACTCAGGAGCCCATGTGCTCCCTCTTCCCAGGTTGAGATTGGGACTGAGCCTATGGATGGCAGCCGGGAAAGGACAGCAGGGAGGAGCCAGGCAAGTCAGCACAAGTTAGGGAGGATGGTCCTCCCCACCAGGCATCCTTGCTGACCCTAGCCTGAGGCTGCTGCCCCTTCACTCCCATTTTAAGCCCCCTTCTTGGTGTCAGGAGAATATTACTGGCTAGCATATGGTTCTCCTTGACTGAAAGCAGGACTGTACACAACTGTGTTATTCCCAGAAGCTTTTGGAGCAAAGCATCCACTGTATGCCTGGCACTGAATTCCAGCCCTCATACAACTCACAGGCTGGTGAGGGGGAGAGACTTGAAAATGGACTCCTCTGTACAAGGCATTTAGTGTCATGACTGTTACTGCTGTTAGTTGTCGTCGTCAATTCCAACTCATGGTGACCCCATATGTGCACAGTATAACTGCTCCAAGGGTTTTCAAGGCTGTGACCTTTTTTCCAAAAGCAGATTGCCAGGCCTTTCTTCAGAGGTACTTCTGGGTGGGTTCAAACCGCCAACCTTTCAGCTAGTAGTTGAGTGCTTAACTGGCAGTTTAACATAGTAGTTAAGAGCCAGGAATCTTTGACCCGATTGCTGGGTTCAAACTCTGCCTTCTGCCACTTACAAGTTCTGTGAGCTTGGACAAGTTGCCCGGCCTCTCTGTGGTTCTCTGTTTTCTCATTTATAAAACAGGCATTGTATCAGTTTCCTAGGGCTGCCATAATAGAGTACCACAAACTGGGTGGCTTATAAGAACAGAAATTTTTCATCTCACTGTCTGGAGGCTAGGAGTCCAAATCCATGTGTCGGCCGGCCATGCTCCCTCTGAAGTCTCTAGAGGAAGATCCCTACTTGTCTCTCCCAGCTTCTGGTAGCCCCAAGCATTCTTTGGCTTGCAGCTAGCTGCACAACTCCATCATCACATGGCATTCTTCCCTCTGTGTGTCTCTCTGTGTCTCTCCTTTTTATAAGGACACTGCTCAGATTGGATGAGGGCACACCCTACTCCAGCATGACCTCATATTAACTGAACTGATAACATCTTCAAAGACCCTTTTTCCAAATAAGGTCTTGCTCACAGGTACCATGGGTTAGGACTTCTACATATCTTTTTGAGAGACACAGTTCACTCCACAACCATCATAACAGTAACTACCTCATTGACTGTTGTTATGAGATTCAACAAGTAAGTATTTCTAAAAGGGCTTAGCAATTGCTATATAAGTCTTTGTTAAATAAAACCATTAACAGTAAACCCAGGAGACTAGAGGACTCCCCAGGACTAGTGCCCTGAGTTACTCTTTAAACCTTGAACGGAAACTAGCCCCTGAAGTCACCTTTTAGCTAAATAACAGATTGGCTCACAAAATAAAGTCTATCACCTGTGAGTACTGTGCTCCTTTAAAAAATCATCTATATCAGACCAAACAGTCAACAGGTACTTTAAAACAAAGATGAGAAGGTTAACCAGAATGGGAATAATGAGAATGTTCATGCATTGTGAAGAATGTAACCAATGTCACTGAACAACTTGTATAGAAATTGTTGAATGAGAACCAAACTGCTGTGTACACCTTCACTGAAAATACAATAAAATATTATTTAAAAAAAAAAGAAGAGTAAACCCAGGGTGCTAAAGAAGCACGGAAGAGAGATACCTAGCCACACTTGCATGGGGGACAGTTAGGGGAGCTTGCTGGAGTCAGGAGTAGTTTCAACCTGAAGAAGTCTGCTGAGGAAGACAGAGGTGGGGTTCTGCAGGGGCATTTGTGGCATGTCACTAGAGGGAGGTGTGAGGGTGGTGGGTGGGGCTTTGGTTTCTCTGGAATATTCCCCACTCTTCCCCAGGCCCAGCAGGGGCAGGCTGGCTCCACTCAGCCACACAGTCAGCTCTTGGAAAGGAGAATGTCCACAAAAGACACACTGGCCTGTCTGAGCCCCAGGAAGCTTTCTGACTGCCTGGAAGTAGGATCAGTCTCTCTCCTATTAAAGCACAAATCACCTGCAAAATTTCACTCCAAGTCCAGCTACCTGCCGTTGTCACTGAGTTGTCTCTACATATGAGTTTGTGTATATCCAAAGGATTAAAAAACAAAAACAAAAATTAGCAAGCGAAGAATGATTAGAAAGGCAAATCCAACCCTCCTTTAACCCGTTCCCAACTCTACTCCTACCACCGAAACTGTTTTTAATCATCTCGCAGGACTTCTATCGTCATCCAAACATTTCTGGATAAACTGCAGTTGTTACAATTGTCGATGCCTCAAGGACCCCAGCCCAGAGGGCATGGATAATTAAAGGCAACCTGCTTCCTACAATTGCAACGAGAGTCATCTTCGATGTGAGCCACGCACGCGCTAATGAGCTCCTTGGCTGATAAAAGGAGAGAGGGCCACAGACAGGAGTCAAGGCACTGTCTGCAAAATGGGACACCAGAAACAGCCAACGCTGCTTACATGGTTTTTCTCTGGTGTCTGCAGACCAAAGCTGGGAACTCACGTATGACCAAATGACACCCGAACCCCTTGGTCTGACCGAAGGACAGTAGTTACCTCTCTATTCCCAAGCTCTCTGAAGAGTGTCGATTCAATATTGAGATGACTCATTATTTCCAGTTCTTGCCTTGTTCGCAATTCTTTTCTTCTTTGCACAGTGAATGGTGCTGGGAAGTGGATTATTGATGAGGAGGTGACACACGCTGAGAAAGGGCTCCCAGCCTGGAGGTTGTCTCCTCTTGAGATGTCACACGTACCACAGGCCTTAATGAGGCTGACGTGTAGTGAATAAGAAAATTAGCTTCTTGCCGTGTGTTCTTATTGCTGACTGTTTGCCTGTTGATACACCGAAACTGCAGCAGACCAGACCATTAAGTGGCTTAGATCAGGAGGGCAACCACATTCTCAGGTCAGATGGTGGGGAGGGGGTGAGGTGGGAGTCAAATTTGCCAGCCAGCCCACATAATCCCAGAAGATGCTGCTGGAATTGCTGTCTCCTTGCCTTTCAGCCCAGAGAGGAGTAGGCAACGTACCGGAGAGTAAAATGGAATTGCATTAAAGTAATGCAAAAAGTTACTGGGCTTAGCATTCTTCCTCTCCTTTGCCTGTAAGCTTCTCAAGGGCCAGGGGTGTGTCTTTTATTTATTCTGAAGATAGCCTTCTATCTATCTACCCGTGGGAGGTAGGGCCAAATCCCTGCCCTACCTGTGCTCTCACTAAAGCAGATTAGAGGCCTGGGGTGGACACTTCCATGATGGAAGAGGGCGGAGTAGGTGAGACCACCCCAAGCCCTTACCAAAACAAAAAACAAAAAACCGAACCTACTGCCATTGAGTGGATTCTGACTCATGGCAACTCCAAGCGTCATAGAGTAGAACTGCTTCATAGAGTTTTCTTGGCTGCAACCTTTATAGAAGCAGATCGCCAGCACTTTCTTCCACGGTGCCACTGGGTGGGTTTGAACCACCAACCTTTAGATTAGTTGCTGTTGTTGTTGGGGGCCGTTGCGTCAATTCCAACTCATAGCAACCCCATGTTACAGAGTAGAACTGCCCTACAGGTTTCTTGGCTATAATCTTTACAGAAGCAGATCTCCAGGTCATTCTCCCTTGGAGCCACTGGGTCGAAAACCATTTGCACCACCCAGGGACTTCCTGGGGAATGCTGTTTTTCCTTCATGCTGCCTGCATCCCTGGCATGTTAGCCCCTTTGCCTCAGAGTGGGGAGCTGGAAAAGGTCAGGCAGAAATGCCCAAATGCTCTGTTGCAGGCTTCAGAGGAGTTGTGGACCCCTATACATTAAGTTTTTCCAAGACACATGCATTATGGAACCCCATAATTTAATCTTCACAGCAACTCTAATGGGTAGGAGCTATTACTCCCAATTTACATATGAGGAAGCAAACAGAGAAGTGAAAGGCTTGATTAACAGCTGGTAAATGGTAGAGTCTGGGTTTAAATCCAGCTTTTTCTTCTCCCATAGCTGGTGTACTCAAGTCTTTCTCCCACCAAATATCCATTTAGGGGAAGACTAAATGTGAATAAAGGGTGAGGTCACTGGTAAGACACATTTGTAAGTGCATAAATAAAGCAGATTTTGGGGCCAAGCTGTTCCTGAGGGTTAGCTGTAGTTCCACAACTTTCTCTGCTGCCCAAGAAAGCTGATCAGAATGCAAGTGTGTGAGAGCTGTGCTATTATATCTGTTCTGTTAAAAAAGCTAATCAGTCTCCAAATTGGGTACTTTAAGTATTACAAGGAACAAATTGTTTGCAACACCCCTCACATCTGATTATGACATCCACTGAGTGGTTCTCGAAGGAAGTGCTGCATAAGAAGCAGATTCGTGGGGCCAGACCCCACTAGTCAGTCTGCATTTTACATATGGCCCCACTTTGAGAACTGCCTCGTGGAGTATGCTGCGTCTTCTCTATGAAGTCATGGGGTAGGGAGAGAAAGGTATTAAGACTAGAGTCAAGAGTCCTGGGTTCTAATCTCATCCCAGCTGCTCCCCAGCTGCATGACCTTAAACAAGTTTCTCTGGGCCTCAGTTTCCTCCCAGGGCACCAGACTGGATGATCTCTGAGGCTCCCTCCAGCTCTAATGGTGGATGCTTCTGTGGTGGGGCCCAGTCCTGTCCATAGGAAGTAAAGCCACATGCTTTATGAAAAAGAAAACCAAACCAGTTGCCAATGAGTTGTGTTGCAGAGTAGAACTGCGCTCCATCAGCTTTTCATGGCTGTGATCTGTCAGAAGCTGATCACCAGAACTTTCTTCTGAGGTGCCTCTGGTGGGTTTGAACTTCCAACTTTTTGGTTAGCAGCCGAGCGCTTAACCATTTGCACCACCCAGGGACTCCAAGGAGGAGAGGAGCGAAGGGAACTGGGAGGAGGAAGTGAGGAGGGAGTAGGTATTCACAGACAGATGTGATTCTGACACCCAGTTAGCAAGGTCCATGGAAACGGCTGTGTCCAAGATGTTTCAAAGCAGTTGAGCCACCTGGACCTGCATTCCTGGGAGCTCCTGTTGTAGCCCAGCCAAAGGAAGAGCTGACTTGCTGGGGCTCCATCCCCTCTGCAGTCAGATTTCCAGTACAAAGATTGTAGACCACACTTATGCTGGAAGGGATTCTAATGGAGTGGAGAGCACTCACGTGAGGGTCAGAAGCCCCGGAAGCTCTTCCTTGCTCTGGCATTAACCCGCTGTGTGTCCTTTTTGAGTTCCTCTGCCTGTTTGGTTTCAGGGCCACACGACAAAACAAGGCTCTGGGATTAGTTCGATACCCAAGGCGCTTCCAGGCCTACTACTTGATGAGTCTCAGATTTCGCTCCCACCCTGCAGAACGCTGTGTCTTGTAGATCTGTCACAGTCCGATCTGTCACAGTCCCTGAGCTGTTGAAGACAGCCCCTCGCTGATCCACGAACCAAAGGTGGATGAAGACTGACAGAGGGAGGAAGCTGTCACAAGCCTCAGTTCTATGCAAATGAAATGTCTCAGCTCAGAATTGCCACTTGTTCCTCTGCACATCCACCAAATTAATGTGCCGTCACTACTCAACAGCCTGTTTTTAATACTGCAGCTGAAATCACTTTGCTTCTGAAGCACTGTAAGGAGGGGGCAAAGCGCAGCACCAGCTGTGCCAGTGAAAATGGCTTCATGGTGGAAGTGGGATTCTCTCCATACTGCTATGAATCTGAGTTGCAAAGAAAGCAGGGGACAGGCAGGGTGAAGAGAGACAGGAGGGTTGGAAGAGGGCAGGAGCAGCCCTCTTACCTGGGTTCGATGTTCTCACTCCTTCCCAGGCTCCTTAGCCAGATTGGAGGTGGTGGCGGGGCAGTGGGAGCACGGCCTGCCTGAGCCCTGTCTGCCAGCCCTGCAGCACTGGGAGCAAGGGCCACAAAGAAGCACAGAATCCTTTCCCATCCACTCAGCACCCATTTACCCAGGACTTACCAAGTGCCGAGCCCTTGCTAAGTGTTCCAGTAGCAATACTAGCACCAGTTGCCATCAAATCAATTCTGACTCTTGGCGACCCCATGTATGTCACAGTAGAACTATGCTCCATAGGCAGTGTTATAGATTAAATTGTGTCCCTCCCCCAAAATGTGTCAAACTGGCTAGTCCATGATTCCCAGTATTGTGTGATTGTCTACCATTTTTTCATCTGATGTGATTTTTCCTATGTGTTGTGGATCCTACCTCTCTGATGTTAATGAAGTGGGATTAGTGGCAGCTATGTTAATGAGACAGGACTCAATCTACAAGATTACCTTGTGTCTTAAATCAATCTCATTTGAGATATAAAAGAGAGAAACGAGCAGAGAGACAGGGAGACCTCATACTACCAAGAAAACAACACCAGGAGAAAAGTACATCCTTTGGACCAGAGTTTCCTGTGCTGAAAAGCTCCCAGACTAGGGGAAGATTGATGACAAGGACATTCCTCCAGAGCCAATACAGAAAGAAAGCCTTCCCCTGGAGCTGGCACCCTGAATTCAAACTTCTAGCCTACTAGACTGTGAGAGAATAAACTTGTTTGTTAAAGCTATCCACTTGTGGTATTTCTGTTATAGCAGCACTAGATAACTAAGACAAGCAGGGCTGGATTACCCAATAAGCAAGGTATGCACAGGCTTACTTGTGCTTACTTACTAATTTGTAGTGCACATTTTCACCTGTTTTTCACCACATAAACCCATGTGACATTGTTCACTACAGGTTTGTAAGTAAACACAATTAACCCCGTGGGTACCTTGCTTACTGTAAGCCTGTGTGTCTTGCTTACTGGTTAATCCGCCTTTGTTCATAGGATTTTCAATGGCTGATTTTTCAGAAGTAGATTGCCAGACACCAGTAGACTCTGAGACACCTCTGTGTGAACGCAAATGACCAACCTTTTGGTTAGCAGCTAGTGAGCTAACCGTTTGCACCACCCAGGGATACGCCAAGTGTAAAGGATGCGGAAATGAATAGGAGCCTCATCCTTTCTTGCCTCCAGCCTTGGGTCCCATCTCTGTCCAATTTCTGCCAACAGGAGCTACGTGGGGAGCAGGGAGGAGACTGTTCCCTGCAAGGCCCAGCTGTAAGAAGCCAAGCTGGATGGAATCTCGCTGGATAAAGAGAAGCAGTACAGGCCCAGGGGCAAAGCAATCTGATGGAGAGGCTCTACTTCTCTGTTATCAGGGAAACCTCTCTCTGCTCTCCTGTTTTGCCTGCACGGTCCTAATTCAGGTTCCCATAAATGTCACCTAGATACTGTGATGGCCTCCTCACAGAGGTGAAGCAGACGGCGGCTGGGGCCTCTGCTAAAGTTCATGGATCAGTGTCTCAGGGTCTCATGGTCATTCCAGTTCCTGTAAGTTTTTTTTTTCTCCTTCCTTTCTTTTCCTTTTTTCTCTCTTTTTTTAGTGACAGAAAGCTGGATGATGAATAAGGAAGACCAAAGAAGAATTGATACCTTTGAATTATGGTGTTGGCAAAAAATATCAAATATAATTTAATATACCATGGACTACCAGAAGAACAAACGAGTCTGTCTTGGAAGAAGTACAGCCAGAGTGCTCCTTGGAAGCAAGGATGGCAAGACTTCATCTCATGTACTTTGGATATGTTATCAAGAGGACTCAGTCCCTGGAGGACATCAAGCTTCATAAGACAGAAGGTCAGCAAAAAAGAGGAAGACCCTCAACGAGATGGATTGGCACAGTGGCTGCAACAGTGGGCTCAAACATCACAATAATTGTGGGGATGGCACAGGACCAGGCAATGGTTGGTTCTGTTGTACATAGGGTCGTTACGCGTTGGAACCGACTAGAAGGCACCTGACAACAACAACAAGAACAGTCTTGTTAGCATACTACCTCAAGTAAAATTGCAGGAAATGTACCACACTGGGGAGCTAGGCTGGGAGGGCCGCCATCCCCCTGTTCACCGTTCTCCCTCTCAAATGGTCTCTTGTCTTCCAGGCTCTACCCTCCACTCAGACTCCTCAGCCCTGCCAGGTAAAACTCCCTGAATCCCACTTTGATGGGTCCCTCCACTGCTCACAGACTCTTCAGATTTAGGCTGATGGATAACCATGCTTATAAGAACGACTGTCACTACCACTTATTAATCATCAGCTACATTCCAGAAGCTGTTTTGGATGCTTTGTGTGCATTACCTCATTTAGTCTTCACAGCAATCCTACGAGGTAAGATTACTAACCTCATTTTACAGATGAGAGAACTGAGCTTCAGAGAAGTTGCCTGAGGTCATAGTGTGAAAGTGGCAGAGCCAGGACTTGAACCCTCAACCCATGCCCTTGTCACTACTCTCCAGTGTCTCTGTCCTTCCATGTGTCCTAGAGATAATCTCATAAACTGTTCTGCTAAGAGGCATATTTCAGAGTGAGGAACCGTTCACGGCCATCTTTGAATGTAGAATTTCCCAAGGTGTGTTCTGTGGAATTACTCCTTGAGATGTTGGGAAGACCGGGGATCCCCTGGTCAAATCCACATAGGAGAGGCTTCGTTTCTCTCTGCCTCTTAGGGGTTCACAATGCACAGAGTTCTGAGAAGCTCTCTGAGAAGGCCCCAGTCCATCTTTGCATGCCAGGGCAGTTTAGTGAGATAATATTTTGCATTGTGTTCTCACTGTATTTTTTCCTTCCCTCAACCCCTTTTTTCCAGAAAGTAACCAGCCTTTTGTGCCCCCTTGACTAAAAGGAGATTTGTTTTATAAGATCTTGGTAACTATATATTGACCACTCTCCCTGCCTTTCATTGGGGGAAATTATGCTAGACCCTCACAGAGTGGGAGGAAAAAGTCAAGTGCTTTTGCCTGATGGAGGGAGGAGTGGAAGGCAAAAGCAGACACACACACTACACACCAGTTGCTGTCAAGTCGATTTCGACTTACGGTCACCCCATGTGTTGTAGAGTAGAACTGTGCTCCATAGGGTTTTCAGTGGCTGTAATTTTATGGAAGTAGATCACCAAGTCTTTCTTCCAAGGTGCCTCTTGGTGGATTTGAACTGCCAACATTTTGGTTAGCAGCCGAGTGCTTAACTGTTTGCACCACCAAGGGACTCCTAAGAGCAGAGGAATTCTCTAAGACTGAAAAGGGAGCAGAGGTTGATGGATTCTGGGAGAAGCTGGCACCAGGAGCCTTTGGGAGTTGTCAGAACCTGATAGGGCCTGTGGGGAAGCCAGGCTTCAGGCACTAAGGCTCCTAGTCTCAGCAAAAGCTGCCTGTGCCCAAGGCTGGCACAGGGCATAAAGCAACTCCCCTTCAAGTGGCCATGTGGGCTGGACCAAGAGTACATTGTTGATGTCCACTCAGTCCTGAGCCCTGAGGGTCCTGCTCTGTGTAATACCGTAAGACTTTGTCATAATCCTGGTGGGGCATGGTAGGATTGGGAAAAACTCTCAGTAATGACTGAGGGTGGATTTTTCATGAGCCCAGTGGGTTGGAGGCTTAGATTCAGAGTCCATTGTTTAAGAAAACAAGGTAACATGACAGTTCTTGCACAACCAAGTTCGAATTTAAGTTTTTACCTGTTAGACTTTGATAACTTATGAAGCACAAGAGTCTCTTTAAACACCTAAAATTTATGTTAGCAACTGTTGGAATTGCTGGTCAGCGGAACACATTTTGGGAAATTCTGACTTCAGAACACTGGTCTCCTCGTCTATGACTTAATCTCCCAGGAATAATGGGGTCAACCAGAGCAGGATGAGGGTGGGGGAAAGAAGGAAGGGAGAGGGGAGAGGGAGAAAGCAAGGGGGTTGAGGCTGGTAGAGACAAATTGAGCTAGAGGGCAATGGGGAGAAAGGGACAGAGAGGGGAGCAGAGGGAAAGAGAGCAGAGGAGAGGGAAGGGGGAATCCACTGCGGGAGCAGGTGGGGACTGGGCCACGATGCTCAGACACCTTGGACCGGGCAGCACCCCACCTTGCCTGTGAGAAAAACAGACCCTGAGAGGTAGCACACCAGATGGGCACTCTATGAGCGGGAGAAGAAGGCTGGATGTGAGGCTGAGAAAAAAGCCCAGCTCGATTCTGAGAGCAAAATCCTTTCAGAGAGGCGCTGAGGTGCTGATGAGCTTCCACAGCATCCACTGCAGAACTGAGCAATTGCTTAAGCTGGAGCAGGGTAGCTAGAGCTAGAGGCTTGGCCAGGGGCTGAGTCCTTGAGAGCCTAAGACAGGTAGTGTCTGGGTTCTCTCCGCTTGTCCAAAAGGCAATGCTAATGACTTGTGCCTTCTGGAAGCCCATTTCCCTCTCTGCCCTTTTCCTTCTTCAGAATCACTCCTCCCACCCACATCCAGTCCCTTTCCAGCACCATCAGAGAAGACATCTGATAAACTCATCCTTACTAAGATATGAGTGTCTTAAACTGTTGTCTCTCCCAAAAGTATGAGAATATGGGGAAAGAGCAAGAATAATGTCTCTGTTGGTGGGATTTTCATATGTAGTGCCTAAACAAGAGGATAGATGTGTAAGAAGGGAGGTGATTGGGTATCTGGCTGAAATTCACTCTGAGTTTTCTTAGGGTGAGACAGATGACTGAGCTAAAAATTCAAGCTATGACCATGGAGCTGATGGCACAGTGAACAGGGTAACAGGAGACTAGCTGTAGACCTGCCTTTGCTAGTTAGCTGTGTGACTGGGGCTGGTGTAAACCCAACGCTCCTGTCCACAAGGAAAAGGGCTCAGTCCGGACACTTCCTTCTGTAGGGTACTGTCTTAGTCATCGAGGGGTGTTATAACAGAAATACCACAAGTGGATGGCTTTAACAAAGAGAAATTTATTCTGTCGCAGTCTAGTAGGCTACAAGTCCAAATTCAGGGCATCAGCTCCAGGGGAAGGCTTTCTCTCTGTGTTGGCTCTGGGGGAAGGTCCTTATCATCAATCTTCACCTGGTCTAGGAACTTCTCAGGCCCAGGGACCCTGGGTCCAAAGGATGTGCTCTGCTCCCGGTGCTGCTTTCTTGGTGGTATGAGGTTCCCATGTCTCTCTGCTTGCTTCTGTCTTTTATATCTCAAAAGAGATGGCTTAAGACTCTATTTAATCTTGTAGATCTCTTCAATACAACTGCTGCTAATCCATCTCATTAACACCATAGTGATAAGATTTATAACACATAGGAAAATCACATCAGATGACAAAATTGTAGACAATCATACAATACTGGGAATCATGACCTAGCCAAGTTGATACACGTATTTTTGGGGGACACAATTCAAATCCATGACACGTACCTCCCAACTCTAACATTCTTAGTGCCATAAATGGAATTTAATGTAAAACACAACCAAATTAACCCACACAGATTCAGGATATTCAAGGTTATTCCTGAAAACCAAAAAAACCAAACCCACTGCTGTCGAGTCAATTCTGACTTGTAGTGACCCTACAGGACAGAGTAGAACTGCCCCATAGGGTTTCCAAGAAGTGTCTGGTGGATTCGAACTGCTGACCTTTTGGTTAGCAGCCATAGCACTTAATCACTGCGTCACCAGGGTTTATTACTGAGCTATATGAATAAATAGTAGTTCATTCAAAGAGTTATACTCAATGACACTTTTCCTTCCTTCTGGGTCCCATGCACGTTGATGGAGCAAGGAAAGAGGGGAAAGGAGGGTCTGCGGGCTCTGCCTCCCTCAACAGAAGGAACAGCTCTCTGGCTTCTACCAGCTTTAGGGCTGATGCCTGAGGCCCAGCCTGTCCCAACCTTGTCTTAGGGGAGGAAGATGCCACACCATGATCCAACCCTAAATCCCTTTCAGGCATTATTCCCACAACAACCTGGAGGTCGTATACCATTCAAGACTTCTGGTTACAAACGTCAGAAACCAAACTCAAACTAGTTTAAACAAACAAACAACAAAAAGGAATGTATTGGCTGAGATAATGGAAATCCCAGGGTGCATCTACTTTCAGACCTGGCTGGAACCAGGGGCTAAGATTATTTCACTAGGGCTCTCTCTTTCTTTCTTTAACTCCTACTTATTTCTGTTTGACTTCATTCTTTGGTCAGACGTTTTCCACCTGGTAGGATAGATGGCTACTGGCACCATCAAACTGGTATCCTCACAGTTTAGCAATTCCAGCACTTTAGAATCTGTCTTTCTCAATTGCCCCCCCAGAAATATCTAATTGGCCAGTTTGGGTCATAAGCTCCACCCTGAACCAAATTCTGTGGCCAAGGGGAACAACTACTATGAGTAGACAGACCTGGGTCACATGCCTACTACCCTGTTACTGGTAGGATTAAATGGAGGTCAGCCCCATTTGAACCCCATGGAATAGGTTAGCTACAGGAAAGAAGGGGTTCTGTTACATGAAGTAGAGGGTGGAGAAGGGATTCTAGACAGATGAAAAGATCAGATTTCCTCAAACAGATTATTTTAAAGCCTGTTTTACAGATGAGAAAATTGAGGATCATATTTGTTAAATAACTCACGTAAGGTCACAAAAACTAGTAAGTTGCAGAGCTTAGACTTAAAACCATATTTCTCTGCCCCCCAAAGTGCATGTTTTTAAGTACAATGTCCCAGTATCCCCAGGAGCCCCGTCGTTTCATCTCCAAGGAGTTGGGGCTTATCAGTCAGGGTTCCCAAAGTAAATTGAAGTTGCTGACCTTTCAGGGAAGCTGATGATAATTTAGAGACCACTGAACCTTCAAGGAGCTTGCTGCTCTACTCTGTTCTTCTTCCTTTGCCTTTCCCTAGTTGGAAGGAAGGAACTGGGGAAACCACAAACATGCTTCTCCTTACCTTTTCCAAGGCTGAATACGCAAGTACGTGGAATAGGCTGGATGTCACCATTCGAGGCAAAAGTTCTCAACCACGGTATGGCCACACTGGTGCGGTGAATCATTTGTGTGTTGCAAGTAATTTGTTTGATTGATAGTTAAAATGCTGAGTTTGCAAATAATTTACTTTAAAAAAGGAAAAGAAAATTCCAAGTTATCCCTACAACAACATCCATTGCATTCACTTACGTTTTCTATGTGCTTTCTTGAGTGCGAAAGAGAGGTGAAGTTAAAGCAATCAGGCATGAATTTACCATTACCCTGGGCATAGCCATGGAAGATTTTTTTGCTTGTGTGTCCTCTGGGGAAAAAAGAGGTCAGAAATTATTGATTTAAGGGAAGACCTCTGCCCACAAACATCTCCTCAATGCCTACTTTCAGTTCCACTAAGTAAAGATATATTGGTTTTAAAAGCTGGGTTGGGAGAGTGTTCAAAGTCACTCATATTAGTGTGAATTATATGATACCTTTGTACAAAAATAAAGTATTCTAGATCTCCCAGGTGAATGGAGACATTTCTGAATACTTTCAGATAATAAACACATCTGAAGGATTAAACAAAAAAAAAAAAAAAAAAAAGCCAAGCTTTAAAATTAAGCTTTAAATAGAGTTGAAAGCCTTGAGTTAATAGATCATTTTATGCGAAATAACTTTCACACCAGCAAGCATCTTCCAAAGTGAGTGACAAAGTAGGTAGCAGATGTTTTTTTGCCGTTGTGGCAGAGTGGAGCTTTATCCTTTTAGTTCTTTTTGCCTTCTGGGTATTTTTAATGTAGTTGTATAAGGAAGAACCAGAAAACTTGGGCTCAGCTATTCAGTCGTTTGGGACAAAAATGAAAAGGAAAAAAAAAGTAGGGTGGAGGAACCTAATTCTAGGACTTCTTGGAAGTCAAAAGTGACCACAAACACTCTCTGGTAAAATAAATGGCAAAAGTAAAGTCTACGTGGAATAACCTATTTCAAAATAAACACTCTGAAACAGGGAGAGGAAGGGTAAAGGAAGAGTAAAAGGGGTGGTGAAGAGCAGTCTGAAGTTATAGTCTTAAAAAAAGAATTATTTTCAATAATGCACAAAAAGAAAAATGTAGCCATGGGATACCCAGTACCCTACAAAGTATAAAAGCGTTGCCACAGCAGTTACAAAACCCCTGGAAGAGAAGGATGCTTATGACTAATCAACACAAAATCTTAAATCCACCCATCACAATGATGAGGGTTTTGGGGTTTAATCAGATCACTTTCTGCATGCCCAGCTCTGAAGAAATGGAGTGGAGATAACGAGTAATTTGGAGTATGAAACTCAGGCCAAAGCTAGCGGTTCTGGGTAATCCTTAGGTAGTTTGTGGAGATGAGAGTGAACAGCAGCAGTATTTGCAGGTTAGAGATAGTAGGGGCAAGACATTGCAAGGAAGGTGAGACAACAGCCAGGACAAACTTTACCAGTGGAAAAAAATTTGCTGAAAGTTGATTCTGCCTTCTCCCTTTCTAGGAACAAAATAATGGTTACTAAAATTTTATTTGTCCCTGCCTTCCTCTCACTCCCACTCCAAACCCCATGGACACTAGAAGGTTGAGACAAGGCAAAGACAAATATGTCATGGGGAGTTCGCTCAGTAGCAATGCTGGAGGCTCCAAGGGATTGCCCAAGGCTAGCTACAACGCACAAACAGGATTGTGCTGGGTTATTGATGCCATGAGGCAGTGTACACAGAGACAGCTTGGTGGGAACTCTCACACAGATGGCTAAGAGAAAACCAGCCTGGCCAGCAGCCATACGTAGTGTCATTTTAATGTGCAGCCCTCCAGGACTGGAAGAAGGCTGGCTAAGGCAGCGTTCTCTAAGGGAGACTGTGTTATTTGCTTTGCCCACTGTGGACACCAACATCTTACTAGCGATAGTTAGATGGGACTCTCCTGGTCAGATTCCATTTGTGAAAATACTTGGAAGTGTTCTTTAATTTAGACTTCAATAAAGATAAGAAAAAGGTTAATGAGAATGAAAGGTTAATGAGAATGGCTAGGCTTCACATTATATAATGAAAACGACCTAAAATTTACTACAATGTTAACTTGGGAAAATTGCAAACATTTTGCAGTAGGGTTCTAACATTGACTTTCACTCCTTCTGAGCTAAGAAACTGATGAGACTGTTGATTTTATGTTCTCCAGGTACAGCTGACCTGCTTCTTCATTCCATCTAATTCTTAGCTCACACCAGTCTGTGTTCAAAAGGTTATTTTTTCTGTTATCAAGGCTCTTGTTGCTAATTGCAGAGACTTTTCAATCCCTATATCTGTAATTTCTCAAAGTTCAGATTTTAAATAACAAGGCCACATCAAATGATATCTAGGGAAATTGCTTTTTCCAACGTGGACTGCAAAATGCCTACTGTCAGTTATTTATAATGCACAGACGGCACTTTCTCAACTTGCAGTGTGCTGTTCCGCTCCATCATTAGCACCTGCTTGCCTCTGCTCAGCTACCTCCATGATGGGTTAGGTTTGGTAACTGGCTCCTTTTGTTAGAAAGAATTACTTCCATACTGAATTTTAGCTTTCGCCTTTGGAAAGAAATATAGATTCTAGGACACTTCTTTTTCTTATGTTTAGTTTATTTTATTTTTGTTGCTGTTATTGAGAGCATACACAATGGAACATGAACCAATTCAACAATTTCTATGTATGCAATCCAGTGACACTGATCACATTCTTTGAGTTGTGCAACCATTTTCACCCTCCTTTTCTGAGTTGTTCCTCCCCCATTAACATAAACTCACTGCCCCCTAAGTTTCCTATCTATTATTTCCAGTTACAATTGTCAGTTTGATCCCGTGTAGATAGATTTTAAAACAGCACAATGCTCAAGGCAGGCATTCTTTACTAGTTAAGCTAAACTATTTTTTGGTTTTAAGAAGAGTTAGGGGATATTTTTGTTTTTTGGTTTAAGGCTTAAGGTTTAAAGACTATCTCAGGGCAATAGTTTCAGGGGTTCATCCAGCCTCGATAGCTCCAGAAATTCTGGATTCCATGAGAATTTGAAATTCTATTCTGCATTTTCCCTTTTTTTGATCAGGACTCTTCTATAGAACGTTTGATCAAACTATTCAGTAGTAGTAACCAGGCGTCATTCAGTTCTTCTGGTCCCATGGCAAAGGGGGCTGTAGGACACTTCTTGAACAATCCCATTCAGCATCCCCCTTTGGTTTCAGCTGGTTAGGGCTGTACTCTTTAAGTATTTCACATTTGTAGATGAAGGCAAGAAAGAACTTGAAGACTGTACTACTGTTTATGAGAGTGATTTTATCCAGGGTGCCTAGATGCCCAGCCAAGGAGGAAAGCAGGGATGAATTCTCATCCTGCAGGAAGGAATGCCTTTTTGCACAAAGACACCAGCTATCCACCAAGCCATGCATGGTGGAGCTGTGTCCACACAGAAGGAGTGTCCTTTCCAAATTTTCACATTCCATAGGCTGACAGCAGCCTTCCCTGAATAGATGCTATGGAATGGGGAAATTGGGTATTTTAAAGAGCCTAGAGAAAGGTTTAGTTGGATTGTTAGTGGAGGAAAAGTCAGCATGATCACCCCCAAAGTGGAAGCAAACAATAATCAGTCAAAAGACCTAAGACTGAGTCTAAAGATCTGCTCCTTAGCAGATTCTAGACTGGGACCTGCTTCACTTTCATAGTCTGACTTCTTTTTTCTCTCTTCTTACATATTTCTAAAAAGTGAGAGCTGACTTTTCTATGTGAAATTGGGAAGAAGAAGGCTTAGATAATGAAACTAACAACACAGAGCACAGTAGCCAGTTTAAAGATGCATTAGATGCCATAGCCCCACATATACACCCACCTGTACAGTGGAGTAACTCTTAGGACTGACAACCACAGGTGAAGCTGGCTGGGAGCCAAACACACTAGGCTGACATGCATAGAGAGGGCAACTTTGTTCAGTGTGGTGGCGTTTGCCCTGAAATCCTGCTTCTGTGGACTTCTCCTTCACTGCCTCACCTTTGCACATCCTCCCTTGCTGCGCATTTTCTGTGTTCTGGAATTCTCACTGCCTCCCAGACATTGTGGTTTGCTTTGATTGATGTTCTTTGTTCTTTGTGTAAGTGGAGTACTGCTGAACAGAATAACACAGTCTTCGGCCAACTCTAGTCATTCCTTTTGTTCCTACATTCTCTGCTCAGGCACAGCAGCAAATGTGGAAACAAATATTTTTGAGCACCTATTACATACCAGACATGATACATGATTCTAGGCACTGGGAACACAGTGGTGGTCAAAGCAGTGAAACATCCCTGTTCACATGGAAACTGCATTCTAGAGGAAGAGAGAGGGACAATAAACAAAATAAATAAGCGTATAGTATGTCAGATGGTGACAAATGTTAAAGACAAAAATAATAGTGTAGGAGAGTGTTGAGGTGGGAAGAGTGGTTTGCCGTTTTATAAAGGGTGGCCAAGAAAGCGCTCCACCATCCGTCTGTCAGTTTGTTGTACTGTGGTGGCTAGCATGCTGCTGTGATGCCAGAAGCTACACCACTGGTATTTCAAATACCAGCAGAGTCACCCATGATGGACAGGCTTCAACAAAGCTTCCAGACAAAGACTGAGGAGGAAGAAATGGCTGGTGATCTACTTCTGAAAATTAGCCGATGAAACCCTTATGGGTCACTACAGAACACTGTCCAGCTCATTTGCTTTGGATGCATCATCAAGAGGGGTCAATCGCCAGAGGAGGACATCATGTTTAGTTAAGTAGAGGGCCAGCGAGAACGAGGGAGACCCTTGGTGAGATAGATTGGCACAATAGCTGCAACAATGGACTCGAACATGCTGGTGATTGTGAAGATGATGCAGGACTAGGCAATGTTTTGTTCTATTGCATGAGTCAGAGTCGCCTCAATGGCAGCTATCTATCTGTCCGTCTGTCTGTCTGTTTATCTAAGAAAGCCCTCAGTGAGACGGTGACATTTTACTATAGCTCTGAAGGAGGTAAGTGAGCTTTGACAATATCTGAGGAAAGACAGTATCTGAGGAAAAAGCTCACAGTAATCCTTTTGTAATTCTCACCCCTCTGATTGGCTACATTGGGTTTATATTTTACTCACTCATACCAAGTGTATTAGTTACCAGTTTTATGTAACAAAGCATCCCAAAACTTACCTGCTTAAAATAGCAAAAATATATTACCTCACGGTTACTGTGGGTCAGGAATCTGGAGGTGGCTTATCTGGGTAGCTTTGGCTCAGCATCTCTCACAAGGCGTAATCAAGATGTTGGGAGGACTGCAGTCATCCCAAGGCTCAAATGGAGAAGAATCTGCTTCCACAATCACTTATGTGGCTATTGGCAGAATTCAGGGCCTCAGTGGATGCTGGCTGGAGATATCAGTTCCTTACCACTTAGGCCTCTTATAGCGCAACTCACAACAGAGCAAGCCAGCAAGAGAGGTAGCAAAACATAAGTCACAGTCTTTTCATAACCTAAATGTGACCTCCCATCATTTTTTCCATATTATATTCGATGGAGGGGAATCACTATGTCCAGCCCACACGCAAGGGGAAGGGGTCACATAAGGTGTGAATACCAGGAGGCAGGATCATCGAGGTACCTTAGAGTTTGTCTACCACCCCAAAGTAAACAAACACATGCACACCCTTCAATAGTCACCTGTACTCCACCTCGCAGTCAATTTTTCCTGTAGCAGCAGAGTGGTCCTTTTAAGACACAGACGAGAACATAGCCCTTACCTCTGCAAACGTATCGCATCTTAGAACAATCTCCACAGTTCATGATCCAGCCTCTGCCCATTCTCGTACCTTGCATCCACCACTCACTTGACTCACTGCTCTATCTAGCCACAGAGCCTTCATGCTCTTGCTTGGATATGCCAAACCCACTCCTGCCCTTTGCACTAGCTGTTCCTTCTGCCTACAACACAGCCCTAAGATTCTCACACGGCCCCCCTCCTCTTCATCACTCAGTCCTCTGCTCAGCTGTCACCTTCTCAGGGGGGCTTTTTCTGACATACCCCTGCACCTCATCTCTCTCTCCTCTTACTCTATTTTCCTCATACCTCTTACTACTATCTGAAGTTGTGTGTCATTTGTTCATTTGTTTGTTATACGTCTCCCTGACTAGAAGGCAAGATCTAAGGGGACAGGCACTTTTGTCTGTTTTGTTCACTGCTGTATTCCACTGCTTGGGACTTAGAAGTTTCTCAGTAAGTGTTTCCAGAATAAAGAATGAATGAATGGAGTTGGCATGTATATAAAGAGGAAATCATGTCTAACACAGTAATAATAATATTATCCATTTGAGTTATACATATATATATATAAAAAACCAAAACCCGTCGCCGTTGAGTTGATTCCGACTCATAGCGACCCTATAGGACAGAGTAGAACTGCCCCACAGGGTTTCCACGGAGTGGCTGGTGGATTAAAACTGCCGATCTTTTGGTTAGCAGCCAAGCTCTTAACCACTGTGCCACCAGGGCTCCATATATATATGTGTGTATAT
>NW_004444009.1:9869827-9883639 GCF_000243295.1 Trichechus manatus latirostris | reverse complement strand
CTCCATCAGGGCCTTTCTGTTGTGTTCTCTGTCAGGATGGTCATTGGTGGTAGCCAGGCACCATCTAGTTCTTCCGGTCTCAGGCTGAGGAAGTCTCTGGTTTATGTGGCCCATTCTGTCTCTTGGGCTAATACTTTCCTTGTGTCTTTGGTGTTCTTCATTCTCCTTTACTCCAGGTGGGTTGGGACCAATTCATGCATCTTAGATGGCCGCTCACTAGCTTTTAAGACCCCAGATGCCACTCACCAAAGTAGGATGCAGAACGTTTTCTTAATAAACTTTGTTATGCCAGTTGACCTAGATGTCCCCTGAAAGCATGGTCCCCAGACCCCCGCCCCTGCTACTCTGTCCCTCGAAGTGTTTGGTTGTATTCAGGAAACTTCTTAGCTTTGGTTTAGTCCAGTTGTGTTGACTTCCCCTGTAGTGTGTGCTGTCCCTCCCTTCACCTAAGATAATTCTTGTCCACTGTCTAGTTAGTAAATAACTCTCATCTTCCCTCCCCACCCTAGTAACCATCAAAGAATGTTTTCTTCTGTGTTTAAACCTTTTCTTGAGTTCTTATAATAGTGGCCTTATACAATATTTGTCCTTCTGTGACTGACTAAATTCACCCAGCATAATGCGCTGCAGATTCCTCTATGTTATAAGATGTTTCATGGATTCATCATTGTTCTTTATCATTGCATAGTATTCCATTGTGTGAATATATCATAATTTGTTCATCCATTTGTTCCACAGGTTTTCAGTGGCTGTTTTTTTGGAAGTGGGTTGCCGGGTCTTTCTTCTGAAATGCCTCTGGGTAGATTCAAACCTCCAGTCTTTTGGTTAACAACAAAGTGCTTTAACCATTTGCACTATATGTGTGCGTGTGTGTATAAAATACTAAGCAATTTACAAGTATAGTTTCATTTAATCCTCACAAAAAGACCATATGAGGTAGGTGCTATCATTGTCCTCATTTTATAGATGAGGAAACAGAGGGTTGGCAAGGCCAGGAAGCTTACATGAGGTCACACAGTGAATGGAAGAGCTGAGATTTAGACCCAAGGTCATGTGACTCCACAGCCCACACTCTTAACCACTGAGGTAGACTGTCTCCCAGCAGTAAAGCAACTAAAACAGTGTCTCTCAGGCTGGCCACTGTTCCCTAGGAGGACTGATGTACAGCCTAGGATAAGAACCTTTTCTTTAAGGAATCATGTCTCACACGTCAAGATCTAGTGGAAAATATTAATTCAGTGTCTACCTCAGTCTGTAATTTAACAGAAGTCTTTAATCTCAGGCCCACTTAAGGCAAAATTGTGACATTTGGCTTGGGGCTACCCAGAGACCCATTGCGACTGGGGCAGCCCTACATTTCTGCCCTCCTCATCTCACCCACACTTACCCATGCTTTGTGCTCTTCTATCAGAGTTCTTCTCTGGTGGCACAGAGGTTAAAGCAGCTCTGCTGCTAACTGAAAGTTCCACGGTTCAAACCCACCAGCTGTTCTGCAGGAGAAAGGTGTGGCAATCTGCTTCTGTAAAGATTTATAGCCTTGGGAACCCTATGGGGAAGTTCTATTCTGTCCTATAGGGTCACTAGGAGTCAGAATCGACTTGACGGCAGTGAGGTGGTTGGTAGGTCGGGGACAGTGAGAGGACAGCGACAATGAGAGGATAAGCCAGGGCTCTCAGCCTCCACCGCTTGTGAACAAATGCAGCTCCTACCCCTCGATGTACCCTCCCCGCCTTTCTCAGTACATCCATGGCAATGTCATCCACCATCTGGAGCACTCTGCCCAGCAGTCCTTGCTCCTGCCACAGTGGATTTCCTTCAGTCCCTGAACTTGTCATGCTCCCTCACCTCCTGGCTTAGCTCACTGCTTGCCCCTTTATGTAGTCATTACCTCTTCTCACTTGGTTCATAATATCACCTATTCATGAGTGGGGGTCTCAGTGTAAATGTCACTCCCTGCCTGGGCTCTCCCTGGTACCCAAGACTTCCTACCCTAGGGGACCACTACCTTCATTCATCATTACCTGGGACTTGCATAGAGACTTCATGAGATCAGAGACCATGCCTGTTGGACATCTCTGTGTGCAGACCAGCATTTACTCCCCTTTTCCAGGAAAAGTTTACTAAATTCCCTTTGAGAAAACTTCTCACTCCCCATTTCACCCATGTGTGGGACTGACACTGTCATGGATTGAATTGTGTTCCCCAAAAATATGCTTATCAATTTGGCTAGGCCATGATTCCCAGTATTGTGTGATTGTCCACCATTTTGTCATCTGATGTGATTTTCCTGTGGGTTGTAAATCCTATCTTTATGATGTTAATGAGATGGGATTAGCAGCAGTTATGTTAATGAGGTGGAACTCAATCTGCAAGATCAGATTGTGTCTTAAATCAGTCTCTTCTGAGATATAAAAGACAGAGAGAGCAGAGAGACAGGGGGAGCTCATACCACCAAGAAAGAAGCACTGGGTCCCTGCACAGAGAAGCTCCTCGACCAGGGCAAGATTGATGACAAGGACCTTCAGTCAGGGCCGACAGAGAGAGAAAGACTTCCCCTGGAGCTGGCACCCTGAATTTGGACTTCTAGCTTCCCAGACTGTGAGAGGATAAATTTCTCTTTGTTAAAGCCATTGACTTGTGGTATTTCTGTTACAGCAGCACTAGATGACTAAGACAGACACCAACACCCAGCTCCACTTGTGGAATTTAAACTAACCGGCACACCTGACCTCCATTCTCCCTGGAAAAATGATTGGTCCAGGATTGACATGTGACTTGGCCCAGTCCCATCAGACTGGACCTCAAGACTCTGTCTGGAAATGATGAGGCCTGGACTACCCCTGCTGGACATGTAACCTCCTGGGGTACTTGAAGTCACCCAGGACCAATTGGGGGTGTGGGTTGGACTGGTGAAGTCTGGCCAGCAATAGAGCCAAGCAGAGCCAGGAAAAGAGTCCTGGTCACATTATTTGAGCCACTGGGTCAAGCGTTGCCTGAAATTAGAACCACCTCTAAACGTCTTAGTTATATTGACAATAAATTGCCTTTATATTTAAGCCAGTTTGAAGGTTTTTGTTTCATTTTATTACTTGCAGCCAAGAAACATCTTCATTTTAATTCTACCTTATTCACCACTGTATCCTCAGCCCTCAGCACAGTGCCTTGTGCTTAGTTGTGGTGGGTGTATGAAGAAGTGTCTTTGCTCTGGGAGGAAATCTGGGGACTAACACCCCTATCAGGACTGGCACAGCTCAGGTACTGGCAGCACTCAGCTGTCTCTAGCCTGTTACCTGAAAAGGCTGTGCCTACACATGGACTGGTCAGAGAGCCCTTCCACAGCTCCCTGGACCCTGAAGACCCAAGAGCTCTTCTTTCTGGCTGCTGAGACACAATCTTCAACTCCTAGTCCCACCTACAGAATCATCCTTGACTAGCTTCATTCAAGCTCCCAGCCTGCCTTAGTAGGCCATGGTAACTCAGAGCTGGTTAGCCTGGGGCTCCTTAGATCACAGATTTGGGGCACAGCTAACTTGCTGTTTTGAAAAATCCAGGTTGTGACCAGTTCTTTCACTCACGTCCAGAATAAATTCTGTCCCCCATCTTGTGTCCACAATCTGTTTCTATTCCTGTTGTTGGAATTATAGAATTTGAGAAAGAAGCGTAGAAGTCATCTAGTTCAACCCCACCCACAGGGTAGGTGTCACCACTGCTGCAAATATCACTGGGGTCTAGCCTGCCTTGGCTTGAACACAACCAGGGACCGGCTGCTCCATCCTTTGCGAGGCAGGCATATTGTCAGACAGCTCAGATTGTTAGAAAGTTCTTCCTGAAACTGAGCTGGAATCTGCTTCCTTGTCATTCCACCTAGTCCTGGATCTGCCATCTGGAGTCCCTGGCATCAGCCTGATCTCTCCCCCACAAGGCACTACTGGGATATCTGAGGACAGCTCATAAGTCCCTGAAGTCTGCTTGACTCTGGGCAAAGCATCCCTTGTGCCCTCACCCAGTCCTCATATGACTTAGTTTCGCCATATTACACTAGCATATCATCCTCTGGATGTCCTCCAATTTGTTGCCGTCCTCTGAAAATATGGTTTCTCAAGAGATCTCAACAGTCTACATATGGCCTCTCCAGCATCAAGTACAATGGAACTATCAGGTCTCTTGTGCTGAACTCACCACACCACTTAATGATGACATATGAATGTTCAATGCCGTTTTTTGTAGCCTCGCCATACTGTTGGCTCAGTGTAATCTTAGAGAAAATGAAAATCCCTCTGATGGATTTTCCATATTTGAACATTTGATGTATGTGGCTCTACAAGGATTTCTCTTAAATTTTATTTTGCCAGTTTCAGACTGGAAACCTTGGTGGTGTAGTGGTTAAGAACTACGCCTATTAACCAAAAGGTCGGCAGTTGGAATCCACCAGGTGCTCCTTGGAAACCCTATGGGGCAGTTCTACACTGTCCTATAGGGTTGCTATGAGTTGGAATTGACTCTACAGCAAAGGGTTATGGGTAGTTTCGGACTAGGCCGATCATTAAAGTAACCATATAATTTATCATTCAAATCGAGATGTTTTTGAGAATGAAAGGGGGTACTATTATTGCTATTAACTCAGTCAGCAGGCATAACCAGGACCATTCCAAACAAATCTGGACACAGAGCCACCCTAAACATAGTGCTTAGGATCACAGAATCCAGGTTCAAATCCCAGTGCTATCCTTTACTTAATTTTTTTAAGTTTCTGTTTTCCCATCTTAGAAAGGGAAATAATATTCCTACATGGTAGGATTAGTGTAAGCATTAAATAAGATGATGTATGGAAAACATTTAACCCAGAGCCTGGCTTACATTAAGTACTTTGAACATATCACCTGTTATCTTTAGCTTGGGATCTTTTTGCGTTTGACCAGCTACCCCTCTCAACACTGTGTCATCTCGGAATCTGATAAGTACAGCTTCCACGGCGTTATCTGAATTATTGCTTAAAATAACCTGTGTCAGCATCAAAGACAGAGCCCTGTGGTGTGCTTCTGGCATTCTCCTTCCAAGTTGATTTGATTCTCAGGCAACTGTTCTTTGGTTATGGCTGTTAGACCATCTAATCAGCTAACTCAGTGTATTAGAGGCATTGATGGGTCAGTAGTAGAATTCTCACCTTCCATACTGGAGACCTGGGTTCAATTCCCGGCCAATGCACCTCATGCACAGCCGATACTGATTCATCGGTGGAGGTTTGTGCATTGCTGTGATGCTGAACAAAAGGTCTGTGGGTGGCATAAATGGTTTGCACTCAACTACTAACCTAAAGGTTGGCAGTTTGAACCTACCCAGTGGTGCCATGGAAGAAAGACCTGGCGATCTGCTTCTGTGAAGATTACAGCCAAGAAAACCCTATGGAGCAGTTCTATTCTGTACCACATGGGGTCTCCAGGAGTTGGAATTGACTCGACAGCAACAGGTTATGACGTTAAACAGGTTTCAGCGGAGCTTCCAGACTAAGACAGACCAGGAAGAAAGTCCTGGGAAAATCAGCCAATGAAAACCCCATGGATCACAGTGGCCTGATCCATAACCGGTAATGCAGATGGCACAGGAGTGAGCACTATTTCAATCCATTGTGCATGGGGTTGCCATGAGTCGGAAGCCATCTCTGAGACAGCTAACAACAACAACAAAGTTCAGTAATAAGAGACCCAATAACAATTAAGAGGCTTAACAGATATGCGAATTTATTTTTCTCTCACGTAACAGTCCAGAGAGACCCCACTTTGGCAGGGGACCATCCTCCCACAGTCAGTCAGGGAACCAGGCTGAGGGCGGCACTTACATCTTTAGCCAGTGGATTCCTCAGTTGCTCCGCCCATCTGCATTCCAGCCAGCAGGAGGGGGATAAGGGCATGGAGGTGCGTGTGTGGGAGGTTTTGGGGCCACACCTCAAAGTGGCAGGTATCACTTCTGCTCTCATGCCAGTAGAGGGAACCTTGGACACAAAGGTGCACCTTCCTATATAAAGCCAAAACCAAACCAGTTGCTGTCGCGTTGATTCTGACTCATGGCAACCCCATGTGTGTCAGAGTAGAACTGTTCCATAGGGGTTTCAAGGCTGTGACTTTCTGGAAGCAGATTGCCAGATCTCTCTTCTGAGGCACCTCTGAGTGGGTTTGAAAAGGTTGGTTACTAGCCGAGCTCTTAGCTGTTTGCACCACCCAGGAACTCCTACCTTACTGTCTGGTATGTGGGGAATGCAGTGCAGCTGGACAGCGAGGGACAAACACCATCCTGTTCCTGTGGAAGAAAAGCACAGGAGACTGGTGGACAGCTAGCGCTTACCATCTCTCCCATCCACCTGATGCATCATCGTGCAGCCCACATTTTCCATCTTGTCCTCAAGGAAATAATGTGAGACTCTACCAAATACCTTAGGAAATCAGCATTCTGCTCTGCTACTGGCCTCGGAACCCTATCTCCAGGGACCAATTACCCAACAAGCAAGATGCGCATGGGCTTACTTGTGCTTACTTACTAATCTGTAGTGCATAATTTCACTAGTTTTTCACCAAAGATGTGGTGAGACCCATGTGAAATTGTGCACTACAGATTAGTAAGTAAACACAATCAAGCCCATCCACACCTTGCTTACTGTAAGCCTGTGCGTACCTTGCTTACTGGTTAATGCACCCCTGCCTATCACAAAAGGAAATCATTTCCGGGGCCTCTTATGAAGATGGCTCCCAGAAGACCTGAACTGTCTCTGAAAAACGGCTTCACATTTTGGGCAGCGAAATCCATTTAATCTTTCCATTAATCTGCATGGGGAAGAAACAAAAAGGAGAAGGCAGAAACACAGGGGAGTTTTAAAAATGAAGTAAAATGAAATTCCAAGCTTAGGAGCTATATGGAAAAGTAGAGCAGAAAAGGAATTCTACATAAAAATCAAAATAATCTTGTGGGTTGTTCAATACTCCTCTTTCAACAGTCCTGAGCTTCTTAAAATAGGTTGCAGGACCCAGCTTTCTGAGGCAAGTAACATAAGCACAAAGTTCTGCTATTAAACTCCAGCCTGTAGCTATTAAAGTCAAGCACTGGGGATAGTCATCCTCCTCCAAGAGAATTTATTCACTCAACAAACATGTACAGAGAAGCTACTTGGTGCTAGGTACTGTGCTGGGGATAAATAGATAAATAAGTTGTGGTCTCTGCTCTTGAAAGTCTTTCTGATTAAAAGGTATTTATTAGTCAAGGTTCCTAGTTGCAAAAATCAGAAACCAACTCTGGCTACCTTAAGCAGAAAATGAATTTATTAAAGAATATTAGTTAGATCCCAAAATTTCTGGGAAGCTAGACAGCTAAGGATAACACCCTCAAAAGACTTTGCAGAACTAGTCTACAGGAGACACCGCTGATCCTAGGGATTGGCCTAGACCCACAGCTTGAACTGGTAAATCTGCTGATACAGGTCCTCAGAGGCTGTCATCGGAATCTTCTGCCACTGCTGCCCCTGAGGCTGAGGTAAATGCAAGCCATGCTTGCCAGAATGTATTCCTCACAGTTCTGGTTGCTTTGTAACACCACCTCCCGATTCCGAGTCTTATATGGCTATATGTGGTTGGCGGTCACATGTGTAGCTGCAAGGGAGGCTGAAAAAGTATTTGCCTTCGAAGGTGGGATGTGGAGATTCACAAAACAGAGAGTTCCCCAAACATAGAAGGATGTAAAAAGGTCCTGCATGGCCATTACAAGGTGAAAACAGTATGTGTAAATGCAGATATAAGTCCTTTTTGAACTTCATGAACAAAGAGTGTGGAAACACAGAGGATAGAGAAAATCTGATGGCTTAGGTCAGCAAAGATATCACTGAGGCATTTTTTCATTGAAGCTGAGTCACAATGGATGAGCAAGAACTTCCTGGAGAAAGATTTTGGGAGGGTACTGCACGCAGAGGAGAAGCATGCGAAAAGGCATGGAAGTGGGACAGGTTCGATGTGTCTGCTCAGAGGGTCTGTGGGCAGAGAAGAGGGTGTGTGTCAGCAGTGAGGGGTGGATGGGCTTAGAGGGGCAGGGTGGGATCAGATCATGAAAAGCCTTGCATGGCAGAATAGGGAGTGTGGATTTTATTCTGAGAAAGAAAGGAGAGTCACTGGAAGTATTTAAGGATGAGAATGATGCAACGTGCTCGTTTTTAAGAAGTAAACTGGAGCAATGTATAGGGTGGATTTGAATAGGAAAGAAAATGAGAATGGAGAAAGAAATCAGAGGCTAGTGCAAAAGACTAAAGGAGAATGGTGCAACCCTGAATCAAGGCACTGGTAGCAGGAATGAAGAGAACTTTGGATCTGAAATGGGTATGTCCAATGGAAAACCCAAAATATTGGTCTGGAGACATAGATTTGGGAATCACTAGCATTTAGATGGTAGTCTACACAACAAGAGAGGGCACAGGGCAGTGAATAGAAGATGAGGGAGGCCAGAACCCTCAGGGAACGCTCACATTTAAGCATTAGAACGCCCAAATCAAGTTCCCAGTCCTCAACTGGCTACCATCAAGTTGATTCCGACCCATAGTGACCCTATAGAATAGAGTAGAACTGTCCCATAGGGTTTCCAAGGAGTGGCTGGTGGATTCAAACTACTGACCTTTTGATTAGCAGACGAGCTCTTAACCACTGTGCCACCAGGGCTCCTCTCCAGTCTTAACACCAAGTTAAAGACAGGATGTGCACAGGGCATAGGCAGCCACCCTGGATATCAGCAGGAAGAGGAGGGAGGTCCTGATTCAAGTTTCTTGGTGCTTATTGTTGTGTTAAGGTATGTAGAGGGCCAGGAGCGGATTATCCAATAGGCAAGGTAAGCACAGTGCTTACCTTGCTTACCAGGTCGTCTGTAGTGAACAATTCCACGAGTTTCACCATATCTTTGATCTTTGATGTCATGAAACCCATGTGAAATTGTTTACTACAGACTAGTAAGTAAACACAAGTATGCCCATGCTTACCTTGCTTACAGGGTCATCCGCCCCTGTCAGGGACTGTAAATTTGAAAAGAGGCTTTGATTCTGTAGAAATGTGCTGTGGGGTTGGGAGAGAGATAGATGCCAGCTATACCTAGAAGCAGAATCTGTGAAATTGTTCACTACAGATGATCTGGTAAGCAAGGTAAGCACGGTGCTTACCTTGTCTATTGGATAATCCACCCCTGTAGAGGGCATTGTGGTTTATTGGCTACACAGCACCAATTTCCTCTTCTCATTGTGATGCTCCTGATTTCCTTTTGGGGAATTATGTCTCACCCATTGTGTGTAGTCTTGGGTGTGTCAGTCAAAGTGTCCTGTTCACCTTTGGCTAGGAGGTGGGCATGGGACCCAAGGCAGGGCAATCAGACCCTCTCTAAGGGCTTCACGTCTAGGACGAAGTGAAGCAAGGCTGGAAAGAAGTATTTGGAGTTGGTTCAGTGCAGCAACATCTTCCTGAGGAGACCATGCTCCATGAGATCCTGAGCTGCCTAGCTCAATCCTTCTTTAAACCTGGCTTTCCAGACTTCCTTTCAATTCTGTGAACTCACTGAGACTATCGATTAGATTTCTTTCCTGCTTAGGGGAACCAAAGTCTGTGGCTTGCAATCAAAGAACCCCAACTGACTCACAGAGTGATAGACACTCATATGAACGATACCAAACTCCCAACAGAGGCAGGCCAAAAAGGAACAGGGCTCTCATGCGAGTAAGAACAAAGATCAGGAGGTTTAGATGCTAGCTGTGACTCCATCCTCACTTGCTGCAAAACCTTGGACAGGTCCGTTTACCTCCCTGAGCCTTTGTGCTCTCAGCTACAAATCACAGCGCTGGGTTGGATGATCCTTGGTGTCCAGTGGTGTGCTGGTAAATAGCTCTCTAAGAGGGGGAAAAAAAAAAGGCCTTGATCTGTGTTTTATAAATTGATTTCCATGGTGTAAATACTCCCACCATGACTAATTTCAAGCTATCAATGGTTTAACAACCGGCTTACAAAATTCCTGAAATTTTTGCTGTTAGCATCAGGGACTAGCTGGCTCTGGCACACCACTGTTAGTGTCCCTTCTAGGGATGGCTTCTGGTCTGTGCCCCTCTAAATTGGGAAGTTGCAGGTCTAAGTCTTTGGCTCCTATTGGAAGGAGAGAATGTAGGGCAGCATTTCTCAGACTCTGCGATGCATCAGACCACTTAGGGAACTTGTTAAAATGCAGATGCCCATGGACCACCAACAGACACTCTGAATCAGCATTGAGAGGGAAATAGGAGGGCCCCCCTCCAGGAATCTGCATTATTAACGAGGTTCCCAGATGATTCTAATGATGGAGGTGTGAGGTCCATACTTTGAGAGACACTGACCTGGGACATGGAAGGGGATATGAAGGTGGGATAGGGTGAGAGTGGTTGTGGGAAATGGAGTCAGGCAAAGGCAGAGAGGACAATTATGGAAGAAACAAGGAGGCAGAGGGAGGGAGGGAGGAAATATTTTCAGCTAAACATCCAGACTCAGAACACCCTGCAGAACGCCATGTACCAGAGGGCTTTTAATAAAATTTGATGTTGATGATGATGATGGAGTTGATGGAGGGCAGTCTGCTTTGTTAACCTGCCTTACAGGGCTGGTAGGAAGCAGAGCCATCTGGTGCATATTTGCTACATTACAGAATCTGTTTTGCTTTCACTAGTGCTACTCAGCCAAATTTATATCTGTTTCTGGCTGCAAAACTTGCCTGGTATTGGACTAAGCCCTCAGCTCTGAGCAGGAAGAATCCCATGCCAAGGACGTGATCAGTTTTTTCCCCAGCCCAGGGCTAGGTTGAAATTCTGAGCCTCCCTAGAGCTTGAGCCCTTATTCCAGGGGGTGGGAACACAGGAATGTTTCCAAAATAATGACTGGAAGCACCAAAGGAATCTGTGCCCACATCACCCAACCCTCTGTCCCCTGGCCACACAAAGGGTGAGGGGCCCCAACCTCACTGCTTTTTCACATCCTAATTTCCATTAGTCCATGGCTTTACAGCTTCTTAGGGGCAGGGACTGGGTCTTGTTCATCTTTTCAGGCCAGGGCCTGGTCCATGGGAGCTACTCAATGGGTGTCTGTTTGGTAGCTAGTAGGATGGATGCAGACAGGTGATGATGGTAATAAGGTACAGGGACTGGGAAAGACCATCAGGGCTGGCCTAGCTGAACAGATACAGACAGAAGACTAATTGACCAGTGGTAAGGGGGTGGCTGAAGTTTGTTGTTGTGTTGTTGTTAGCTGCCATCATGTCAGCCCCTGATGCATGGAGACCCCATGTCCAAAGGAATGAAACGCTGCCTGGTCTTGCACCATCCCCATGATTGGTTGCAGATCAGATGGTTGTGATTCATAGGGTTTTCATTGGCTGATTTTTTGGAAGTAGATCACCAGGCCTTTCTTCCTAGTCCATCTTAGTCTGGAAGTGCCGCTGAAACAACATCATAGCAACACACCAGCCTCCACTAACAGGTGGATTGTGATTGCACATGAGGAGAATTGGCCAGGAATCGAACCCAGGTCTCTGAATGGAAGGCGAGAATTCTACCACTGAACTACCACTGCCCCTGACTGAAGATTGTTGTTGTTATGTTGTTAGGTGCCGTTGAGTCAATTCCAACTCATAGCTACCCTATAGGACAGAGTAAAACTACCCCATAGGGTTTCCAAGGAGTGGCTGGTGGATTTGAACTGCTGACCTTTTGGATAGAAGCCGAGTTCTTAACCACTACGCCACCAGGGCTCCAACTGAAGATTAGAGGTCTAAATTATCCTGAAACGCACTCTTCTCAAGGAGGAGGAAAATGAATCTGCTTAAAGCTGCACACACAGTGAATTAATAATAATAATACGGTTACAATACAGTACAATAAAAGCTGACTGATGTTCCTCCCTGCCACTGTTACTCCCCAAAACAAAACAAATCAAAACAAGACAACTTTCAGGAGAGCTGGGGAGGGGGAGGTACGTGCTGGTATAAGAGGTTCCTGAGGCTGACCTGAGCATTTGTCTCTTAGTCTTTCACCTCACTCCTCCCCCGCTGTTCCAAAGCAGAGGGCCAGAATTATTCTTTCTTGGGCTGGAACACCGGACACCGCTCAACCGTCCTCTGGAGGCTGGAATGATACTTCAAGCTGCAGGCCCCTTCTCTGACTTTTCCCACTTAAAATTCTTCAGAAAGCCTTCCTTCCACTTTGGCCACTCCCAGCTCTTAGCCCTGCTTGCTTTGCATCTCCATAGCTCAGCTCAGACAGATGAAATGCTGGCTAAAACCTCCGGTCCATGGGTCAGAGACCTTGTCTTTTGTGTGTCATAAAATGCCTTGTCCACCTGCAGTGCTTTGTAAATAATATATGGCCATAATAAAGAAGCCGTCTCTTTGGGGTCAGGGAAACATGTTTGTAGAAACCCAGTCTCCCCCACCAGGTCTGGCTCCGCCTGGCGCGGCTATTGCCAGAGCCTGAGGACACACTGCACGGAGATATCCTAAGTCACATGTGACCTGAAAACTTGGGGTCCCAAATAGAATAAAAGGCTTTTTGCCAGGATTTCTTGGCCAAGGGAGGTCAGAGAGCAGGCTGCTGCCATACTAGGTACTTGAAAAATAAATGCACTGTGGAAATGCAAGATGTCCTTCTTTGTTATGACTTCAAATTTTATTGTTCTGCTTAATCTGGCCTTCTTAAGTTACAGCGGCACTGGCCCTTTTAGCTAAATGCATAGTAATAATTTACTATTGAAGGAGAGATTGACAGGCAATAATGGGTATAATTACTATAATAATGACTTGCCAGTTTAGTATAAAGGAGAAGGGAGACCTCTTTCCAAATGGTGAGTAGGCTGAAATAGACAAAGGGAGTTTCATTACAGGAAATATGGGGAGGGTAGGGACATGATTACCCCATGATCACTCACTATGATGACCCCATAAAACTGATGCTGATAACAGGTAGAATCAAACTCTGGTGCATCCTGCTGATCTCTTACTACAGGTAAGAAATGACACTTCCTCTTTTTGAAAATATGCTGCTAAGATCTCCCCTTCTTGTTCCTTGCTGCAGGGTACCATCAGGGCAAGGAAAGCTCTGATGGTCCATCTATGCGATATTTTGGCTGCAGAAACAGAGCACATTCATAAGAATAGCAGCTCCCATTTATTCCAGCCTTGCTGTGTGCCAGGTACTGTGCACCATCTCATTTAACTCTCTCCACCCACTCTATAAAGTGAATCCTGTTATTACCCATTTTACACATAGGAGACCTTAGGCTCAGGGTCTGTGGCCCAGGTGTGTAGCCAGGATTCAAACATGAGACTATTTGAATTCACGGCCCAAGATTTTAACCACTATGATCTAGCACCTCTACTGCCCCTTGGAAATTTTTCAACAGCTGAAATAGTTTACTCAGTGTAAGTGGCTCAATCTTGGCAGCTCTGGTCAAGAGAGAATCATTTTCAATAATCCAAACTGATGGGAAGGACAACAGTGGCATGGATAAGCCCGTGCATGGATACTCAGGAAATCACTTATTTGGCTCTGGATTGTCTAACTGGGATTATTAGCAGCAGGTTTGCTCTCCAAACGGTGTGTCTTAGTCATCTAGTGCTGCTCCAACAGAAATATCACAAGTGGATGGCTTTACAAAGAGAAATTTATTCTGTCACAGTCCAGTAGGCTACAAGTCCAAATTCAGGGCATCAGCTCCAGGGGAATGCTTTCTCCAACAGCTCTGGAGGAAAGTCCATGTCATCAGTCTTCCTTTGGTGTGGGAGCTTCTCTGC